>NW_027532747.1:8153492-8175975 GCF_008692635.1 Crocuta crocuta
TTAAGACCCCAGATTGTTGAATCAGAAGCTCCGGGACTGGGGCCACACTCTGTGTTGTAATACGTCTTCGACAAATGTACGAGCCCAAGAATCATTGGCCGAGGTGTGCCCACCTCACTGGGAGATGGATGGGATACTTCGGATGTCTCTGGAAAGCAGATGTGGGATGAGAGGGAACAGAGGAAGGTAGGAGTGTGGAAGGCTCCCTACAAGGGACTGAATGCGACCCCTCGCCCCAAATGCACATGGTCAAGTCCTAACCTGCAACGTTTTAGGAGGTGAGGCTTTTGGGAGGTGATTAGGTCATGAAGGTGTGGCCCCCAGGAATGGGATTCGTGCCCTTATAAGAGAGACCCCCACAGAGGTGCTCTGCTCCTTCCACCGTACGAGGACACAAGAAGACAGCCAGCTGTCTGTGACGCAGGACATTGACTCTCGCCAGACAGCGAGTCTACCGGTGCTTTGATCTGGGACTTCCTGTCTCTGTAAGTACGAGAGAGAAATGTTGTTTAAGCCCCTAGTCTGTGGTCTTCTGGTATACCAGCCCAAGACTAAGACACCCTCATGTGTGGCCTCGGGACCGAGGTCCAGACCTCGAGGCCGGGCCTGTGGACCCCACGATGGCTCCACAGTCCACCTTCTCCGCCCCTGCGCCCCTGCCTGCGTCAGGTTCCTCTGCTCCAGCCAGACTGGAAGCCCCTCCCACTGCGATCCCTCCCCTTTCTGAGCCCCGCCCCCTGCCCCGACCTCCGCCTTCTCCAGCTGGACTCCAGCCTCCCTGAGATGTCCACTTTGGTCCAAAGGCCTGTGAAACCAGAACTTGAAACAACCGTCTCCCCCCTCGGCTCCCCTTTAAGCAGCTCAGAAGACTTGAGCACACTCATCCACACTGTAGCTTCCCGAACATTATTCAGCAGATAAATCCTACTCCCCTACATTCCCTCCCTCTGAGCCTCCTGTCCCCTCCCCCAACGCACCTGGAAAATGACGGCCCTCGGTGTTTGTCGACTGAATAGCGGCCCCATTTCTGAAGCTCTTCTTTGAACGCTAACCTGCTGACCACTGATCGCAGCCAGGTCAGTTGCTCTTAACTCGCAACTTTTATCCAAACCGATGAACTGAGACAGGCCTCCGAGGTGAATTCTTTCCCGGGCTGCCAGGAGGGTGTTACACCAGCGACACAAGAAAACCAAAGCAGTGCCTTCCATCCAGGCTAAGCTCTTCCATCCCTGACCTAAGAACATCAGGCTGCGGGGTGGGGGTGGGGCTTCCTTAGCCACTCTCTCAGCCAGTTTTACAGGCNGCAGGCCTCAGAGGTGAATTCTTTCCCGGGCTGCCAGGAGGGTGTTACACCAGCGACACAAGAAAACCAAAGCAGTGCCTTCCATCCAGGCTAAGCTCTTCCATCCCTGACCTAAGAACATCAGGCTGCGGGGTGGGGGTGGGGCTTCCTTAGCCACTCTCTCAGCCAGTTTTACAGGCAGGCTGGAGAGGACTCTGCCTTGCCAAGCCCTCCCTGAGAACAGCACTCACTCCGGGCAGCTCTGGGACCCTCGGGAAAGGCAGGAGGCACGGACTCTGCTTCCGCTTCTGAGAACCAGTGATGAGATGTCCCCCAGGCACAAATTCGGTACCCCCAGTCTGCCACGGTTCTTTACGAGAGTTTCTTTGATTTGGATATTCCTAAAAGCCACGCATCTATTCAGAGCTCTTCTGAGACAAATCCACCAATGACCTTGACCATGCAGCCGGCAGTGGCTCCCAGGTCCAGGTCCAACCTGGGACCGCCCACCTGACCTCCCGCTGCCTCCCATCAGGGAACCTCCCTGTCTCTTCCCCAGTCCCCAGCCTTGGTGCCTGCCAATCCCCCAGTGTGGCAGAACAGCACCCCTACCCCAGACTGGCTCCCAACCACTCAGGGGCGCTGTGGGGAGAAAAGAAGGCCGAGGGGCTAAGGAGCAGTCATGATGCTGGCAGGGCCGGCGTGGTCACCAGCCTGGTCAGTACGGGTACAGCGTGCTGAAGTCTGGGTACTGGGAATGGGGGTTTGGGGGGGTCGAATCTTGATCCCTTGGGCATTTCCTGAAGAACCTGGGGTATCTTCTGAGACTCTGGTTCTTGACATTGTCCCCTGCCCAGCACACTCTGGGTTCCGTGAGCAGTGATACAAATTTCACTGTCTCTATTTTGTCCAACAGAAATTCCTGGGAGGAAGAAGAAATCTCTGTCACCTGATGGTGCTTTGACACCACTTCCCAGGGACCAAGGCACCATCAAAGCTTACCTACCCTTCCTTCAGCTCTTACAGGCACCCTGCAAAGGATGTGCTATAGAGGATGGTTGGCAAATGAACAAACCGAGGCTCAGAGAGGTTAGGTGACTTGCCTGAAGCTGCACAGGCTTGTGGTAGCAAAGCTGGATGACTGGAGTCCAAGTACTTCCTGATGTGGTTGCTTGCCTATTTTCACTGCTTCCTCCAAGAAGCCCGCCCTGACTGCCCCCAGCCTCCCTCTCTTAGAGGCATTCATTTCATAAGGACCTTCCACCTCTAACTCTTAGCACCATGCTGAGCACATGTGGGCGACTCAATAAGTCTTGGTTGAGTGATTGTTGCAGGAGACCCATGGGACCCCTTGACATCACCGTGTAATTTCTTCCTTTTTCTCGGGAAGAAGATGAAATCAATGTACTGTGAGTATGTAGACATACGTGCCCTTATTGAAAACGACATCATTCATATTACAACGTGAATGTGAATTACAGAGTTTTGCCCCAGGGGATACCAACGCCGTGAATGGTGTCCCTGGAGCTGTGCCGCTGAGCAGCCCTGATACGGTCTGAAGTGCTTGTGAGGGGTCCTTCCCAAGGAGACGCAGGCTTGCTGACTGTTGGCTGTTGCTATGGCAACCCTGGGGCAGGCAGGGCTCCGCATTCCAGAGGAACTGAGCATCCTGTATTGGAAAGTCTCCACTGAGCTTGCCTCAAGTAGGGAGAGCGAGCTGTGACCCAGAATGAGGCCAGTCTTGAAGATGGCAGCCAGCAGGGTGTGGAAAGGATGAGTCTTGATGACCCAGTGAGCCTCGGATCACACCATGCCTGAAACCCATCCGGCCACTGAGCTTCCACTCGCGATGCCACCAGGCCCTGTTAGGAGAATCAAACCACATCCGAGAAGAGCGAAGTTGGAGGACTCACACCTCCCAATTTCAAGATTGACTACGAAGCTATAGTAATCAAGACAGTGAGGTATTGGCATAGGGTAGACATGTAGACCAATGGAATAGAGTTGAAAGTGCAGAAATTAACCTTCACTTTCACGGTCAATTGAGTTTTGACAAGAGAGAGGAGGCATTGCAGTGGGGGAGTTCTTTTTTCAACAAATGCTATCGGGACAACGGATTATGTTTATGCAAAAGAATGAAATCGGACTCCTAGCTCAGACCATAGACAAATTAGAAATGAAAATGGATCATAAATCTAAACATTAGAGCAAAAACTATACATTTCTTATAATAAAATTAGGTATAAATCATTGTGACTTTGGATTACAGTTTTTGCGATAGTTTCTTAGATGTGATGCCTAGAGACAAGTAGCCAAAGGAAAAAAACAGCTCAATTGGATTTTCATCAAAATGAAAAGCCCTTGTTCTTCAAGAATACCATCACATGAAAAAACAACCCGTAGCATGAGAGGAAATATTTGCAAATTGCATATTTGATAAAGGACATACATCTTAGAATGCAATTTTAAAAAACCCCAAATAGGGGCATCTGGGTGGCTCAGTCAGTTAAGCGTCCGACTTCGGCTCAGGTCATGATCTCACAGTTCGTGGGTTTGAGCCCCGTGTCGGGCTCTGTGCTGACAGCCAGCTCAGAGCCTGGAGCCTGCTTCAGATTCTGTGTCTCCCTCTCTCTCTAACCCTCCCCTGCTCATGCTCTCTTTCTCAGAAATAAATACATTTAAAAAACCCCAAATAATCCAATTTTAAAATTGGCAAAGGATCTGAATAGACATTTCTTCAAAGAGGAGACACAAATAGGCAATAAGCACAAAAGAGATGCTCAAGGTTATTGTCGCCATGGAAATGCAAAGCAAAATCACAATGAGACAGGACTTCACACCCACTGGGATGGCTGCTAATATTCTGAAAGACAGACAATGCCAAGTGTGGACAGGATGTGGAGGAATCGGGGCCCTCACACACTGATCACGGGATTGTAGAATCACGCAGCCCACCTGGAAAACAGTCTGGCAGTTCCTCGATATATTCAGTGCAGAGGTACCATATGACTCAGCAGCTCCACACCTGGGTAGATAACCGAGATACCTGGAAACACATATCCACCCAAACACGTGTACGCTCATGTTCACACAGCATTATTCACAACACCCAAGAAGCAGAAACAACCCAAATGGCCATCAAGTGATGGATAAGGAAAATGTGGTGTGTCCGCGCATAACGGGATATTATCCAGCCCTAAAAAGGAAGGAAGTCTTGATTCATACTGTGACGTGGCTCGACCTTGAAAACACTACGCTAAGTGAAAGAAACCCAATGCAAAACATATCTCTTGGGGGTGATGGAATGTTCTGGAGAGTAGCGAAGGCTGCACAATTCTGGCTGAGTTAGAAACACTGAAGGGGATGCTTTACGAGGGTAAATGTGATGGTGTGTGAATCATATCCCAATAAGGCTATTATTTCAAAGAAAAGGAAGACATGCTCCATGGTCATTAGAAGCCAGATGACGTGTTTCCTGTGGCCACAGCATTGGCGTATGACAGATGGGGTGGGGGTGGTGGTCCTGGGGGGCAGCGAGGGTCCAAAGTGGGAACAGAGGACCCTGCACAGAGGCTCCCTCAGGCACTGACATGCGCCCTCCCAGAGTGCACGTGTGAGTGTAAATGTGTGACCTCACCTGTGTGCGTCTTGCTGTGTTTGTTTGCAGGTGTGTCTGTATATAGTTCACGTGTCTCGCTAGGTGTGTAGGGAGCACACATGAATGTGTGAGTGTGTACACCGTGTGTGTGTGTGTGTGTGTGTGTGTGTGTGTGTGTGTGTGTGTATGCGCACAGAGAAAGACCAGGCAGGGCACGTCTTTCCAGCCGCCTCCGATCCTACACCTAATGGGAGCTCATCACAAGTTCCTTGAGTGACTACAGAGGCCCCAAGACCTACGGCCCCAGGAGCCCATGTAGCCACGAGGGACGGGCTCATGGGGGCCGAACAGGAATGCACCACGAGCCGAGGCCCAGAGCAGGCTGGGGCTGGCAGCCTGGGGCGCCAGGGCGTCCTCACCTGAGTCAGGTCGAGCTTGGAGAAGAGGTCCACGCTCTCGGGCGCGCTGTGGGCAGAGCGGGAACACTGCTGGCCGCGTTCATGTAGTCGAGCAGCTGTTTCTGCAGGAGGAGGAGAAGGAGGAGGAGGGGGAGGATGGAGAGAAGGGAGAGGAGGAGGGGGAGGGGGAGGATGGAGAGAAGGAAGAGGAGGGGGAGGAAGAGGNAGACGGAGGAGGGGAGGATGGGAAGGAGGAAGGGGAGAAGGAGGGAGAGAAGGAAGGGGAGGAGAGGGAGGAAGGGGAGGAGGAGGAGGAGGTCCCGGTCCTCTCCCAGCACCCCCTCCACAGCTCACTCAGGCCAGAGAAGCCACCTTCTCATCCTGGTCTGTGCTCTCCTCCCAAAGGGCCTTGGGTGAGTCCCTCCCACCTCAGGCCCTAAGCACCCTCCCCTTCCAGGGGGGGCACTGAACTAACTTCTAAGCCGGTCCTCCGGGCCGAGAGCCCCGTGGCCCACACCTGGAGCGGGGGCTGGGGAGGGGTGTGGGGGAAGCCGGAGCCCCTCCCTCCGTGCAGCACCGGGGTCCTGGACTTCAGGTCTTCGGGGCTGTGCTCGGCGGTGACAGCCTTGCTTCCCACCTTGAAGAGAAAGACCCAGAAGGGGCTCTGTAAACAGTGGCCAAGCCCCTCCCCCTCGAAGCCCCTTGGCTGGAGGTCAGCGACCCCGGTAGATCCCAACCCTCGTGTCTTCCAAATTAGGATCCACGGGGCCTGAGAAGGCCCTGACCTCACCGACCACACTGTCCAGGTGGAATGTGGCCCAGGCCTCGGCCCTGGCGTCTTCCCAGCAGCCCAGGAGGCTGAAAGGGCACAGGCTCTGATTTTAGGGAGGACCCGGCGGCCAGAGGGTAACTAGTGCCCATCCCAAAGGCCAGTAAGGCGGAGCTCGAGAGCTTCAGCCCAGAAACCCTGGCCCCTGGTCACAGATTTTGTCCGCGGCTTGCTCTTTCTGAAAAATCACTTTTCTCATGTGTGAAACAGATATGGGTTAGAATCAAGCAGCATTTAGGGGGGCCTGTCCCAGGGTGGGCCCTCTGCTGAGCACCACCTGTCTACTATCAGACAGTCGTGAGAATTACTGAAGATCGTGGGCGCCTGGGTGGCTCAGTCAGGTGAGCATCTGACTTCGGCTCAGGTCATGATCTCCGGTTCACCGGTTTGAGCCCCACGTTGGGCTCTGTGCTGACAGCTCAGAGCCTGGGGCCTGCTTCGGATTCTGTGTTGCCCTCTCTCTCTGCCCCCTCCCCCAACTCTGTCTCTCAAAAAAAAAGAATTACTGAAGATCGTACATGATAACCAGTCACGTAGAGCCATCGTTCTACTATTAACTACAGCATTATAGAAGGACCGGTGAGCGCCCAGCAGATGCCAAGCGCTGGGACTGGCCTGGGGACCCCAGCTCTGGTCCTTCGTAGCTTGGCCCTTACCTATCTGTGCCCTCAGTTTTCCCATCTGTAAAGTAACCTCTGCCCCCTCTTAGAGAAGCCGGGGTGGTAAGCAAGGGTGTGTGGGTGAGGTAAGCAGGGGTGTGTGGTGGTGGGGGGGGGTGAGGCTTATTGAGGAGACAGCAGTCCCCAGCCCTGCCCCCACCGCCACCTCACATTACAGCTGTCCGTGTCCTTCTGGTAGGTGACCTGGTGGTCCAACTGCCACCGCTCTTCCTGCTTGCGGTGACACCTCTTTCGCCGCTGACACAGCCGAATGGAGAGGCTCTGCGGTGGGAGGAGGGGGAAGTTCTGGGCGGTCTGGCTGTTCAGGGCACCAGGAAACGCCCAGAAGAGCAAGCCCGGGCTGACTGGGGTTTGAATGCTCACGTCCTCGCATGACCAGACCCAAGAGTCTGGGCCCTTCTTGGCTCAGGGGCTGCTAGGAGGGCACCTCGGAGCAAGGCGGGGAGGAGGGGGAGCCTTCCGAGGCCCAGCCTGCTCTGTGCGCAGCATGCCGGCCACACCCCGCCCGCCCCCCGCAAGGCCCCATGGGATGCGGGTTCGGACTTGGACCTACACAGGTGTCCTCACTTCTCTGGGTCTCAGTTTCGTCCTCCGGAAAGTGGGAAGAGAGCACAACTCGGTCTAAGAGGCAAAATTGAAGGTGGCATCGCAAAACTCAGCTTATGCTTAATTAATTAAAATAGATTAATTAAAGTAAATAACATTTTAATTCGGTTGTTTTTTAAAAATAAAAATTAAGGGGGGGGCACCTGAGTGGCTCAGTCAGTTAAGCGTCCGACTTCGGCTCAGGTCACGATCTCACCGTTTGTGGGTTCGAGCCCCGCCTCGGGCTCTGTGCTAACAGCTAGCTCAGAGCCTGGAGCCTGCTTCAGATTCTGTGTCTCCCTCTCTCTCTGACCCTCCCCTGATCACGCTGTCTCTCTCTCTCTCATAAATAAGTAAAAACACTTAAAAAATTAAAAAATAATAATAAAAAAATAAAAATGAAGGGGCGCCTGGGTGGCCCAGTCGGTTAAGCATCTGACTTTGGATCAGGTCATGCTCTCATAGTCTGGGAGTGTGAGCCCTGCTCATGCTTTGTCTCTCTCTCCTTCAAAAAAATAAGGAAGCATAGGGGCGCCTGGGCATCTCAGTTGGTTACGTATCGACTTGGGCTCAGGTCATGATCTTGTGGTCTGTGAGTTCCAGCTCTGCATGGAGCTCTGTGCTGACAGCTCAGAGCCTGGAGCCTGCTTTGGATTCTGTGTCTCCCTCTCTCTCTCTGCCCCACCCCTGCTTGCACTCTGTCTCTCTTGCTCCCAAAAATAAATTTTAAAAAAACATTAAAAAATAAAAACATAAAATTAAAAAGCAGTTTATAAAAAAAAAATCCATGATCAAGGCTCCTGGGTGGCTCAGTCAGTTAAACATCCGACTTTGGCTCAGGTCATGATCTCACAGTGCATGAGTTCGAGCCTTTCACTGAACAGTCTGGAGCCTGTTTCAGATTCTGTATTTCTCTCTCTCTCTGCTCCTCCCTTGCTCTCTCTCTCTCTCAATAATAAATGAACATTAAAAAAAATTTATTTATTTATTTTATTAAAAAAGCTTTTTAATTTTTCTTTATTTTTGAGAGAGAGAGAGACAGAGACAAGACAGAGTGTGAGCAGGGGAGGGGCAGAGAGAGAGGGAGACACAGAATCAGAAGCAGGCTCCAGGCTCTGAGCTGTCGGCACAGAGCAAGACGCCGGGCTGGAACTCACGAACTGCAAGATCATGACCTGAACCTAGATCAGACACTCAACCAACTGACCCACCCAGGCACCCCTAAAATTTTTTTTAATCCATGATGAACAAAATATTAAAATTCTAAATAAAGATGGGATCCAACCTAGCACTTGAGCGCGCATCCTCACTCACCTCCCCTTGTCTCAGCGCTAGGGATGAAAGCACTTACCTTCGGGATGAAAGCACTTACCTTCGGGGGTGCCGGGGTGAGACTTGAAACGAGATACAGCAGGTACTGCCGGCTGCCTATAAAGGGTCCGCTTCTCCAGAGGCCAAGGTGCAAAATGGTGTAGGTTTTCAGTGCTGCCACTAGGGGGCGGAGACTCGCCGTAAACAGCAGGCAAATGGTCTTGCGCAAGAATCACCCCCAGCTCAGCCCTCCTCTCCTCTCCTCTCCTGGTCTCCTTCCTTCCCCTCCGAGTCCCCAGGCCCCGGCTTCAGCACGCAAATTCATCTCGCCATGACTTTGCCTGGGGCAGTTTCTTCCGGAATGGCCGGCCCTCCCAGCAGCAGTTCGATGTATTATAAGATGCACCAGAAAGGAGACACAGGTGACTTCTTGGGGCACTAACTTTGGCCACAGTTTGTGTCTGGCACCTCAGGTCAACCTACTAGCCAGTTTGCGTCAGCATTTGACAGGTAAAGAAACTGAGGCTCAGAGAGGGAGCACACTAGCTCAGGGTCACGCAGCTAGTAGAAGCTGAACTGGAATCTGAACCCAGTTTGTTTGAATCTAGAATTCATGGCTTTTCTACCACCAAGAACACCTTTAGGCATAAGTGAAGCTTCAGGGGTGGCCCAGGGGGCAGGGCAGGGAGGGAAAGGGAGACAGAACAAGGCTCTGGAGAGGCAGCCTCACCCAGATCCTCCCAGCAGCTCGCTGCTGCTCCAAGACATCCTTGGAGGTGTAGAGGGGACCCCTGTGTCCCCAGCTCCAAAGGCTAAAAGGCCAAGGGCCAGGCTACAGAGAGCTGTTATGGGGGCAAGAGCCCTATGACGGTCCTGTAGAGAGACTCCAGACTCTGGTGGGCGACCCGGTTCATCTTGGCGAAGGCCTCCAGATGCTTCTGGGTGTCCTGGTTGATGGCGAGGAGTGTCCCATAGTGCTCCACCATGGTCTCCATGAGGGCCTCCTCTGGCTCTGATGCTAATGAGGCAGGTGGGACTTCTGCTGTGGCCCTGACATTCCAGCTGGAGCCCCAGAGCTGACAGGTGCCTGACAATCCACGCAGGGCTCACCCCCAGATGGCGGGACTGGTCCAGCCCCTGTCAGGCCTCGTCACCCACCTCCTGCCCCTTCAAGAGAAGCATCAACATTAGAAGGGCCCCCTAGCGGCCATGGACCCAGATTCTGGATTCTGGCTGCCCAGAGAGACAGGAGAGTGTCCCCAAGGAAAAAGTGCTGACTGGGGGAGCCCACAAGAAGGGGATAGGAAGTGTTGGTGTCCTGAGTGACAGGGTCCCCAGCCTTGGTGGGAACTCATCCCGGGTGGGGGTGAGCGGGGTTGAATTGCTGAATTAGGAAGACTCCAAACTAGAGGCCGCTTTAGAAACAGCTCTGGGTGCCGGGTCTAGTCAAGCCCCGTGCTGACCCGGAGCCCTCGCCCGTCCTTGGCTTGGTGCTCAAAGCTCTTCGGTGCTACTCAACTTTCCAGTCCCGTCTCCCAGCAACTCCCAGCAGCCAGGCCCTGGTGCTCCGGCATACCAGAACTCACCATCCCCAAACCCAGCAGGCGGGGCTGTGGCTCCAGCCTACGTTTGTGCTGTTCCCTCTGCCTGCCATGCTGTTCCCCTTCATTGACCTCATTTGAGCCCAAGGAGAGGCCACCTCCTCCAAGAAGCCTTCCCTGACCTCCAGGGCAGAGTTTTTGGTGGGGGGGCAGGGGATGGTCTCACAGCTCCACAGTTCTTAGTTCAGTGGCTCTGAAGTCAGACCAGAATCTGAGACGGAGCCCCAATATTTCTTGGCTGGGCATTTGGGGCAAGTTCCTTAATGTCTCTGAGCCTGGGTAACAGCTCTCAGAAGCTCATGCAGGGAGGTCAAAAAGAGTTATTAAACAGCTTAGCACAGAGTAAATAGTTAATAGATGGTAATAATTATTTTTGTTATTGTAATGTTGAGATAATGACGATGATAAAAATACCTGTTTGTCCCCCTTCCCTTTCCCAACAAGCTCTGGCACTGACGGCAGTGGGCTCTGCTTCGAATCAGGATAAAATAGAACGCAAAGCCCATATCTGGTTTCTGTGTCATTTTAGTTGGTAATAGCAAAACAACAAACAAAGCCAAAGACACATGGAATAGTAGCGATAATAGCTAACATTTACTGGGCGTTAGCTGAATGCCGGGGCTTCTGAAGGCCATGCTCCAGGCTCACAAAGGGTGAGTTCATCCGAACCGCATAACCCAGGCCCTCGAGAACCTGCCGCAGGCTCGCTCAGCCCCTGTGCCCTTTGGAACCCCTGTGGCATTGACCTTTGTGAGTCCTCCTGCTGGAGGTGAGTTCAAGGCTCACACCCACCGTGTCCTGGCCCCAAGGCTGAGAGGTGGCCACAGAGAGGAAGCCCCATATATACCCCTTAGGGATCATCTCAAGGACCTTAGTCAATCTTCAAAAAGCCTGTGTTTCTCCACCGCTTGCTTCAGCTTCCTCCGCCTGCAGGGACAGGTCAGTGATAGTAAGAGCCTGCCACAAGAACACTGTTTGGAGGCTCCCAGGGGGTGACCAAGAGGTCCAGGCTCTCCCTGGATCTCCTGCTCAGACCTGCACTGGCGAGTCCCCCCCACCCCCATACCCCCCATCAGCGGGCCGCTGACTTAAACCTCTGCACCCTGTTTCCTGATGAGCTGAGCCACACCAGTTCAAATTGCTGCTGTGGTCAGGCACGGGGGAGAGTGGAGTCGTCTGTCTGGTGGGGGGTGGGGGGGTCTACAGAGCCTCTCCTCTCCTAGACGTAGCCTGAGCCCCCCCCCCCCCACACACACACTAGTTGGCGACCTGGCCAGGAGCTTCACCTCTGTCCTGGGGCAGCCCGTCTGTAAAGACGGTAGTGAGAGCCCCTCCCTGGGACCGGAGAATCAGAGCCAGCCTGAGGGTGGGGGTGGGGAGGAGGGCTGGACGAAGCTCTCCAGGGTTGACCATGTCTGAGGTGGTTCTTGAGGATAAAAATGAGCCAGGAGACATAAGGTGAGAAGAGTATGCCTGGCAGAAGGAACAGCCAGGACGAAGGTTCAGAGGCAGGAAGTAGCATCCTCGGCCTGCGAGAACTATAGGCAGATCCTTAAAAGCAGAAGGTGAAGGTCAGCATAGGAGCAGTGTGGCTGTGGCGGGAGGAACCAGAGTGTAGGCGCCAGGCTCTCTGTTGCCTGTGACAGAAACTAAGAGTCTGCTCTGGGCAAAGAGGGCGTCAGTGGAAGGTGTGAGGGGGGCTGCAGCTTCAGCAGAAGAGTTAATACCCAGGCTCGGAGAGTCCAGGGGCCAAGGGCAGCCCTGGAGATCCAGGTGCAGGGGCTCAGGGGGGATCCCCCCTAATGGACTCTCCCCTACCCCTTGCCATCAGCCCCCCTCCATCCCCAAGAATCAAGGTCCTTAGAGAGGGTGCTCAATTGACTGAGGCTGGTCATGTGCCCACCCCTTGGCTTGACTGACAGTCACATCGTAGGAGCTGCCCTGGGGGCTGGAAGTTTCCCAGGGCAAATCCCAGGTCTTTGGCCAGAGCCCTGGAAATGAATGCTTAGCAGGCGCTCAGTACCCAGAGGCTCAGGGCAGCCCAGGGAGTTTGGGCTCCATCCAGAAGACAACAGGCGGCTGGCGGGTCCCTGCAGAAGGAGTGGCATGGTCAGATGGGCGTTTGGGGTGTGCACTCGGGGCTCAGAGCAGCCGTGGGGCAGGGAGGCTGGCAGTTCCAGCGTCTCACATTTGTCAGGACGCTTCTAAGTGCTTTCCAGGCAGGGCTTAACGTCACGTGATGTGCCATGAGGTCAGAGCTGTTCTTTCACCGTGGGGAAACTGAGGCACAGAGAGAAACTTGCGCAACACCTCACTGTTGGGAGTTGAGCTGTTAATCTAGGAAGCTGGGGCTCCAGAAAGTCTGGGAGGTTGAATTGCTGGGACTTGGAAACTGATCCAGGGGGGGCCCCACAAGCTGGGACACAGGGTGGGGGAGACCCTGTTAACACCTATGGGCGTTGAAGCCTCCCCAGACCTCACCTTTCTCCAGGCTCAGAAACCCACGGATCCTATCTCCCTGTCCCTTGGGGTCCTGACCCACTTGACCCAATATGGCCACAGGCAGGGGATTGTGGGGGCAGGGGGACAATTTGCTTCCCAGTGAGGATTGTATTTTGGCCTCAAGGGTCCTGTACCCACACAAGTCTGGGAGACACACTGGGGCTACTCTGGAAATATTTCTCCCTGTTGGGCCCTAAAGAGTGATTCTGCCATAATTATCAGGCACTGGCAACTGTTACAGATTTACCTCTGCCCGGAGCCTTGCCTGGAGTCTCACTTCTATGTCTCAAAAAGGTCCTCAAAGGTAGTGGACGTGTGATTCCATTTTGCAGAGGAGAAAACTGAGGCAAAGGAACTTGCCAAGGCACGTGGCTGATAGCCGTAGCAGGGTAGACGACTTAGTTTGTGGAGCCCAGTGCGACCTGAAAATGCTGGGCTCCTTATGTAAAAAATTAAGAATTTTGGACTCGGGTCATGATCTCGAGGTGTGTGAGCTCGAGCCCCATATGGGGCTCTGTGCTGTCAGCGCGGGGCCTGCCTCGGATCCTGTCTCCCTCTCTCTGCCGCTCCCCGGCTCACGTGCACTCTCTCTCACTTAATCAAAAATAAACATTAAAACAACTTTTTTAAATAAATAAATAAGAACTTCAAGGCAGCACTGGTAGAACACAAACCAAATATGGGCTCTTCTGAGCGCAGGCTCTGTGCATAGGTCCCCGCTCAGGGATCTGGACTCACGACTAGAGATTCCAGAACCTGTTATTTAACTCTACCCCACTCCCTTCCACACTCCACCTGCTCTCCCCCCTCTCCCCTCCCGCCCCCCCAATCTCTTCTGGGTTCTGGCTCTTCCTCTCCTTTTCCTCACCCCTACCCACACCCAGCAGGCTGCAGCCCCCAGTCTTCAGGGAGTAGGGGAAGAAGTGAGGAACTTTTGAGGAGGAAAGGAGCCCAAGTCCAAGAAAAGCTAGAGCTGCCAAGGGGGCACAGCTGGCGGCGAGGGGCCAGGTCCCAGGCCCCCTAGACCCCCTCCATCTCCTGGGCTGTGCGGGAGGAAAATCCAAGAGCAGGCTGTCTGTTCCAGACAGCTGCGAACCTTGGGGCCTGGGGGGTGCGTTTCAAGGGCAGAGACACAATTAAATGGCAATAGAGTCCCACCCCCATTTAAGTCTTAATGAGGACTCCTGGGGCTTGAATCTCCCAGAACAGCAAAAGGGACAGTTAGATCAGGGCTCCTGCCCAGATTTTCAACCCTGCCTGCCCTGTAGCCCCAAATGTCCCCAAGCCCGAGGGCCAGCCCTTCCCCAGCCACGGGTGGTGCTCAGGATCCAGAGTGAGGCTGTGGAGACACGCAGGGCTACCACCCGTGTGACCTCAGGGAAAGTCACAACCTCTCTGAGCCTCAGGTCTGAAGTGTAAGCTGGAGATAATAACAGAGATGAGGGGGCTTGGGGCGGCTGAGGACAAAGGGCAAGCTAGCACCCCACCCCCACCCCCAGGTGGGACGTGTGGGACATTCCTTCTCAAGGACAAAGGAAAGGCAAGGAAACAAAATGGGCAACGGAGAGAGAGCGCAGTCGTACAGGACGTGGGTCTCCATCAGTTTGCACATACCTTAGTCAATTACAAGAAAAAGGCAATCTTATCAAATAGCCTTACCCCAGAAACCTGGTGGAAACCTGGACTCACCACATCACCCCTCCATCGTGATGTGGGGAACAAAGGCACGAAGGAAATGGCAGGTAAACCTAGCTTGACAAATAGCAAGGCCTCCAGTCTCTTGGGAGTCCCTGTTAGCATATCCAAGGCCTTCTGAGACCACTCACTTGACTTTACCTCCCCACCTCCATAGTGTTTAAGGAGCCACTCTTCACAAGCCCAGCGCAGCTCTTTCTGCCCACGGGTCCTGTCCCCGTGCTTTAATAAAATCACCTTTTTACACCAAAGACGTTGGCAAAGACCCCCACCATCACCCGAAAACCTAGAACTAAATGACATAATCCACACTGACATCATCTCATATATGTCAAAAAAACCCTGTGTGTGTGTGCACGTATGTGTGTGTGCACGTGTGTGCGTGCACGCACGCGTAGGAGAGTCTCGGAGGATTTGAATGAAAGTTTTAGGCCTTACTTTAGGGGCAGAGAGCAGGAGAAACTTTTCTACAACCATAACTCTGAGAACAGCTTGCAGTGCAGTGCCTGGCACATAGTAGGTGTTCAGTCAGACTTGGTTTTTGTTTTTAAAGTTATTTATTTTGAGAGAGAGAGAGAAAGAAAGTGTGAGCAGGGGAGGGGCAGAGAGAGAGAATCCCAAGCAAGTGTCACACCGTCAGAGCAGAGCCCAATATGGGCTTGAACCCGTGAACCGTGAGATCACGACCTGAGCTGAAGTCTGACACTTAACTGACTGAGGCACCCAGGTGCCCCGATCAGCCTTAGTTTTGATTCCTGTCGCTCCCTTTTCACTCCCTCCAGGTGACAATGGTCATGATCCCCTAGTACAGGACCCTTTCCTAAGAGCCTTGGTGCTGGGGCTGGCTGGCAAAGGTGGCTTCAGGGAAGGGGTGGAGTATTGCGAAGCCTGGGAGTGGGTGTAGGGGGTGGGCGAGTGCAAGGAGGACAAGCATGACAGCTAGGGACGTCATTAACTGTATTCTCTCCGTCCCCAGCAAGACTCCATGGAAACACTGCGATGTAAGGGACAGAATGGGTTTAGGGGCCCACAGACTTGGGCTCAAATCACGCCTCCATGTCCCAGGTGTGACTGGCCATGTCCTCTCCTTTGCTCTGAGCTTCAGCAACTATCATCCTGTCAGCAAGGCTTCCTGGTCCCGCCTCCAAAATCGCTGGAATCCATCCACCGGGACACCTTGCTCCAAACCCAACATAATTACCGCCCCCCACCCCCCACCCTGCCATCTCCACCCCGCAGAGGGCTCTCCTTCAGAAGCAAACCTAACCTCCCCGTCTCTCTGCCTAAAACTAGTGCTGATGCAGGTAAACCTTTAACCGCTGGTCGCCCAGGAGGCAGAGCCAGGATTTGTGGCGCTTGCCCGTTTCCACGGCGCATATGCTGTCCCATGGCTGATTCCCAGCCGCTAATGGCTTACCGACCTGCTTGCACAAGTCCTGAAGACTGAACAGGTGGCTCTTCACGAGTTGCTGTGAATTGGCTGTGGGACTCCACTGCTTTCAGATCCTCCCGTAGTTACAAATGAAATCCAAACCCTGGCTGATCAGATTCTAAATGGACCCCTGTGGCCATTCCTTCTACATTGGTCTTGTTCTTCCCCCCTGACCCACCCCAGGGCCTTTGCACCTACAGTTCCCTCTGCTCAGAGCATTGTTTTCCTAGCTCTTCATAATGCTTTCTCCTTTTTGCCTTTCAGGTCTAGCTCAGATGCCACTGTCTCAGAGTGACTTTCCCTGACTATGTCGACCAACCCAGACCCCGCTTACCTTTGGTCTCACCTCACTGTTGTTGAGCTCAATTTTGGTACTCTCATGATGCTGGATTGTCTCCCTGGAGTGTGATCTCCATGAGGGCCAGGGCTGGTACGAAACTGTCCCCGCTAGAGTCTCAGTGTCTAGGAGAATAGTACTGGACACACAGCAGGTGCTCAGGAGATGTGCGGCGCAAGCGGAGCTTTGGGGAGACACAGCTACACCGCCCTGCTAGCCCTCTGCAGAACCATCAAGGAGTCGCTTAACATCTTTCATCCTCAGTTTCCTCATCTGCAAATGGGGACAGCAGTGCCTATGCGATGCAGCTACCACAATCTAAAGACGATTAAGTGTAAGGCGCTCAGTACAGTGTCTGTTATTAGCAGAGCCTCAGAAAATGAGAATGGCTTCTCCACTTGCATATATTCAATGACAGGCAGCTCATTCCCTCCCAAGGTGGGCTTGTCCACCTCTGGACCACGCTGACTGCTAACGTCTGCCCTTCCTTATGCAGCGTGTAGGCATATCTCCTCTTGTGTTCTTCCCGTGGTCCCAGCTTAACTGCTGCCTCTCAGAGTCTCTTGCTATTTCCACCACTTTATTAACAATGGAGCCCAGATTGATTGAGCCTGTTTCAGCACAGCAGGAACACCAAAGGCAGATGTGATGTCTGGCCTTGACTTCACTGAGCCTCAGTTTCTTCCTCTGTAAGATGGGGTTAACGATAGTAGCTACCTTGTTAAATACTCAGGGGCACTAAATTAGCTGGTAAACACATAGACTTAGCCCCTGGCACATAGAACGTGCACCCACACCAGCCACTATTATTCCTAGTACTCTGCCTGGGGCCTGGCCTCTCCCAGATCCAGCCCTGCTACTTTCGGGTCCGCAGCCATTTCTAGTGAAGGCCAGGCCCCCCTCTTGAATGCTCTCCACCCAAGCTGGGAAAAGGGCCAGCCTTTTTCGCCCTTTGCACGTAGCTGTCAGAGCTGACCTTCCCCGTGAACTTGGCACTTTCCAAAGTCCCCCGCCCAGGGCACTACCTGACCCTGGGCAGTCACTCCATTTGCTGAGCCTGGAGGTCAAAGCCCTAAGCCTCTGGGACATGAGCTGTCTTGTGGGGTGGGGGGGACTGAGTGTCCCCAGCTGGGGTAGCTTCTGCCAGCAACCTGGGTGGCCTGGGCCCAGCCCTCTTTTTAGTATTGTTTTTTAAAGGGAGTCTTGATAGTCATAAAAATGCTGGCAGTGGTGGGCTAACGACGGAGACCAAGCAGGGGCGGCAGCAAAGGAGGAGGAGGAGGGCCAGAACAGGGCATCCTGAGAGCAAGGGGGGAGGGGGCGGGGCTGGAGGGGGGACCAGATCTGCCCTGGCCCCACAGCCCTGTGCGGAGACTGTGATGATGATGGGCAGACCCTCCTGCGACGTTGCAGGTGTAACTGAAGCTCGGATCAGTGGCCCTGACACAAGGGAGACCCCTCGAGGGTCCGATCGAATCACAGGAGCCCTGGAAAGCTTCTCTGGCCGGTAGAGCAAGTGAGATCCCGATCCCGAGAGATTTGCCATGGGAGAGGGATTCAAGGTGAGGGAGGTTCTCACTGGCCGAGGTGGAGGGGTCATGGAGCAAAGACTCGGGGCCCAGAAAAGCCCCTGGCTGAGAGGCCACGAGAAAATGAGGACCTCAGTCCTGCGGCTGCAAGGAACTGACTCCACCAGCAACCCGAACAAGTCTGGAAGCAGATTCTTCTCCAGAGGCTCCAGAGAAGAACTTGGGCCTTGATTTCAGCCTTAGGAGACTCAGAGAACCCAGACTTCTGAACTACGGAGTGTCCAGGCTGGGGCAGGAAACACCATAAGAGACAGGCTAAGAATTTGGGGCTAGATTGTGGGGGTATTAGGGAACTCCTAGGCATGAGGAGCAAGGTCAATGTGTGTTTCAATGCCATCATTTGACCTTGCAATTCTAAGTATCCTGAAGCCAGGAGAGTGTTTCCAGATGGAATCCCTAGGGCTTTCCAGGAGGGCTACCCTTGAACCCAGCTGGGCATGCTGGGGGGCACCAGTAGCTTCTGGACGCACAGAGGCTGCAGTCTGAGCAGCATTTTCCCTGGAGGGGGCGCTGTGGGGCCAGGCAGCTGCCACCTGGGCTCTGAAAGACATTTCCGGGACTGCGTGTTCTGGTGTATCACCAAACGCAGCCTGCAATTCTCGGACAGTCTGTGCCTCTTGTCCTGGGTCCTGAGGCTGCCAACCCCACTGACCTGGGAACAGGGTGGCTGGGCCTTGGCCAAGGTCAGAGGGCCAGTTGGCCCTCTTTGACGACGGATAGTGTGACTCAGTGTCTCTGGCCAGAGGATGGGGCTTGGACTCAGAGTGGGTGCCGTTTACCCACGTGCTCATTCAGACTCCTGCTGTCCTCGGTCAATTGCCGCCTCTCCCGCGGGTTTCACAGTTGACAAAATCTTTTTCTGCAGCAAGATTTCACAGAGGTGCAGGCACATGGGACCCCAAACTCAGAAAGGCTTAGTTTCTTGCTCTGCTATTGCTGCCCTTGACGCTCTTGATGATCTCTGAACAAGGGGCTTGCGTTTCCATTTTGCATCGGATCCTGAAACATACACAGGCATCCTGCTCTCTGCCCACGCCAAACCGTCAGCAGAGGGACAGTGAGCACGCCCATTTTACAGGTGGACCCGCGGGCGCCTCCAGCATTGGGACCTGGCTGGAATGAACACCCTCCAGGAGTGGGCATAGGGTCTGGTGAGACACTTCATGAATACTGTTGCAAAGGAACAGAACTTGCCCTCCCAGGATGGATTGGGAGTACTCTCTGCTTTGCAGACCCCCAGCCACCTGTTTTCCGGAAGAATGGCCGTGACACAGAGCTGTAAGCGCCTGGGAGCCCCAGAAGGCTGGGCTGCCTGTGCTCTCAGCTGTATCCTCAGGGCCCACGATGGTCAAGGCCACATGCGCACCCAGTGAGTGTCATTAAGTGAACAGAGAATGGACTGGGCTTAGAAGAAATGACATACTTGCCCAAAGTCTCAAGCCAGGAAGCGGCAGACATGGGCTCCAAATTGGGTCAGTGGACTCTGAGTCAGGTGCTCACCCCATAGCCACACAGCTGCCCCCAGGCTCTCTGAACTGGCTTCTGGGAGCCCTCGGACCAGGGCGCAGGTGATGGACATAACTGAAGGTTGGGAGCTGACCCCTGCCCTGTCCCTTGAAGGGGCCATTTGATAAGAAATTGAGTGTCCTTTGCATACTTGCTGCATGTAGCAGACACTGTGGGTGCCCCTCCCGGGCCCCCCACCCCGACGACCCGGTTCACACCTTCAGGCTTCCGTCTGCTAGCACCTGCCTCCCTCACTCAAGCATCCTTTGCCACATTAGAGGCCATGTAAGTGCCAGAGAATTCTCAGCCTCCCAGGAGCAGCCCTCAATCACTGACTGATGTCCCCCTCCTGTGACAGGACGACGCTGGGGCTCTGGTCCCACACCGGCTTCTACAGTTCCCAGCCGGCTTCAGCTTCGGCTGCCCCCAGTGTGACTGGCCCGAGAACACGCCCTCTCTTAGCTGACTTCTCTCTTGTGTTTCACCTCCCTACGCGTCTGCCATGTTTTGTGGGTCCCTTCCTACAAACGTGGTGTAAACTCAACTTCTTGCCTGCTCCCCAGGGGACTCAAGCGAAGGCTCACAGCCTCGTTTCTTGGGAGCTACCTTCCCCTGGGGCCTCCTGACAACCCCTCCTGGGTGTTGTCACTCATGTCATTTCCGGGGGCAAGAAAGGGCGGCCGGGGCTGCTGGCTGCCACAGAGCCTGTTTCTCCTCCTTCCTGGGAGCGGAGCCAGAAAGCATTTCCCAGCCTGTGTGAAGCCACAAGTGGCCAGGGGCCCAACCGCTAGCCAATATAACGTGAGGACTATCCACCACCGCCAGGCCCAACTGATAGAACGTTCTGTGTGTCACCTCTCATGCTCTCTCTGCTTGCACCTCAGCGCACAACGACCATGGTGGCCTCCGAAGGCACGAACGAGGGCGGAGCCCCCCACGGAGCCCCCTGGGTCACCTCTGGGCAGAGGGCCATTTGCGCAAGAAGAATAGCAGCTGTGTGTGGGTTTTCAAGAGCGAGGAACACACTATTGTGTTTGAGCCATTGTATGTTTTGGGATTTGTTACGGCAGCAAATATTTACCAATTCAGAGGACAAGGGGCTGGGCCTCGGGAGGTGGGCAGACCTCAAATCAGTGCTGATTACTTGCTGTCTGAGTGCCAGGAGCAGTCCCCAATCTCCCCGCAGCCCATCCCATAGGAATCACCGTCCCATGCTATGGATGAGGAAACTGAGGCCCAGAATCACATAGCTGGGTAGTGATTGCAAGGGCATTCAATCGGCCTCCAAACCCAGTTCACAGAAGGACCCCAGATCTTCCTAATGCCCTCTCTCCCCAAATGTCCTTGTCCTGGTTGCCAGCCCCCTCAAGGCTCTGCTGTGACCTCAAAGTTGCTGCGAATTTGGCCACGTCGCTGCCAACGGCCGGGACCTGCTCATGGGAGCAAAGGGCTGCAATGCCTCTGTCTGTCCTCCTGGGGGCATTTTAGGGGCTGAAGCCAGCAAGTGGGGAGATGTCTGGGTCACTGTCATCTTTAGGCTGTATTCTGGTCCCCAGGGGAGACTCCCACTGTCTCAACTTGAGAAAGAAGCAGCCCCTCGTTCCGTCTCTACGTGGCAGGGCATAAGGGTTCCAAGCCCACCTATCCAGGTGGGGGCAAGGTCAAGAGCACTGAGACAGAAGGAGGCACCCGGACTCTAAGCTGACAGGTGCTGCAGCCTTGGAGGGTGGAGTGCCCGTCAGCGCCGTGCTGTAAAGCAGGGGAGAAGCTGGAGAAATAAATACCCTCCCCCTTTCTTTTTGTCCTGTCCGCCTGACCTCTCAGTGGCTGGACCCAGTCAGGAGCCAGAGGGCAAGGACGCTTGGGCAACGCTCTGTCAGCCTGCTGGGCACAGAGGAAACTAGAGTTTCTTAATCTCCATCGGGCTCTGTCCCCTGATGATGCTTAAAATTCTTTTTTTAATGGTTTATTTATTTCTGAGAGAGAGAGAGACAGCGTGAGCAGGGGAGGGTCAGAGAGAGAGGAAGACACAGAATCTGAAGCAGGTTCCAGGCGCTGAGCTGTCAGCACAGAGCCTGATGCGGGGCTCGAACCCATGAACCATGAGATCGTGATCCGAGCTGAAGTCGGATGCCTAACCGACTGAGCCACCTAGGCACAACCCCCCTCCCCTCCGGATGATACTTAAAAGAGGACACTCCTTGCTAAGACAGACAGGAACGTAGTCACAGATACCGCACACGGGTCCCCCATCCTCCATCAGGAAGCAAGAGGCTCATAGTGGAGGCCACGCATGTGTGGCCAGATGTCCACGGGGCTGTCTCTCTCCCTCATGGCGTGGCTGTGATTGGCTCCAAGCTCATCAGGTTCTCTAGACTCTTCCACGGATTCCTGGGGCCCAAGCTCTGCGCCCGTCCAAGCCTCCCGCTATCTCCACCCAGACCTGCCCCTGTCCCGGCAGACTCGCTGCCTATAGCAGCCACCGCCCAGGAGCCCAGGCTGTCCACACCGCCAGCTCCCTCTGCCCTCCTCCCTGGGCCCAAATTCTTCACTCTGTCGCCCCGAAGAGGTGGGAGTCAAGTCCACTCCACACTTTCATCGAAGTATTTCTCAACAAAGACAGCTGTCTCCCCTCCCCCAGCCCATCCCTCTCTCTCTGTCTCCCTCTCCCTCTCTCCTTCCTCGGCCCCCCACCCCATCCTGATCCCCTGTGCCTTGTACTAGGCTGTAGAAATGAAAGAAAAGATAGTAATTCTGAACTGCTTAAAAACCTCCTTGTGCTGCTCTTGCCGCATAAGGATGAACCGAGAAGCCAGCATCTGCGAGCCAGGCGTGGGGGCCCCTCGCAGACACCCGGTGGGCCGACACCCTGATCTCGGTCTTCCCGGCCTCCAGAACTCCGGAGCCTGTGGCAACCCCACAGCAAACACACGGGTGGCCGCAGGGCAGCTGGTCCTGGGCTGATACGGGCGCCAGCACAAAGGGCTGTCCTTTGTAGACGCCCCCCAACCACACTCCCCCTCTCTCAGCCCCACACAGTCCGAGCCCTTAGCAGGACCTCACAAAGCTCGCAGTGTGCCCCTCCCACAGCCTGCACTCCGACCACGCCCGGCTCCTGGGCCGGCCAGACCTTGGCTC
>NW_027532747.1:8176012-8186354 GCF_008692635.1 Crocuta crocuta
CTGGTACATCTCAACAGCTGACACTGCTTTGGCTCTCGGTAGGGCTCCTGGTGTTTCATTTGTGTCTTGAGGACAGAAATAGTAATAGTTACATTTATTGAGCACTTGCCTCAGGCAGCCACGGCCCCAGACTGTGTTGGCGTGTGACTCGGGTCAGCCTTAAAGCCGCCCCGCGAGGAAGGTGCCAGTAATGACTCCCGACGGACAGGTAGAAGGGCCTGCGCGGAGAAGGGGGGGTGAGCTGCCCTTCTGTACAAGGCTCTCGGGGGCCACGGAGCACCGCCCGCTCAGCCCCACACCCTGCGCCGCAGAAACCCGCCTGACGGCCCGAGGGAATGGGCATCCCGAGCCCAAGAGGGTCCAAGGGCAGGCGCGTGCAGACAGGGGGGGCGAGGGTGGGGGCACCGAGGAGGAGGGGGCGAGGAAGGTGTGCAGGGCTGCTCGCCGAGGCCTCAGAGGCCCCAGCAAGACCACCGGGCAGCATGGCCTCTTTACATTCTCCCAGGGTCCCCCCCCCACCTCCCTGGGAGGGGGCAGCCCTCAGGCAGCCGGGCACCGGGCTGCCCGGAGTCAGAAAGCAGGCCACCGGGCCCTGTAGCCCGCGGATGATCTTTAGGCCCCAGTCGTCTCTCTCCGGGGACGCGTCACACAACAGACACCTGATCCTGTCGCCTGGGCCAGGCGCCGCTGTTAAATATAGGCCCAGGATCCCTGAGGGGAGGGCGAGGACCGAGGGGCCAGCTGGCCGCAGAAGGGGCCACAGACGGGCCTTGCAGCGACAGAGAAGCCAGCCCCCGTCCCAGGAGCATAGGCTGGCAGGGCCTTCCAGCGCCCGGCGTCCGCCCCCTGGGCAGAGCGCTGGCCGTGGCGCGCGTGGGTGCGTGCCCGGGTCACACGCTCTCTGGGGCCAGGCCAGGAGCTATGACAGTGCAGTTTGGAGCCGTTGCTGGCTGGCGTCTGGGGCACCCGGAAAACTGGGAAGTAAAAGGGAGAAAGAGAAAGAACAGCGAAAGAGAAAGGAATTTTAAAAATCTGAACCCTCTACTAACTGAACTTGGAAATGTAGCTTCAAGTCTCTGATCCTTCACCTCCTCAGCTGTGAAAAAAGGATGGTCACATCTTTCCCCCAGGACGGTGCGAGACATCACATGCCCTCCTTCCCCGTGTCCGGCTCACACCAGGGGTCCCTGGGGGCTTCAAGGGGACCAGCCTGCCTGGGCCATGTACTAGACTGTGGATGTGCATGGGTGTGAGGGGGAGAGCGTCTTTGACCACGTTAACTGAGTTCTGGCCGGCAGCCATTATTTTGAAATGACATGAGATGAGAGGTTGAATCCCACGATTCAGAGACTCCTCCAAAATCATTCGTATCCCGTTTTTTATTTCTGTTTTGAAAGTACATAGGTAGGCTTGATTTGAATTCCGACTGATTTACAAGTAGCGTTCTTGATCTCAGAGAACAAAGATATATGAGTTCACTGACTTATAACTGCTCATTCTGGTTTCACACTCAGTGTTTGGAAGGTTCTGTATTCCTAACAGGGCCTTTTCTCCATTTAGGGCACCAGAGAGGGGAACGATTTGTATAGTCACACAGAACTTTCCAGAAGGGCCAAGACCTAGCACCCTGGTGGCTAGGTCCAGGCTCTTTTCAATGTGTCAGGTGCCTTTCACCCCATTTGTACACACATGCCTGCACCAAGAAAGACACGTAGAGCCATGTTTTTAGGAAACAAGAGACTTCAACATTTATTTAGTATTTTTATAAGACTAGCTCATTCGCCAACTTGCGGATTAAATGCACCTCTTGTCTTCACTTGAAGAGTGTGAGCTCTGTGTGGGTGGTGTGCCTGCATGCGGGCGTGTGTCCACATGCACCGGCCGCCAGCAGGATCCTGGCCCCGGAAGGGCTGACGCCCACCTAGGGTCCCCCCTTTCCTGCTAAATGGAGAAACCCCAATCTTCGTGATGATCACCGAGGCCCTTCCTTTTGCTTTGCTCAAACTACGACTGCATTTCCCACTGCAGTGACCTTCAGGGTTGGTTTATGAGCTTGTTCAATGAGTCGTTCCTATGATAGTCAAGGGCATTTGAAATTCAAACACATGGCCCTCTTGGTGGCAGCTATTCCTGAAATCCAGAGCCACCCGCAAGGAGCCAAGAAGAGACCCCTGCCCTTCCCCTCATCCGCTCAGAGCAGACCCGATTCTCTCCACACCGGCCCTTGTCCCACACCAAGCCAGGCTTCTCACAGCACTGTGGACATATGGACTGTTAAATCTATACCGGGGAGGCTGTTCCGTGCTCTGTAGGAGGTTTAGAAGCATCCCTGGCCTCTACGCACTGGATGTCAGTAGCAACCCCTCTTTGGTTGTGGCTGCCAAAAAAGTCTTCAGGAATTGTCAAACGTCCCCGGGGAGAAAATTGTCCTTAGTTAAGAACCACTGTTTCCAGCCCAGCCCCATGCCCTCCATGTCTATCAGGAAGTCTAAGCTACTAACAACCACTAACACTGTAAGTCTCTATTCTAAGGAAGATAAGTACACTTTCTTATGAGATAGGGGTACTATCATTTTTCTTTCATTTTATATATCAGGAAGCCAAGGCTCAGAGAGGTTGAGTAAGTTGTCCAAGGTCACCCAGCTAGCAAGTGGTGGTGGGGCTGGCAGGGGACTCCAGGATCTGGGCTTTCAGCCACTGGGCTCTGCAGGGAGATTACAAGTGATCCTGTGCTGGAAGTGGCCCCAGCCTGACCTTCTGGAGGGGGAACAATGAGGCACGATGACATTGATATTGACACCCAAACTGCCTATGCATGAAGCCTCCGGCTGCTCACTGGGGCTCGCGGTCTATCGTAAGCCTCATCCTCCCCGACCTGAGCATTTCTGGGAGTCTGCAGGGGGTAGCAGGCATCTTAAATGTGCTCCTGAGGAAGTCACGCCTGTCCCCTGGGCTCCTCGTCTTCCTCTGGTGTGGCAGGATCCTTGTCACTTTGGCCAACAACTTGGGCGTCAGGATGTGCAGCACGATGTGACAATCAGCCGCGAAGATCACACTGGAAGCTCGGGAGGGAGCTGCGGAGAAGCAGAGGAGTTTCTGGAAGCTGCGGGCTCTGCATTCCCTCAGAAAAAGGATGCTGGGGCAGGTGAACCCCTCGGAACTTCCAGTTCCAACATTCTTTTCCCTTCTGCTCTTTCAGTTCTGTGTGGGACCGAGGCGAGTGGGCGGAGGTGTCACCATCATGAAGTTCACCATGCCAGGTCCACCCCCTGACCCCCTCCCCCACCCCGTCCACCCCACCCTGGCCCTGCCCCATCCTACCCAGAACCCAGGCCCTCCTCATCGGGGCAGGCACGGGGCCGTCCCCAGAGCTGCGGGGCTGGCTGGCACCTCTGTGACGTCACATCACTGGCCACTTTGGGTTCCCCAAGGAGCAAGACTGAGGTGAAAGCCGAAGCCTGGGAGCAGTCCCCGGCCCTTCAGTGGCCAAATTGGTAACAGGCTCGGGGCAGCCACCGTGCTCCCTGTGACCTCCGTCTCCACACTGGCGGGGCCGGGGACTGTGGGCCAGAGGCACCCGCCTTCCCCTTTTCACCAGAGTTCCGGGAGGAATGGGTCGCAGCTTGGCCCTAGCTCTGCATAGAGGGCGAGGGGCCAGCCAGGAGCTGCCATGTCCAGTGTCGGGCACGGCCGATGGCTCGTCCCCGGGAAGGGAGATGGTGGTCGGGTCTGCATGCCGGGCTTGCTGGGAGAGGCCTTTCTCACCTGCCGAATGGGAATAGAAAGCAACCGGCCCTGCTATGGACACATTTTTGTTCATGGAAAACCTGTTCCCAGCAGCTAACCTGGGTTGAGATTTGTTTTTTCTGAGTTCCCCAGGCATAGTAAGTCAGGTGACTTACGTTCCTCCCCTTACATACATGTGGGGCATTGGAGAGCCCAGAGCCGGACCAGGAAGCCCCTTGCTGGTTCCTAGGGGCCCTCATTCTGTGGGCGTCACCCCACATGTAGGATACTGATAGACCATGAAGCCAGCCTTCCCCTTTCTCCCGTCTGAAGGCTGAGGGCTATGCCCCAACTCTGTTCTAGAAATGAGAAGATTGTCTGTCTTCTCTCCCTGGAGTTTGTCTTACCTGCCCGCCCCCTACTTACCAAGCTGAGAGGGCTTGGATTATTCTAGAGGAAAATACTGTCAGCCACACACCAGAGGACACGTGCCCATTTTATTTTATTTTATTTTATTTTTNGTGCCCATTTTAAAGAAAGGAAGAGAGGTTGGGATTTGTCTCTGCCTTCTCCCAGACCCCCTTCTTCCCCCCCACAGATGTGCCTTCCTCCAGCTCAGGACTTGGCCTTTGGGAGACCCCCCTGCCCCACCTAACCCCCATGCCCTCGGCCCTCTGTCCACCAGATCAGACTCTTGTTTGTTCTTCAGCTCTTGAAACCAGAATAAACGGATATCAAGGGGCAGCCAGGGCCGAGGGCCAGGACACCAGGGCCACAGGGGTGCTTATGTCAGCGGGTGATGTTCCACCGCTGGGTCAGAGCAATCTCAGGACTCGGCACTGACCCACATCCCAGCTCCCTCCTCCCTGCTCAGCTGGCTCTTCCTCCCCCCTTCCTCCACTCTCTCCTCCCTGGAAGAGGCATCACTGTCATAGGAAAATGTGCTGCTGTTGGCATCCTCTCTGGGTCCTATAGGTGTGGGGCTCTGTGAACTGCCTCCACATCGTATGTGCGTGCACACACACACACACACACACACACACACACACAGTTTTACTTACAGGAATTCAGACTAAAATAAGCAAGAAGGGAAGCCTGGAAGCCAGGTGTGGGGTGTGCAGGGGTGTGGGGGACAGTGGGGGGGTGGCTGAGGCTGGCAGACTGGGCTACAGCCCTCCCCAGTTCAGACCTAGGAGCTGTGTGGCTTGACTGGTAGCACGTACACACAGCAGCTCCTTAATGAGCACTTACTATGTCCCCGGCTCTGTTGTAGGCACTGACACATAGCAGGGAACAGGAAGACTATTCTGGATAGGAGAGATGGGCAATGAACAAATGACATCAATATGTAATTGGTAAGGCGGGGGTAAGTGTTACAGAGAAAAAGGAAGCAGGGTAAGGGACTGGAGAGGGAGGGAGGGAAGGTTCTATCTAGGATCAGAAAATAGAACCTCCCTGATGCCACGCGTGAGCCTTGGGGGCTTTTCCTCGGTGGACATGTCCTTCCTCTTCTTCCCCGCAGGTCGACCAGTTGTTTGCTTTCTGCCTCAGTGTCTAGCTGTCCCTCTTCACCCGCTTCTGTCTCCATGAAAATGCTCCCTGGAGGGCTTTCCACGGAACACTCTCGGGGGTCTTATACAAAGGCAGAGACCCTGGAAGGGTTGCAGAGACCCCTGAGGCCAGGGTTTCTCCAATGCCCAATGTAATTTGTCATCCGGGACACGCCAATTAAAACTTCAACAAAATACCACTAAAACCTATCAGAATGGTGAATATGAGAAAAGATGCGGCACCTGGGATTCTTTTATCTTTTTTTTAATGTTTATTTTTGAAAGAGAGACAGAGAGTGAGTGGGGGAGGGGCAGAGAGAGAGAGAGAGAGAGAAATAGGGAGACACCGAATCTGAACCAGTCTCTGGGCTCCGACCGGTCAGCACAGAGCCCGACGCGGGGCTCGAACTCCTGAACCGTGAGATCAAGACCTGAGCTGAAGTTAGATGCTCAACTGACTGAGCCCCCCAGGCACCCTGCAACTGGGATTCTTGTCCACTGCTGTCAGGAATGTAAATTGGTACAACTTTGGAAAACTGGTCACTTTACTAAAGTTGAATGTATGCCCACCCTGTGGCCCAGCGACTCCCATCTGAGGGGCACACCCTACAAAAATGGAGACACACTTGCCCCAAAAGACGTGTACTGGAATGTCCGTAGCTATACTGTTCATCATTGTCCCAAAGTGCCCAGAAGTCCCCCACCAGTAGAACAGATAAGCTGTGAAGTAGTCAGCTCGGAACACAGCACGGCCGTGGGTCCACCCATCATGTGGGCGAATCTAACATGATCCTATTGACTGAAAGAAGACACGGGGATGAGGCCATTCGTATGACATTCTAAACGACGTTTACTGTTAGGGGTCAGGGGAGTGGTCACCCATCCGTGGCAGGAGGAGGTGGGTGGTAGTGTAGAGAACGGGGGCAGAGAGGGCTGCAGAACTGGGGAGGGCTGCTAAGCTCCCTTTTTTTTTTTTGATGTTTTATTTATTTCTGAGAGAGGGAGAGAGAAGCAGTGTGAGCAGGGGAGGGTCAGAGAGAGAGGGAGACACAGAATCTGAAGCAGCCTCCAGGCTCTGAGCTAGCTGTCAGCACAGAGTCCGACGTGGGGCTCGAACCCACGAACCGTGAGATCATGACCTGAGCCGAAGTCGGATGCCTAACCGACTGAGCCACCCAGGTGCCCCTGCTAAGCTCCCTTTGATGCAGCTGCTGAGTGTCTTCTGTTTGTGAAGTTCGATGGGGCTGTGCACGTATGTGCGCTTTTTGTGTGTATATAATACGTTAATAAAAAGTTTTAAAAAGTCAGTGCTGTACAGGCCTTGACTCGGATGAATTCAAGAGGAATCTCTGGGGTAGAGTCAGGCACAGGTAAGGTTCATAGGGCTCTCCTGTGCGGCTCCAGGTGGGAGCTGCTGAGTTAGCCCAGCCCGTTTGTGTGATGTCAAAGGACAGGACAGGCTGTCTTTGTCTTGGGCTTTGCAGGCCTTTTCTGCAGCGTCAAGCCTCCCAGCTAGGATGAGCAAGGACCACGGGAAGAAAAAAAATTTAAGAAAAAGCGGTGTTCACCAATTTACTTCCATAGCCTTGTGGGTGGTGTGCCTTGTTTTGCACTAACATTGGATTCTGTGTTGCGTGGCAGGTGGAGCTGTGGCTAAAACCACTGCCTTTTGTATCAGGAAGTTCTGGTTCAGAGCTAAACCATCACTTGTCCGTTGTGGGCTTGTGGACAGGTCCCCCAACCTCTCTGAGCCTCAGTTTCCTCCTCTGTGACATGGGGGTGATGATAGCGCCTGTTAGGAAGGCTGTGTGAGCACACTGATAAGATGTCACTTATTAGCAGAGGGGCGCCTGGCCAGCCCCTCCCCCCGCTGTCCACCTCCAACGAATTTTCCATTCCCTGTGACTCTTTGCCTATAATTTAGCTCTTGCTTTTCAAAAGCTGAGTGACAGCATAAGGCGATAGGATTTGGAAAGTGAGTTTCCCCAGCGGTCTTGGCTACATGAGGTTTGTCTGGACAGGGAGGGAGAGGCAAGGCAGGTCACCTGAGAAGGGACCCTGTGCTGGTCCATGACCCCTCCCCCTCCCAGGCCAAATCTGGGAAGGGGGTCTGGATAGATGGAAAGTAATGGGACCCGTGCCACACCCCTGGGGGGAGCCCACGGAAGCTCCAGGGCCCCAGGGATGCACTCCATGAAAAATCCACTAGAACTTCTTAATGCAGAGGAAGATCCCCAAACAGTAGAGAACTGGATGCGCCCTCACTGCCCTTCTCTCACACCCCTGCCGAGGCACAGGGGTCTGGGAGGGGCTGAGTGTGCACTAACCCTGAAGAGCCACCAACCTCAGGCCCCACCTGAGGCGGGGACAGTCCCAGCCAGGGCGATGCATGACTTCCCAGGTGCCAGGGCAAGTTTCTGGGGGACTGACTGTGTCCTTTAGCCCTTGGGGCACCAGAAGCTCACCCAGAACCCAGGGCACCCTGCATTCCCTGAGATTCATTTCCAGGTGGAATTATTCCAAGAGGCTCTAAAGGCATCCTGAAGTTCTCCTGAGTCTGACTTGATTAAGAAATCATGTTACGGGGTCATAAGTCTGAAATCCTCCGAGGGGAAAGGGCCTTCGAAACTGAAACACAGAAGAATATTCAGAACGGACCAAGCGACATTTCCAGCCCCCTCCCCCACTCCAGCCTGTGGGGGTGGAAGCAAGCATCTGGCAGCGGGCCAGGAGCATCCTGGATGTACGCGGCCATGGGTGATGTCTTTGCCACCTGAGACTGACATTTGGTGCCACTGGGTCTGTCCCGGACACAGGGGCTCTCTTCCCGGGCCATGGCGGAAGGGTTCCCTCCACTGTGTGCCTGCTCGGGCTCGCCCACATGCGTGTTGGCTTGTTCCCTTGCCCTCTGCAGCCCAGCCGCACCCCACGGCATCCCGGCATCCCGCAGCTGGACCCCCGAACCACCCTGTGGCGTGCTCAGCCGTGTCCGCCAAGGCCCCTTACCCCAAACGCAAATGCGCTCTGCCTCCCTGCCTTCCCTCTGTCCGCCCTTCTCCTTGCCCTCTTCCCCGCCTCCCTGTCTCGCCCCCTCCGCCTCTCTCTCTCCTCCCCCTCTGTCCTGAGTCCCTGCTGCCTCCGTTTCATCCCCTGATTATCCCAGTGTTCCTCTCCCTTTGATTCCCTGTTTTCCCCCATGATCTCTTCTCCTTTCTTTTCTTCTCTCACTTATGCACCTCTGCCTTCCTCTCCATCATCTCTTTGCACTTGCCTGCCTTCTCACGTCCCCCAGCGTCCCCGGCTCCTCCTTCTCTTTATCTCCCTGCTCGCTCCCGTTTCCCCACCCTTTTTCCCCTTCTCTCTGGCTCTCTCCTCTCTCCCTCCTGGGGAGTTCCAGAAACATACCCATATATGGCCTCCATGTCAAGGATCACAAACGACGACGTCACATGAGGGCCAGCGCTCGGAGATGCTCTCTGCAGCGAGGTCCGTAATTGATGCACCGCCGTGGAGGGACCGAGGGCGGCATGGCCGCCTCCCCGGTGCGATCTTCAAACAGGAAACCCGAGCTGCACAACATCTTATAGTTTGGCTTGCCATCCCTGGTCATGCGGTGGGCCCGAAATAAACTCCCTGCTTCAAAGGAAAGTGTTTCAGAACTGCCTGGGCAGAGCTCAGGGCCAGGGCAAGAGGAAAACTCAGGGAGGGTGTTCTGAATTAAGACCCTCGAGAAAACCCTCTCTAGTGCCCCCGATTTGGGCCCCTGTTTCAGAGCCTAACAGGTAATGCATGCTTTCAACGTTCTTACACAGACCTCGAGGAAGGGTGCTTGGCTGGGACTTAACCACTGCGCTGTTTAGTCGTGATTTTTATCATCAGACCACTTGCCTGCGTCTCTCTCTCTCTCTGCCATCTCTTGTGTCATAAGGCATGCTGGTGACTTTCACTTTGGACTTGGGGGACGTGGAATCAGCTGTGTGCAAGCACTTGTGCATTCTTCCGGGGGATGCAGCTCACAATATCACTCTGCTGTGCGCTTCTGGACAGGGACGTGACACGGGGTTATCCGCGTTGCTATTGTGGGCTGTGTAGGCCTTGGGCAGTATCTGTGGGGCGCAAGTGACTTTCAGAAAGGCTTTTAGGTCAGGTGAATAGATAGCTATTTTTATGCATGGGGGCATCAACGGCCCATGACATTTATGGAGGGACTCTGGATGCACAGTTTTGTGGGGCGACAGCAGCCAGGTGTGGCTAGCTGTACCTCCAGCTGTGTGTGTGTGTGTGTGTGTGTGTGTGTGTTTGTAAGCATGAGGACATATGCAGGGAAGAGACAGCTTTTGAAAGATGGGTGGATGTCACCAGGCCGGACAGGCAGAGGGACCTCCAGGTGGGGGGCAGCTGGGGCAAAGGCAGAGAAGTCAGGGTGGGTCTGGGGTGTCGGGAAGTGCCGACAAAGGTTCATGAACGTGAGAAGTACAGCAAAGGTTCATGAACGTGAGAAGTAGGGGCACCCCTGGCGTGGTGGGGAGGGAAGGCAGAGGGAGATGCAGATCCCACCTGTCTGGACAAGAAGACGGAACATTTTCTGATCGTGTTTGAGCAAAGGGGGTATAGGTGGGCTCTGACTTCAGGTAACTCCTCAGGAAGCCAGGGGGATGGGCTGGAATGAGGAAGAAGAGGGGCAGCGCTCCTTAGGGAGGACAGGTAAATGACGGAGAGCGCGCAGGGCAGAGGCCAACCCCCTGCACAGGAGAGCAGGGCTCTCCTCCCATAAGGGAAAACCATGGGGGTGAGGCAGGGGTGGAGAGAGCTCCCAGGGCCCCGGGCAGAGCCTTCTGGGGCTAGAAGAGCAGCCCCAGCCCCGGCCTCGGCATCGGAGGCCTGGGGCAGATGCACCAGTCACTTCCAAAACAGTTGGATGGGTCTGGACAGCTGGTGGCAGGCCTGTTTACAGCTCAGCCTCCTCTGGGAGCTGGCGGTGACCCCCACCTGGCGCTGCTCTCGTTTGCATCATCCATTCTTGCACAAAAAGGTCAGGCCCTGAGTGCCCCGGGTCCCCCCCCCCC
>NW_027532747.1:8186470-8227723 GCF_008692635.1 Crocuta crocuta
AATGAAAAGCGTCACAATCAATATCCATGAGCATTCATCAAGCACTTCCTGGGAATCAGGCACTGGCCCAGTGCTTGAGGTGATTTCTCTTATCGACGCTTCTCAAGGGCATCCTGAGTTAGAGGTGATCATTACTCCCATTTTCCAGATGTGGAAACTGAGGTTCTGAGAGGTTAAGGGCCTTGCCTAGGGCCAGACAGCTAGGAGGTGTTGGAGTTGGGGATCAAATCCTGGCCTCTTGGCCTCCAGGGTTCACATTCAAAGCCACGGCCTCCCTGGGGCCCGGTGCAGCGGTAAACAGACCCGCCCCTGGCACAGTCAAGGCATCATAAGGTCCCTGTATATTGTGGACAGGCTAGATCCAAGAGAGTTTTCCCGAAGGAGACACAAAAATATCTCTGGGCCCGCCCAACCTCCTTCCATTACTGAGCTGCAGAGGGTCAGACTGCCCAGAGGGGGTGGCCGGGCACCGGACTGCTTTGTATTTTTACTTTTTATCCTTTGCACCTTCTTTCTGACTAATCAATGCCCAGGAATATAAATGAAGTCATTAAAAGCTTTGCAGCTGAGGGAAAGGTTTTGGGGAAGTGGGGGTGATGTAAAAGTTAATGGACTCCTAGCTTGCCTGATTTTTTAAAGAAAGGAACACAAAGGGGAGGGGTGGAAAAAGACAAGAAAATCAGGCCAACAGAGAGAAGAAGAAAAAGATTTAAATAAAGGCGGTGGGGGTGGGGAGCAGAAAGACAGAAAGGAGAAAGGCTTTGGTCAGACCCTGATTGGAAGATTTCCAGCCAACCCTGCGGTTGGGTCCGGGTGAGGAGGGAGCCTGGGTGGGCCCTCCTGCCCCGCTGAGCCTTCCCAGTGTGCAGACTGGGGTTTCCAGAGCCCCCCAGCCATCCAGGGGCCAAGGTGAGGGCTCATGTTCTCCTGGGGCCCAGAACAAGCTGGGCAAGGCAGCACTTGGGCTGCAGAAGGGACAGCAGCGGTGGCCACTGGGGTCTCAGAGCTGGACCAGAAGCCCTGGCCGCCCCCCCCCCCCCCCCCGGCTGCTGGTTCAGATGGCAAAGCCTGGCATTTGCCGAGTCCTGGGCAGAAACTGGGCTGGGGCCTGAAATCAGCACCCAGACCTGTATGCGTTGAGCCCCCCTAATGAGTCTGGCTGTAGTAGAAGGACAGAGAGAGGGGCCAGGAGGGGTGTGAAGGGGGCCGGTGTGCTGGGGCCAGCCCCCTGCAGGTCAGCAGGTGAGGGAAGAGCCCTCCGTTTGGGAAACTGAGGCAAAGGTGACCGAAAGGCCCAGAGATTCAAGCTTGGGGCCCAAAGGAATAAAATGGAAGCTTGACACTCATTGATCCTTCTCCAGGCTGGTGCTCACGGTGCTGCCTCAGCTTGTGGACCTGCGAGCCTGTGTGGAATTAACACTTTTCCTTGGAAAACAGATGGTTTTCCACCCACAAACAAACAAAAAAAGATTTTTTTTCCATTGTTTTTCCTACTTCCCTCACTCCTCACCCTCTTCCCTTTTGCTTTGGGTGGCTTCCTCAAGCTACATCAGTAAATAAATAAACCACCAATATTTGCTGTCAGAGACCCACGCAGATTCAGGTCAGCAAGGGGTGGGATGGCAAGGCGAGAACAGAGCTTGAACAGGTTCAAATCCCCGGTCACCACCTCCTGCCTGGGTGACCGTGGGCCAGTCCCGACCCCCTATCTGAGCCTCAGCTTCCCCTCCATGCAATGGGGAGAGAGCCTGTATTGTGCGGGTGGGGTTTGGGTGGAGAGGCCTGCTGCCCTGAGCGGTCCCCCTAGGTCACTTCCAGCAATCCTGGCCCAACGTTGGAAGCCGGAAAGTCCTGGGCTGAGGGGAGCCAGGAGCTTGCAAACTGCATCAAAGCGTCTGGGATTAGCAGAGCTGGGAGGGACTTCTTAGAATCTTTAAGAGTCTGGACAAAAGGCTCAGACTCCCAGCAGCTGTGAGGCGCTGGAGCCAGCAGCCAGAGGCTTGTCAACACGGCCCCACCGCAGAAACCTACACTGGGGCTTTGACCTGAGCCCCTCTTGGGGCCCCGGAGCAAAGTGGCCTGGAATCCACTCCCCATCTCCTCAGGGCTGCGGAAACTTCCAGAGTAAGTGACCCCTGGCTGCTGCCCTGAATATTCAGTGTCAGAGGCTCTGGGGGGCAGGGGGGAGGGGAAGAGGGGTAGGCAGGCCAGTTCTCAACCCACTGTGCCAGTTGCAACCCAGGCCTCAGTCTTCCCATCTGCACTATGGGAAGAGTCCTACCCCACCCCCACCAGGTACCAAGAAGGTCAGATGGTGCAGTGGACCCACAAGCACCAGCTATTTTTAGGATTTAGGTTTGAAAGGTACACAGGAAAGGGAGAGAACATGTTTTTTTATTTTTATTTTTTTTATTTTTATTTATTTCTAGGCGAGAGAGAGAGAGACAGCGTGAGCAGGGGAGGGTCAAAGAGAGAGGGAGACACAGACTCTGAAATAGGTTCCAGGCTCTGAGCTGGCAGTCAGCACAGAGGCTGGTGTGGGGCTCGAACCCACGAACCGCGAGATCATGACCTAAGCGAAAGTCGGACGCTTAACCGACTAAGCCACCCAGGCGTCCCAGGGAGAGAACATGTTAATGATTATGGCCACGAGCCCTCAAGCTGGAAGTGTCTCTGGATTTTCTAGAACACCTTCCCAGCCTGAGGGAACGGCAGATCGGAGACAAACGTTTTGACAGAAACTTACTGGGCATTGCATGGAGTGGGGTCAAGGACGCTGGGGGCCAAGTCCCCACTTCCTCCCGCGGGCCCAGGCTGTCAGGATTGCCCTGGGCCGAGGCTCATATGATCTTAGCCAAGAACCTGAAACTTTTGCAAGTGGCAGATGGGTATAGAGTATGTACTATATATATTGTATACGCTTGTAAGATACGTGCGTGCGTATCCCCATATACACATACACACATAGACCTTCTGATTTCATACACACAGTCTTCAGTGCGGCCTTTCCTCAAACCCCACAGAAGAGCCGGATGCTGCTGGTGGTTACGGGGGAGAGGGCCACGGTTAAGTCAGAAGCCGTAGGCTTTAGTCTCTTCCTTGTCGGTTCCTCCCTGATGCGCCTCTCTTTCCTCATCTGTAGAATGGGAACAAGCATACTCTTATCACAGATTTATCACGTGGCTCAAACTCACAGCGCGTGCGAGACCATAAATTAGCTGCAGGGGAAGGCATTACGGTGTGGGTTCGCAAACACACATTGTGCTCTGCGGCGACAGAGGGGTCTGAACGACAGTGAGCTGAACCAAAGGGTGCACACGCCCCTCCCATACCTGAGAGCCACAGGTGGACCCTAACTGAGGAATGCTTATGTGGCACATGGCAGGTATCACCTATAGGCTGATGACATACGTAAAGGCAAACCCGCAATTGACAGAGCGGAACTGGTTATACCTCCTTCCCGAAGCGCCCAGGACAGCAGGTGGCGTGAGCAGGAAGGGAGGAAGGGGCAGGAGGGACCCTCCTCTGCAAAGCGGAGGATTTGCAATGAGGGGACAGAATCCAGCCTGGGTGCCGACCCCATTACTGGCTCGGCTGCCCAGCCAGCGGCCGCAGCCACGGCTCTACCTCCCGACCACAGTGTCAAGAGAAGCCTGGCTCACTGTCGCTCTCTCTCTTTTTAAATGGAGGACAGTGTGGGAGAGTCCAAGCCCCTCAGAAGGAGCCTCCTTGGAAACTGCCAAGTGGGAATGAGGTCCAAGCAGACATGGTCCCGGCAGGCATGAGTCAGAGCAGAGAATTGTAGCATCTTGGGAGCCACCGAATGACAGTAGACGATTTTCACGGGCCACTGGCTGCGTGCGGAGTGCCGTTCTCCACGTGTTTATATGTTACCTCATTGCATCTGACAACACTTCCAAGGGCTATATCTCCATTTTACAGACTGGCCAAGTGAGGCCTGGAGTGGGGGGGATAACTGGCTCCCCATCTCACAGCCCGTAGGTAGCAGAGCCAGGGCTGAACCCAGGCAGTCAGTGGGTGCCACCTGCCGGGCACAGTAATCTTGTTACCAGGTATGCTTCCAAGGTTTGACTCATTCATTTGTTCATTCATTCATCCAGCATTTAATAAACATCTACAGTGCATCTGGCCTTGGGGTATGTCCTGGGGTCATGACACAAATGTGATACAGTCATACCATTTGGAAGTTTCTGGATTCTATGGGGAGACAGGCCCAGAGCAGGCCACTAGAGCAATGGAGGCAGCTTAGGATGCCTCAGACATCAGATCAGGGAGGCTTCCTGGTGGAGGAGATGCTTGAACTGCATCCGGAAGGATGACTGGCCACGTGTCAGGCAGGGAAGGGCCGGGAAGGTGGATAGGCCGGGCTCCGTGTGCAAACAGCTGAGCTCTGGAAGTGGCTTGTCCAGCCTCACACTCCTGACCCAGGTCTCTGGCTGAAGGCACGTGCTGGCTGGTGGCTGCTAGCACCCCTCCTCGCCCCATGCCCTCCCAACCATGCCCTTACCACCAATTTTCCAATGAGACACTGAGGGAGCCACACGTCCCACCGCAGCTCTCAACAGCCCCACCATATACTCAGGAGCCTGGCCCGACCACCCCTGCCCAGGCAGCCCCTGGCGGCCAGCAAGCTGGGATCTGTGGGAGGGAAGGGACTGAGGGCAAGAAGGACCACGTCGCAAATGCCATTGTTTCATCCTCAGCACGGCCCTGCAAGGGCCCATGTCTGTGTGCCCATTTCACAGATGTAGAAACTGAGAACCAGCTTAGAGGAACACTGACTATGGACGGACCGGGTGCTGCTCCATGTGTTAAGTCAAGGAAACTTCAGGGTCGCTGTTGTCCCATTTTACAGATGTCACCTGGAGGGAAGCCTTCCCTGGAGCCGGCATTTGGGGCGTTGCAGAGGGGGCAAGAGAGGGGCCCCCAGACGTCTCAGGGGTGGCCCCGATCTCTCCTTTCCAAGCTGGTCTTGGACAGGCTGCCATTGAACTCCCCTCCCTCTGCAGGCCCCTTGCTTCCCTGGGTAAAACCGCTGGCCTCCTGCTTTCTCTGGGAAAGGGCTATTTTTTATCCTAGTCCGCCTCCCAAAGGGTCCCTGGGGACTGCTGGCCTCTCTCTCCAGGACTCAGGCCTAGAAGGTGGCCCAGCCCTGGGCAGAGGCCTTGGAAAACAAGCTTGGCAGCATGCAGGGGAGGGAAACTGAGGCCAACAGGGAGACAGGGCGTCTCCCAGGATCCGTGTCCCTCCCTCTGAACAGGACACAGGCTCTCTTACTGTGTCCATTTTACAGATGGAGAGTTCGAGATTCTAAGTGATGGCACAGCTAATCACTGGCAAGGTCGTGACTTGAATCTGGTCAAGCTGACCCTCACAGGCTGCTTTATAACTGCCCTTCCTGCTGAGACTGAGCAGCACCCCCCCACCCCGACCCCCTGCATCCAGGAGATGGACCCCAGTGTCTCTGGCAGGCGTCCTGAGCCTGTAACTGCATAGGCCCAGGGCCGCAGAGTCCCTGCTGAGGCAGCCTGCTGTCGCATCCTAATGGCCAGGCCCAGAGCTAACTAAGCCTGTGCACCCCGGAGCCCTGGATTCTACCACCAACCCCTTAATGGCACCTACTCGTGTCTCCATTTTCACATGAGGAAACTAAAGACACCTGACTTACCCAGGGACCCTCAAGTCCTGGGGATCCCAGTGGGAAAAGCAAGACATGCCTGGACTCACAATGGGGTGTGGGGGCGTTTGCCCTCCCTCTCTGGAGCAGAGACCCTCTCCCTCGGAGTCCCTTCAAGGTCATCCCCCACCTCGCGTGTCTGTGGGCACCTTCTGCTGGGTAGGTCAAGGGCCTGATGTGGGCTCCCTGCACAGGTGCGGGTCAGGTGTCCGGGCTGGGCAAGGATGGCAGTGTCACCCCTGGCTGCTCAGAGCCCATGCGAGTGCCAGTGACTTGGATGGCATTCCTGGAATTCCCAGAAGGAACCCTGGGACTCCAAATCCCAACTTTTCCGGCTCTCTGTCCTGCTTTGTGTGAACCTTTCCCTTCCCCCCCCCTCCCCCCGAACCTTCACTGCCTCCTCTGTAAAATGGGAGCAATCACATGGAGGCATCAAGTCCTTTCAGGAGTGGAGGTATAGAAGAATTAACGTCAAGCCAATGGAAGACGGTCCTTCTTTCTAGAGCTGTCGTCAGGGCAATGTCGTGAAATAAAGGGACAAGTCGCTGGATGCCACCAGACCTGTTGGGGAGGGAGTCTGGAGCTGGCTGTAGAGGACTGACAGGTCCAGGTCATGGTTAACCCGCTTCTCCCACAGGCGTGTGGTCAGGAAAGGGGCACAGTAGCCACAGTAGCCGGGTGCTGTCCAAACGCCTCTGATTGGCTCAGGCCAGGCTGCGGGGCTAATAACTGCCTTGAGGTGAGGGGCGGGAGGGCTTCCTGTCAACTGCTTGCTGTGCCTCCTGCCCAGATACTGCCCTGTACAAGTACCGGCTTCTAGAACACGGTGAAGTGGGTGGTCTCGTTCCCCTTATTACTGATAAAGGAACTAATGCCCAGCAAGGGGAAGTGATTTAAACAAGGTCACACAGCTAGTAAGTTGCAAATTGAAACTAGACCTGGGGCTTCTGACATCCGGATCTGAGATCTTTCCACTACCCCCAGGTTCCTTATTTCCCCATGACAAACGTTAAGCTCTTTGCATATGGTAGACCTGTTAAGGTGGCCATAGGGGACCCTTGGGGACAGAGAGCTTGGGGTTTGATAGCACAAAGACAAACCAAATGTCTCACTGAGTTGTAGACGCTAAAGAACTCGAACAGCGCTTGGAATCCCAAAGCTCTCTTTTTTGCAATGGGAAACTGAGACCCAGAGAGGGTCAGGGACTCGGCCATGGTCACACAGCACTCGAGTACCAACTTGGATACTAGAACCCAGGTCTCTGTCTCTCTCCAGTGTTCTTCCCCCTTGTCACCTGGCCTGCAGCAGACGCCCTCAGATGGGGGCACAATAATGCCAGTCCGGGCTCTGTGCACCAGCACTTCCAGTCAGTGTGGCACCAAAAGCCCTGATTCCTGCCTTGTGCCAGGTCGGGGTGGGGCAAAGCCTGACCCTGGCCCTGGAGAAGCTGAGGCAGAGCTCATTCTCCACCCTCCTGAAGGTGACCTGGGCCCACCCAGACCTCAGGCACGGGGAAGTAGGGAAGGAACCTGGGTCAGCTGGTCTGGGGACCGCCTGGTTGTACAGCGCTCCTGGTGGAGCTGGGGGTGGGGGAGGGGGAGGTGGCAAAGGATCAGAGGACCAGCTCTAGGCCATCCTGACATTTAACAGATGGAAAAATCAAAGGCCTGAGAGAGGAAGAGAGGTGCTCACAGTTATTATGTGACATCTAAGTCTCTTGACTATTGGCTAATAGTCTTTGTCTATTTTTAGAATACATAAAACTAATGGTGAAGCTGCTGCAAAAAATCAACACCCCAAGCACCAGGCACAAAATGATTCTGCGGTCGCAATGTCCCCTCCCTTAGTGTGGAAAACCAACATGGCCACCTGCCATGTTGATCTAGAAAAGGGTTCTCAGCCCCGGCTACACACTAAAACTGTCAGGGAAGCCTTGGCCATTGCAGTGCTTGGGCCCCAGCCCTGGAGGCTTTGGGTCCATCAGTCTCAGGTGAGACCAGAGCCTAGGCATGTTTTCAAGACTCTTGACCAGACCTGAGAAGCGTACATTAAGATGATTTTGACTGCATATAACAGAAAACCCAACTAACATTTGCTTAAAGCAGAAGGGTCTTCAGTCTTCACCTAATGAACCAGGGAGGGCGGACCAGCATTGGTTCAGGAGATCAACAATATCATGAAGGACCCAGAAGACCTAACATTCACTCTGTCATCTCATTGTACCGGCACCGTTCTCTTGGTTACAAGATGGCTGCTGCTGCTCTAAGCATCAAGTCCTCCAAGCACAGAGCAGGGGTGTGGGTGAGGAGTAATTTTCTTCACTGCTGTCTCTTGTATTAGGAAGATGAAAGTTCTTTCTAGGAGGCCCCAGCTGAATCTTCTTTATGTGTCTTTGGACAAAGCTAGGCTATATATATCCACCCTAAACTAGTCACTGGCCAATGGGGTGAGATGCTTCCAACTGGCTTGGAATAATCATGATTCACGCATGGGAAAGGGCACCCTGTTGCCTGAAGAAAGCCAGGTTCTGTCAGAGAAGATGGGGGAACTGGCTGTTGGGTAGGTGGTAAACTTTAACCAGTCATTCTCTTCCCACGGCCTTGGAAAGAGGACCCAAGGTCAGGTCCACACAGGAACTACTGACCACAGCTCAGAGGGAGAAGTTGCAGCAGCAGAACACTTCTTGGAAGAAACTAGGCAGGCATCCTGGAAGAGGAGGCACTCACTCTGGGCCTTAAGGAATGAGAAGGGATTCTGAGAGTGCAGAAAGGAGGAACATGAGTCGGCACAGCCTAAGCAAGGGCACTGGGGTGGGAGCCGCAGGTGGGCTGGGGGAAAGGTGCGTCTTCGCCTTACCTGGAAGGTCAGGTGTACAGAGGTTAGGGCGTGAAGGGAGAGTAAGAGCTAGACTCAAAGGGCTGGAAGTCCCAGGCAACAGGTGCAGGTAGAGGAGGGACTTGGTGAGGTCTGGCGTGTGGAGCATCCAAGGGAATGGTGGGTGGGTAAGGCTGGGACACCACCATGAAGGTCACTGCCGAGGCAGGCAGGAGGAGATCCAGGTCTGAGCCAGCCAGGATGGTGAAGAGAGGCAGACTGAGGGGAGTGATAATCAGCAAGACTGGGGCAAGTCACAGTCATTGTTCCCAAATGCCTGTGTGCCAATAGTCGGCTGTCTTCTGACCTGCAGCCTCCTCTAACTGTGTTTGGGAAGCCCAGACATGCTTCATAATAACTTTGCTAGTGCTGCATGGAGCAATAGTTGTGACCCTCAGGGCTGTTACCAGAATTGGAAAGGTATTTATCAAGGGCTCTCAGCCCTGGGTCAGCTCCCACTCATTGCCCCACCCCCACACCACGGTGTCCCACCTCTACCCCGACTTTATTCTTTATTCTTTATTTTTTCTCCGAAGTTGTGGTTTCAGGTTGCCTGTGGAGCTTTACAATAGAGGTGTCATGCCTGGGCCACACTTCCAGAGATTCTGACTTCATTGGTCTGAGACAGGGCCCTAGCACCCGTGCTCTTAAAAACCTCTTTTATATACTTTTAAATGATTTTATTTTTTAATTCTTTTTTATTTTTTTAATTTGAATTTAATTTAATTGTTTAATGTTTATTATTATGGAGACAGAGAGAAACACAGCATGAGTGGGGGAGGGGCAGAGAGAGAGGAAGACACAGAATCTGAAATGGGCTCCAGGCTCCGAGCTGTCAGCACAGAGCCCAACGCGGGGCTCAAACCCACGAACCAAGAGGTCATGACCTGAGCCAAAGTTGGACACTCAACTGACTGAGCCACCGAGGTGCCCCTATTCTTTTTTAAAATTGATATTATTCTCTTCCAATAGGTTCCAAGCCCAACATGGGGCTTGAACTCATCACCCCGAGATCAAGAGTCACAAGCTCTAGACTGACTTGAGCTAGCCAGGCACCCCTACTTTTTAAGCAGATGTGTTGTTGCTTAGTATAATGATCTCACAGAGGAGTGTAAAGATCACGCCTGAGAGGCACCTGGGTGGTTCAGTAGGTTAAGAGTCCGACTTCAGCTCAGGTCATGATCTCACGGTTTGTGGGTTTGAGCCCCACATAGGGCTCTGTGCTGACAGCTTGGAGCCTGAAGCCTGCTTTGGATTCTGTGTCTCCCCCTCTCTTTCTCTACTGCTCTGTCTCTCAAAGATAAATAAACATTAAAAAAATAAATAAATAAATAAAAAAGATCACACTTGAACAGGCTCCTTACAAAGAGAACCAACCAGCCATGTAACCACTTGGATCAAGAAATACAGTGTGGCTGGCTCTCCAGAAGTCTGGCCGATGTCTCTTCCCAGTTAGTAACCACCAAAGGTTACCATTGTGACTCCTGTCACCACAGTTCAGTCTGCCTGTGCTGGAACTTGATATAAATTGAATCATGTATACATGCTCTTTACTATCTGACTTCTTTCGCTTGTTGTGGTTTGTAGGGTTCGGTCCATCGTGTGTCGTGGTGGTTTGTTTCTGTCGCTGGTACATCACGCAAATACACCACAGTGTGGTAACCCATTCAACGTTCAACCCATTCAAATGTCGATGGACGTTTGGGTAGTTTCCACTCAGTTTTCTTATGACTAGCACTGCTATGAATATTTCTGAACTTGTTTTATGGTGAATACATGTACATGGTTCTCTTGACCATAGAGCTAGGGCTGAAATTTGGGAGGCCATAGGATATGTTTGTTCAGCTTTAGCAAATGCCATCAGTTTCCAAAGTGGTTTTACCATTTGATATTCCTGCCAATGGTGGTGGGTGATCGGTTGCTCCACACGCCCCACACCTGCCCCCCAACACTTGCTATTGCTCATCTTTTCCCCTTGGGCCATTCTGTTGGGTAGACAGTGGTATTGCATTAGGGTCTTAATTTGAATGTCCTCCCAAACGCTTAGGAAGTCCAGCATCCTTACATTTGGTTATTGGCCACTTGGCTCTCCTTGGGCATCAGTTAGCTAGAGCCACAAGGATGCTGTGTAACAAAGCACCCCAAACAAGCACTTATTCTCATGCTCTGGGTCTTCAGGTCACTGCAGATGGGCTGATATAGGCTTCAGGTTGCAAGCTGTGCTGGGAGGGCCTCCTCTGTGTGGGTTGGGCTCATGCTGCCCCAGGAAGGTTCACTCCGGGGCTCAGCGAACAGTGGCTTCAGTGTGGAGCTCTCCTGGCCGTGTGGAAGGTCAAGCCCCACCGCACACACACGTGCCAAGCAGCTGCTTTCTCACGTCCACCGACATTCACTGGGCAGAGCAAGTCACAGGGCCGAGCCCAATCTCAATATGGAAGGGAGCAGGGATACCCTGCCCCCAAGGAGAGGGGAGTGAATATTTGCTAAACACACCAAAATATAGCACTGGTACTTTGGGTACTTTTTAAATGGCCTCATGGGTTCTAATGTTCTGCTGAGGCTGATAACTACTGACTTACAGTCACACCACACGTCAGCCAGTCCAAACAAAGTTGATTTGACTTCATTTCCAAAAACCAGTTGATTCAGCCAAAGTCCATTTCTCCTTGAGGCAATTTCTTTCAAGAAGAGAGTCCTTGGAATTAACACGGCAAATTATTTTAATGATTGATTTTAACTAGATCATGCAGACTGAAGCGGCAGGCCCCTGTCTGATTTACCTCTAACATTCTCAGCCCTGGCACAGCACAGAGACACGGAGACATGCCAGAATGGGGTGTTGTTGGAAGGAAGAAACATAAACATTGTTATGTAATCTCCGTGACGGCAGGGATTTTTGTCCGTTGGCATCATTGTTATATCACCAGTGCTTAGAGGAGTGCCTGACACAGAGTAGGTGCTCAATAAGTAATCGGTCAGTCAGTGAAGCATGCACACGTGTGTAGACAGGCTGTCTGGAGTGGAAAAATGAATGGTGGGTGAGCAGATGGTTGGCTGGATAGAGATGTAAGAGCGGGTGAATGGGAAGGTGGGTGTATAAATGGACAGGTAGGTGGACAGATAGATCAGGGGATGGATCACGATTGGATGGATGGATGATTAGGCGGTTGGATAAATGGACGGATGTAGATGGGTAAACGAGTGGGTAGGTGGACAGATGGAAGCATGGGAGAATGAATAAATGAGCCAATGGGTGACTGATTGGATAGATGGCCAGACAGGTGGGTGTATGGATGAGCAGATGACTGGATGAAGAGATGGAGAGCTGAATGGACATTTGGGTGGATCATATGACAAAATGAATAGATAAAAAATGATCGTGAGCTTGCCAGAGGAAAGCACAGCCTTCCCTGTTGGTAAATATAACTCTCTTGCAAAGCTGTCAGTGACCAGGATGGTTTTGGGCCCCTCACAGGGCTTTCTGACTTGCTGCTTCCTCGTCCCCACGGAGTGCCTCTTCTGGAGGCCGAGGCGAGAGGCAGAAGAGAATGACCATGGAGATCAGCGCTCGAGGCAGACAGCGCGCCATTGGGAATGAGGAATACAGCCTGTACAGCAGCCTGAGCGAGGATGAGCTGGTCCAGATGGCCATTGAGCAGAGCCTGGCTGACAAGACCCGCGGCCCGACCACTGCTGAGGCCACTGTGTCCACCCGTGTCAACCGCCAACCTGCCCATTTCTACCCATGGACCAGGTGAGCGAGGAGAAGCCGGCTAGGTTACCTGTGAGGTGCAGATCCCAAACGCTGCTAATCCAAGACCAAAGTCTTGGTGTGTAGGGTGCATTTTTACAGCGTAATAACTTACATTTGTTATCGAAACTTACCAAGCTTTGGCAGTGCCTGCAGTAGGCGCTATAGTCATTTCGCCTCGTTTAACCCTCTTAAAGCCCTTCCAGGAGGCTCTATGCTATATTCCCATTTTATAAATGAGGAAACGGAAGCTCAGGGCTGGTAACTAGTCCCAGGTTGCGCAGCTAGTAGGTGGTGTTGTACAGACTGGAATGACCTGGTCCCAAAGATCCAGGCTTGGCTTCGTACCACTGGCTTTCTGTCTGGATGCGGTGAAGCTGAGGCTCTAAGTCCAAGCAGACCTCGCAGTCTTATCGATGCGGTCATCCTGGGAAAACATGTCTGACAAACAAGTGACATTTGCCCAGCAAAGCTACCCACTCCTCCTTGCTCTGGCTCCCCTGTCTCAGTGTGACCTCAATGGCAGGACCGCATAGGGCAGCACCCTGTCGCGCCCACAGAAATATGACGCGAGCCACAGCTGAAGTCCCACATATGCAATTCTGAATCTCCTAAGAGCCACACTAAAAACATAAAGGCAAACAGGTGAAATTAATTTAGGTGGAAAATATTATTTCCACGCGTCATCAATAGAAAAATTATGAATGAGACATTTACGTTCTCTTTGTCACACACCACGTCTTTGGCGTCCAGTGTGTATTTTGCCCTCACTGAACATCTCAGTTTGGGCTGGCCGCATCACCCAGCTCACCAGCCACACGTGCATGGTGGCTACCTTACTGGCAGCGCAGATCCAGAAGGTTCCTTCTTTGCTGGAGGGGGGAGCCAGAGAGGTAATCAAGCACTGGGTCTTAAAATGCTTTTAGAAAGGATACCTATATTTAAAAATGTTTCTGTTCATCACTGAGTCTACGTCAAGTACGTATTTGGGGGTAGGTGCCTGGGGGTTGGGAATTGCTGGACTGATTGTGTTGTGTGGCCTTAGGACATGGGCCTCAAATCTCATTGTCTCCAGGGGCGCCTGGCGGGCTCAGTCAGTGGAGCATGCAGCTCTCAGGGTCGTGAGTTCGAGCCGCTGGTTGGACATGGAGTCTCTACTTAAAAAATCAATCTCATTGTCTCCAGCAGCCAGCGGACTTTCTGTGTGGCCTTGGGCAAGTCCCTTAAGCTCTCTTAGCAACAGTAGACAGACCGTCTCCAATATCCAGTCCCGAGTGACAGGGATGAAGGCAGTTGGTGTCCTGGTGATAGCCACCAAGGGCTCCCCAACGTGACTTTGGCCCTTGCTGAGGCTGGACCTCCTCTGCCAGGCAGATTGGGCAAGACTCAGGCTGCCCTACACGGAGGAGGCCCTTCTAAAGGGGAAGACAGGAAGCCTCCTTGGGCGGCGGGAAGGAATAGGAGGCTCCAGGTTCCTGAGCTGCACCCTAGGGTGTCCCGTCCTGGAACTCAGCCTGAGAAACAGAAGTGAGGACCCAGAGCCAAGGACTCTTCATGGCCGGTGCTCTGGGAGGTCCTGCTTCCTGTTCCGGCTGCTTCAGCCTCAGTCAGACCACAAGTTCCTCTTTCTCAGGAGGGAATCAGATAGAGAGAAGAACACCTCCCGGGGTATCTGCAGCTTTCTCCCCAGTGTGGGAGGCCCCCACCCCCGGCCTCCTGGGGACACTTACCAACATTAGAACGGAGTGGGCTCATGGGGTCTGGGCCCTGACCTCCTCCTTCCTCTGGTGGGCAAGGAAGGACAGACCCACCGTGGGACTCAAACACTTACCCAGCCTCCTGAGAAAAAAGCTCTCGCAGAGGAAGGGAAATGGCTTACCCAGGGTCACACAGCCACCTCCTAAGTTCCTGGCACAAGTAATATAGGAGAAGGAATTCAACCTGCACCTTCACACTCCTGATATGAGCGGAAACCTCGTGGATTCAGTTCTGCCCTTTCATCTCTGGAAGACGGGCAGGCTTGGGTGGGTCCTGCTGGGGAAGCCGGTCCCTCCTCCCCTAGATGCACCCTGAGTGCTTCCCCCGCGCCCCACACACAGCCTTTCAGCTAATCCTTACAAAAGCTGCCCACAGTGGGCACTTCTGGGCCCGTTTTTATAAGCACGTGCCAGGACCAGGAACGGAATCAACATCTGTCCCGCTCTGGCGTTCAGACGCCTAAGCAGCTGTGCGGATCCCGCCAAAGACCTCTTTCTGTTCCTCTCCTTCCTCCACTTTTTTTTTTTCAATTTTTTTAAATGTTTTTTATTTATTTCTAGGAGAGAGAGAGAGAGAGAGAGACAGCGTGAGCAGGGGAGGGTCAGAGAGAGAGGGAGTCACAGACTCTGAAACAGGCTCCAGGCTCTGAGCTGGCAGTCAGCACAGAGCCCGACACGGGGCTCGAACCCATGAACCGCGAGATCATGACCTAAGCGAAAGTCGGACGCTTAACCGACTAAGCCACCCAGGCGCCCCTCCTTCTTCCACTTTGAAGTGGGGTTTGGGTCTTATTACAGCCGCTTCCTACCCACAGACATTCGGGGTCCCCATTGTCAAGAGACCCACCAGCTTGTGCCCACATTCCCAGACGTGGCGTTTCAGGAAGTACAGGACCCAGTAGAATCCTTTGTCACTTTTATCCCCAACTAGCGTAGTGGCCATCTGAAGCCCAGAGCAGGGGTCGGAACGGGACATCACACATGTCCCAGGGGCTCCACATGGCTGGCTCCTTCTCGGTTGAATGTCACCTCCTCAGCAAACCCTGCCTGATCCTTCCAGGTCAAGTAGGTTGTCCCCTTACTCACTCCCTTGGCTGTTTTCCCCCTCACCCTGACTACGACTTACAGTTTCTATGTGCTTGTTTCGGCTGCGGGGGCAGGGGCCTCACTCATCTTCCTTCCTGTGAAGTCTCCTCGCCAACACTTGAGCAGACACCAAATGACTGTGAGAGAATATTGAGTGAATAAAGGCATGTATAGAAAGGCGGCAGAGTAGAGTGGAAAGAAAGTGGGTTTGGAAGTTCAAATCTTCCTCTGTTACATACTGGCTGTGTGATCCTAGGCAAGTTACTTAACCTTTCTGAGCCCCAACAGTCCCATCCTTAAAATGGCAATACCAAAAGCTTGCCTAGCGCAACATGCAGTGTTCTTACGAAAAGCAAGTAAAACGGCACCTTCCTCACACCCCATGGCTTGAATTGACCTCCCCCCACCTGCCCCCTGAGTACCCCAAGTGCCCACATCGTGACCACCTCTGTTTCATGGACAAGCTTTCGTGTCACTATAGGAAGGCGTTATCCGGCCTCCCGAGAGTGTCCCCAACTATACTATATGACGACCTCTTTGGGGACAGGGAGCAGATATTGGCCCACTTTGGTATCTTCAGTGCCTGACAAAGGGCCTGGATTGTCGTAGGTGCCCAAGAAATGTTTTTAGGCAAATAAATGCATTTCGAAACCAATAAAAGTCTCTATAAATATAATTTATTGTTATCATCTTGTGAGGAAAATGGCGACTGTGGACATAAAGGTCAACTGAGCCTTCGGGATCCTAGAAATGAAAGCCGGATCCGCATCCAGGAGAACATATAACATCCCCTCTTAAAGCCATTTTTTCCAATTTCTTTCTCTTCCACCACGATGTGTAGGGATGAAGTCGGAAACGTGCATAGGGATCATCACCCCCCTCAGGGCTCCCTGAAAGGGAGATTCAAGTTCCCATCCCCTGGATAAGTAGGGTTCATGCAGCCATGAACCAGAGAGCCCAAGGTTATGATGATGGACAAGCCCAGAGTGGGCCCAGGAACCTGGGTCTTCCCAGTCTTTAAGCTTCTGCATTTTTAAGGTTACATTTCTGAGATGACAACAGAGGAAAGCATGAAGTAGGAACTTGTTTGGGTTGATGGGTGTGCACACAGCGGCAAAGAATTCACATTAAGCCACACATCCCTACTGTGCTCTTAGGATGCACCAGCCGCCTTCCCAGACATGAATCAGGCCTCGTCCCTCCCCTTCCCAAGTTTGCAGTCTAACAAGAGTCCCAGATGTACACAATGACCCAGCAGAAAGGGGACAGCAAAGAGCTTGCCTCAGTTTCAGAGGGACACAGAGAGGGTCGATTCACTTAGTCAAGCAGGTGGGTTTTGCAGGATGAATAGGAGTTTGCTAGTCAGGCTGGAGGAAGCAAACCTCTTTGAACCTCAGTTTCCTCATTTACAAAAAGGCAGCCAATTACATCTCCTTCACAAAGCAGACCAGAGGATGAAATGAGGTGTTTTGTGCCATGTGCCTGTCACAAGGCTTGGCCCACAGCAAGCACTCAACAAACCTCAGCTGTGGAGGGGAAGCAAAAGTTGCTGCAGCTTGGAATTCGTGTTCTCCTTTACATGTGGCCCCTCGCTGGCTGGCCTGGAAAGAATGGATTGGCCAGGGTGTGGGTGGCTGATTCCAGAGGCCTGCGGGAAGGAGGATGGAGGTGGCTATACACGTGAGCTCTTCCTCTCTTTACCCAGGAGGGCGGAGGGCGGCCCCTCCAGGAATCTGAGGTCCCGCCATGGCACCACGAAACACCAAGATGGCCAATTTGGACATCTCCCCTCTGGTTCTGTTTCCTGCATTTAAATTTCTCAAGTATCTGCTGTGTGCCTGGCACGGGACTCATGACCCTGGTATTGACATAGGCTTAGCGTGAGGACCGGAGGAAGGGGTGACCATAGGATCCTGCCCCCCCCCCAAGACCTGCTTGGCCACCGGTGTTCAGCCTGGTCCCGCCCAGTTTAACACCCTCCCTGGGGCTGTCAGCTCTCTGAGAAGTTAGGGGGCCTTGTCATTGCAGCTGGGCTCCCCGCTCTCCTTGACCCTGACCCGTGTCTGAAGTAGGGCCCCGCTGGACTCCAGGACTGTTGGTGATGGCGATGCCCTCCTGCTCCTCACCCCCACCCCCACCCCGAGCTGCCGCCTACATGAAGGACAGGGACCCTACCTGGGCCTCTTCCAGGGCATGACCCGCGCCCACATCCCGCCAGGTTCCTCTTACCTCTGATGACTAAACCCGGGGTGGTTTTCTCTGCCGGGAATTCCCCCGCTCGGGGCTGAGGGGAAGTGGGGGCCGCAGCCTCGGCTGGACTGGCGCCCCATCTAGCGAAANGCCAAGTTAAGGACCCACCACGGGGCTCCCGGAGCAGCCCCTGCTCCTCATCCTGTCCCCACCCCAGTCCCCGTCCCCGGAGGCTCTGTGGTGGTCTGTGTCCTTGCCCCCCCCCATACACACTGGCTTCCGGGCATCGGGCATCATGAGGATCAGCAAATTTGCATCCCAGGCCCCAGCGCAGGGTTTGGGACGGAGCAGGGACTGGGGAACCCTGGTGGCGAGGGACTCGGTCTGTCTGCTTCCTCCTCTGTGAAGCCTCCCTCCAGCTGCTGGGGAGGATGGAAGTGAGGCGATGCTCTGCATAGTTGTGAGGGACATCCCGGTCACCGTGGCTGTCTCCCCCACCAGCCTCGCCGTCCTGTCTTGCTGGTGTTATTTTGCCATCAGAGATGGTCCTGGTTTTAGGGGGGCGTGGTGGGTTTTTATTGGCACTCATCATCTTGCTAAAAACATCCCAGCGACGGGAGGCCACACATGGGCCAGTGACACGCGTGGTCAGGACCCCAGGACCCCGTGTGGACAGAGACCCAGGGCTTTGTCAGGACCACACGGTTGGGGGACTGTGAGCTGGGCCTGGCCCCAGGCCTCTGTCCACCCTGCCCAGCTCGCTCTGCTTTCCGGGTGGTGGAAAGGGGCCTTGGCGGGGCCAGGCTTTGCACCCCCCTCTTCCCAGGATGTGGTCTCTTAGATCTGTTTCCCCGTGAGTTCATTTCAGCAAGGGCTCCGCAGCTACAGAAGCAGGGAGGAAACCCCCGTCCAGTCGTGCCTCCACATCATGCAAATGAGGAAACTGAGGCACAAAGAGGGGCGGGGGCTTGCTCAAAGTCGCAGGGCCTGCCAGAGCTTTAGAGGCTCTGGAGGCTCTCGAGGCTTTAGAGCCGGATAGAGGATGAAGAGGCAGGAAGACCCCGGGGCCCCGGAGGAGGCAGCGGCATCAGAAGCTCTGCAGACACACACGAGTCTGCTTCTGCTCTGCTCAGCTGCCTGCGAGCCCGGGGCAGTGACCCACCTGCCGGAGCCTCAGTTTCCCCATCTGTAAAGGGCAGGGACATTGGCGTCCGCTCTGGAGGACGAATGGATGGGTGCACACAGGTAGCACTCAGGCTCGTGGTGCTCAGGAAAGGTGAGTAGGGACACGCAGAGGAGCAAGCAGGAAAGCAGTGACAATGAGGACGAAGGTGACCGGCCTGGCGGTCCCCCCACCCAGAGACGGTGAAGCAAAGGAGGCAGGCTTCCTTGCCTTCCCTCTGGCCACATCCCCCTTCCACCATGACCCGGCCGCGCTGGGGGCATCCACAAATCTGCGCGTTCTGGCCTGTCTTGGAAGAGCCTGGGCCTCCTCAGGGTCACAGTTCCAGCCCTTGCAAGCACCACGGGGTGCTGGTCACATGTAGTAATGTCCTCAGTCCCACAGGCCACCGCTGAGGGGCGCAGGGGAAACAGGCCAGGCCCCCTGGGGTGTCCATGGCACAGGACACCCTGATCAATTGGCTATGCGGAGTGGCCGCCATACCTCCCTTCACCCCTCCCATCTTCACCACAGCCTGAGGGGGTGGGGAAACTGAGGCTCAGAGAAGTGCAATCGTGATCAAATTAGTGGTGGATGCATGCTGAGGACCCCTGTGCCGGACCCCAGCTGAGCTCACTCGCTCCAGCCTCACGGCTTTCCGACACTGGGCAATGCAGGAAACTAAAGCCCAGAAAAGTTCAACCTGTCTGAGGTCACATGGCCAGGAAGTGGCAGAGCCTAGATTTGAACCCACGTCAGTCTGACTCCAAGCCCTGGTCCCCCGGTGGCTTTTTTGCTGTAACTTCTATACTGTGTGTTCCTGGGACAACAGGACCCTCTAATGAGGACCCGGCCAGGCAGATGTGGGAGTCCACACCTGGTTTGGCTCCCCAGCCACACTCCCCTGTCCCCCCGACAACCTACAGGAACCTCTTGCCCGTCCCTGTCGGGACCCAGCCTGGCCAGCTTGAGACTGAGCCCCTTCCACCCAGGGACCTGCTGCTGACGCTTCTCACATCCTCTCGGGTGAAGAATGTCACCTTGCTTCGTCTCTGCCTCCTGCGTGGTTGGCTGGGGAGGGGGCCGTGGGGGTGGGGATGAGGTTAACCTCATTGTTGTCTTATATGGTCATTTAAATCTCCCAGGGCTTCCTCCGAGGGCCAAAAATAATCCGGAGACACAGCAGCTGTGTCCAGCACACAGAGAGGACCCGGCCATCTGCTTTGGTTCAGAGCCCTGTGTCTGTCTGTCTTTCCTGCCTTGCTATCCCTCCATCCTGGACCCTGCCTCCGGCCATGACCCGCTTCTCTTATGCAGAGTATTTTTCCCTCTTCTATTCCTGCCCCACACCCTCCAGGTCGACTGTGCCTCCCGAGAAGCCGCCCGCCTCGGGCCCCATGGGCCTGTTCCAAGGGGTCATGCAGAAATACAGGAACTCCCAGCTGGCGTAAGTGACCCCCAGCCCCCGAGATCGTGCAAGTTCACCCTTCCAACTAGGGCTAGTGGGGGTGGGGGGTGGGGTGGGGAAGCGGACCCCAGGAAGGGGGCCACCCTGGAGGGACCTCCCGGGCATACCACTCCCAGGCGTGTCCCCCTGAGACCCAGCTGCTCCCGCTGAGCTGGGCTCAGCAGTCACAGACTCAGTTCAAGGCTGTCAGCTGGGCCGTGCTTGTGATTAACCCCGCAATGCCCTCCACGTGGGCACCCGGGGGATGGAGCAGCCCCATGGGAGACAGCCCTAAGACCCCCCCACCCCAAAAGCGCAGAGAGGCTCCGCGCTGAAGCTGATGAGTCAGCCACGCCTTCTATTTATCTCAGTTTCCCCCCTCCACGCGTCACCGTGGGCATATCTGAGTATATCTTCAAGGCTCACGCCCATGGTTTTTGTTTTGCTTTGTTGCCTTTGTTTGCTCAGTGCCAGGTGGTAAAATCTAGAAATAATGTGAGCTGCAGGAGGGGCTCTGTATGCCTGGCACCAGGGTGCTGGGTTAGGTGCGTCCTTGGAAGAGAGATCTGTGCTTCCCCTTCTCTGCTCCCCTGTATTGACCCCAGAAGCAGCTAAAAGCAAAAGAGGGGTGCCATCACAGGAGCCCCTATTTCCTTGCTCTAATTATGTTGCAGAGAGGGGAGGATGCAACTGGCCAGTGTTTTTGTCTCTTCCTAGCTTTTTTCAAACCCGGCCACCCCACTTCTTGGTTCTGTGGGTGGAATTCTGATGGTCTGGAAAAGGGGGACCCAGACTTTGGTCTCCGCACTGCTGCCCCTTCCTGGGTGGGTGCCTGTGAGTCTCTGTCCCTCTCTGAATGTCCCTTCTCTGTGAGAGAAGGTTGGAGAGGACAGAGTGGCCTCCAGGGTCCTGTCTAGCTCCTCTGTCTCTGATGGTCTGACACCCCCAGCCGCTTCCCCCCTCCCCCGGGCGGGGCTTTGGCTGAACTCCTAGAGCCTCGGTCAGCATGTGCACCCGAGAGCTTCGGGGCACCACAGCTGGACGAGAGCCAAGCCGGGCGGCAGGTCCTGGGGGTGCTCTCCTGAGACCGCGGACCCCGTCCACGAGAACAGCCAGCCCTCCTCTCTTCCACTTCAGCTGGGGTCCCACGGGAGACCTTCCAGGGGAGCCAGATACATACCCCACTGGGGCTTCTCCTGACGCCACCAGGGTCTGCTCTGGCCGCTCGTAAGAAGGACTCACCAAGGTGGTAGTGATGGCGGTGATGGGGACTTCAGGGCTTATCTGGTCAGTTACCCATTGTGCTCGTGGCTCTGTAATTAACCAGCAACTGTGCTCTGAAGCTATTAATAACCGGAGAGGCTGAGAGTCAGGAGGAAGTGCCGCTCACATTGGGGGAAGCAGCTGGGAGGGTAAAGGGACCGGCTCCGCAGACCCTCAGGGCCTACCCTGCCCCTGACGCGGGTGAGCCTGCCTCCAGTCTCACCTCCTCCATCTGGGAAATGGGAGCACTTGTGCAGACCATTCCCCAGGAGTGGGTCTGGACTCACAGTGGTCTTGGTCCTCACTGACTCGAGGATGGAGGGAAGGGAGCTCAGTGAATAAAAGAATGAATGAAGTAGCAAAGAAGTTTTCATTCATATTAGCCCTGAAATCTTTCAGACATTCAGAAGTTTAAAATTGGGAAGGTTTAAATGTATTAGTCCTTCAAGTATGTAAGTCTTTCAGCAGCTAAAATTTCTAGGGGTGAGGGGGAAGGATGAAGAACAAGGAAGGGAAGGGGGAAGACCCCAGAAAGATGCTCACTGTAAAGAGCCCCACACANTTGCGAACTGGCCCCAAAGGTGCTTGGTAAATGCTAGAACATTGCACTAAAATCACTCCCGTGGGGTGAGCTGTCCATCCCTCTGGGGCTGGCACTGTATGCCCGGATCCTCTTGGTAGAAGTGGTCTAGGTGTAACATGAAATGCAGCCCTGCAAGCCTCAGGGACAGAGGGGGTCCCTGACTTTCTTTCGGCCACCAAGGAGCTCTGTCTAAGAGACCCTCGCTTTCCACCTGTGGAAGCAAATGAACCTGCGTCGTCTCGGCCCGTTTCTCGCAGACTTTCTTGTAGACTTGGAGATAAAGGCGTGGAAGGGCCCCAGGTCCCGGGCTGCTCGCAGGGGGGCCAAACACGGGCCAGCTCCACCAGAGCCCCCACACTTACTTGCACAGGCCGGTGTGTCTTCCAAATGCTCAAAGGAGGCTATTGCAAAGAATGTTTTGATACATTATTTGCAAGATACAAATAAAATTCCCTCAAAAATCTAGCAAGATGCTAATGGGGAGAGGCCATCTTTTTGGAAATGGAAAGAAATAGAAGGGATGAAGGGTTGAAGTAATTGTTGGGGTTCCTGGGCTCTGAGTTTTCCTTCCTTCCTTCCTTCCTTCCTTCCTTCCTTCCTTCCTTTCTTTCTTTCTTCAGTATTTAATGAGTACCTGTTATGGACCAGACACTGAGCTGGGCCCTGAGAATGAAATCATCAAAATGAGAGAAATAAAGGCACCGTCCCTGTCTTCTGGGGACTCCCAGTCCAGCGGGGGAGACAGACAGCATCAAATAACTGTTCATGTAAAGGCCGGTGGTTACACAAGGGCTTATGACCGGAGGAGGGAGAGGCTGATTTGGGCCTGCAGGCTGAGGTTGACAGGCTTGAGGAAGCTCTGATGGATAGCTGGTGAACGGATAAGCTGGAGGGGCCAAGGTCAAGACCAAGGTCGGGGCCGAGTTCCAGGGCGCGCCCATGTGGTTTAGGAAGGATTATTCTCCTCATTGAGGAGGACACTGCCTGTAGGGGGTGAGCACCTGTTCCAGACCAGCGGGGGCAAGCCGGACCGAAAGGTCCCACAGCCAGCACTGCCCGTGGCCGCCGGCAGCCCTGCCTTCCCTCTGGGAAAAAGGCTACCCCTCCCCTCCTCTGCCTAGCCTGGGTCCTGAGGAGTGACCCGCCCCTTGCTGTCACAGGCCTGTGGACCCCGTGCTGAAGGCCATCAAGGAAGGTGACGAAGAGGCCTTGAAGGCCATGATCAAGGTGGGGAAGAATCTCGCCGAGCCCAACAAAGACGGCTGGCTGCCGCTGCACGAGGCGGCCTACTACGGCCAGCTGACCTGCCTCAAGGTCCTGCAGCAAGGTGAGTGGGGACAGGACTCGGGGCGAGGGCTCCTTCCTTTCCAGGGCTTCAACAGCCTTGGGCGGAGGCGGGGGAGGGTGCAAGGCAAGATTCTTACCCCTGTTGCAGCGTTAAAGTCACCAAGCAGGGAGGAAAAAGTGGCTTGTCCCCACCCAGCTTGCTGCCACGCTCCAGGCCTTTCAGGACAGGAGAGCCTAATTCCTAGAATAGGAGTGGGGAAGGGCTGACTTTTGGGAGAGCCGCTGCCAGCTTGTTCCAGAATGTTCCAGGGGCTGATGTGGTGTGGAAAATTACTGCAGCTGTGTCTATGCCCCCGCCAGGGCTGGCCCCCACAGCTGTGGGAACCTGGGCAAATCATGCCTCCTCTCAGAGCCTTGCCTTCTCCCCAAGCTACATGTGGGTAGGTAACACATGGGGATAGGGGGTAGCTCTGTTCTAGAAGCAGCATGAGCCCCAGACAGCCCGCCACACTCTAGGGCAGAGCCGGTTATACAGCCATGGCTGGTGGGAAGGACAGGGTCATTCAGAGAGGGAGGGGTTCAACCAAGGAAAGCTTCCCAGAGGAGGTGGCCTCTGAGCTGAGATAATATGACTGGGAAGCAGAAACAGCCCCATGAAAGCCACGGAGTCCAGGGCGAAGAGGATAGATGTTGTATTTAGGTGGGTGCCACACAGGTCTGTCATTGGACCTGGGCAGAAATCCGGGCCACCTTTGTGGGGGGGAGGTAGGCGCACTTCCCCCTCCATGAACTCCCTGTCTCCTCCTCAGCATACCCTGCAGTCATCGACCAGCGCACCCTGCAGGAGGAAACGGCCCTTTATCTGGCGACTTGCAGGGGACACCTGGACTGCCTCCAATTCCTCCTCCAGGCTGGGGCCGAGCCTGACATCTCCAACAAGTCCCGAGAGACCCCGCTCTACAAAGGTGAGCCCCCCGCAGTGGGCTTCCCTGGGGAAGGTCCAGAGGGGAGGTGGGCAATCTGGAGCATTGCTCCCAAAGTGTGTATGTCCCTCCCTAGCCCCCTTCTCCCAGCCAGGGGGCTCCTGTGAAGGGCCGATGTCTAACTTGTAACTGAACTCGGGCCATACTACCCAGGTCCTCCCGTGGGCCAGGCACACCGAGGAGCGCCAAGGGCCCAGAAACAAAAAGATACCGTCTGTGCCCAGGCGCTCTCCCGGCCCGGTGGGCAGAGACACACAGACAAAGAAACAGCCGCCTAGTGGCAACGACGAGCTTGGCATGACGCACCTGGGAGCATCAGGGGGAGCTCTGGGGGGGGGGGAGCACCACAAAAGGGGGTGCCTGAGCTGAGCCGGAACGGAGGGCTGTTTCCAGCTGGACAAGCAGAGGGAACAGCACAGGCAGAGGCAAAGAGGTATGAAAGCAAATGCGTACCTCTGGGACGTTTAAAACAAACTAGAGACTTAGCCGAGCTCATTTAATACATCATCCAGGGACACTGGAGCCTCTAGCAAGCACCCAGAGTCAAAATCTGAACAATCCTAATAGCTGGTATTTACCAGTGTTTACTCCGTGCCGGGCACTGTTCCTTAATTTAACTCTACTACCTCTTTACAGATGAGACAGGCATTACACGGGAGGTATCCCCATTTTATAGATGGGGACCTAAGGCACAGAGACATGAAATAAGTCACCCAGGATTTCACATATTCTAGCAAGGGGCCGACCTGGGATTCGAACGGAGGGAGCAGGTTGCCAGCACCACACCCTGAGCTTGACATCATAAAGCACCCAGTACACGCCTACAGGCTTGAGTGATCAGCCTCGGCTCTTGCAAATACAAATATGATCGGGCCTTTACACTTGGAAAAATGACAGAGATCCTCGCTTTCCCCTGCAACTGGTATCCAGCACCTGGAATATCCCCATGGGAGGCAGGGACCTGGCAGCTGGTAACTGGGTCCATTGTAGACCCAGAACAGAAGTGATTCCAGAAGCTACGTCTGCCTGGGCACCTACCTGAGCCATCACCTAGAGGCCAAGCTGCCCAGAGAGAGCTTCCCTGACGCTGGGCAATTCTCAGCCGAGGCTTGGGCCCTGGTGCTAAGTGCACTTCTCCCACGTGCCAAATACTTTGCTAGAATGTTCCACGTACTCCCTCACCCAGGGCTCTTACAAGATCCTCTCAGGAAAGTTTTATTATCTCTGGTTTACAGGGGAGAATACCAAAGCTTTGAGAGGTGGGGAGCTTTGCCTGGGGTCCCGTTTGAAACTCTACCCAGGCAGCCCCCTTTCCATTCTTACCCTCACCCCTGCCTGACTCGAAGAAGTGGTTAGTTTAGACAGGAACCCAGCAGCCTCCCTAGTGATAACCCTGGACCAGAGCCAACGGTGCATTTAAGTTCTAGAGAACAATGAGGCTGGGGGTGCCTGGTGGCTCAGTCCATTAGGCGTCCAACTTCCGCTCAGGTCATGATTTCGCAGTTCGTGGGTTGGAACCCCGCATCGGGCTCTGTGCTGACAGCTCGGAGCCTGGGGCCTGCTTCGGATTCTGTGTCTCCCTCTTTCTATGCCCCTCCCCTGCTCATGCTCTGTCTCTGTCTCTCTCTCAAAAAAATAAACATTAAAAAAGTAGAAGCAATGAGGCGTAAGAGGGAGGTGTGGGCAGAGTGAGAAGACAAGCTGTATGCAGAAGACACATTTTACCTCAGTTTCAGTGTGTAGCCTCTGAGAAAGGGTTTTGAGCAGGAATAAGGCACTGCTGGCTTCCCCACCTCTTCTGGCTCTGACAATGTAGAGGACTGTAGCAGGGAGCACTGGAGAGGGAGAGGAGTTAGGGATACCCTGGAACATTCCACGGGACAGAGACTCTGGGCCTGATGGCCTGAGTTGGAATCCCTGTTCTGCCACTCTCTGTGTGCCCTTGGGCAAGTCGCTTCACGTCTCTGTGCCTCATTTTCCTCCTCTGTGGGGAGCCTCTGTTGGGCTCCTGGCGCTACATCCTCTAAAGGTGATTGGGAGAAGTATATTAGATGGCCACGTGAAGTGCTTCGAACAGAGTGCGTGCCACAGAATCTGCGCCACAGACACCAGCAAATATGGCCGCTGTCAGTAGTGCTACTATTTTAGGTGCGTGTCCGGGGTCAAAGGCAGGCACCGATCAGTACAGACGCAGAGGCTGTTTGTTGAATGAACGTCGGATGAGTGAATGGGTGAATGGATAAATCAATGAATGAAGTCTTGGCCGGCCGGCTCCAGCCAGCGCCCCGCTGACCACCTTGCTTCTTTCTGCCTGGGGTGCAGCCTGCGAGCGCAAGAACGTGGGGGCCGTGAGGATGCTGGTGGAGTACAACGCAGACACCAACCACCGCTGCAACCGGGGCTGGACGGCCCTGCACGAGTCCGTTTCTCGCAACGACCTGGAGGTCATGGAGATCCTGGTGAGCAGGGGCGCCAAGGTGGAATCCAAGAACGCCTACGGCATCACCCCCTTGTTCGTGGCCGCCCAGAGTGGGCAGCTGGAGGCCCTGAGGTTCCTGGCCAAGTACGGTGAGTGCTAAGGGCCCCTGGGTCACGCGGCCGCCAAGGGGCGGAGCTGGGGTAGAATGCAGGGGTAGAATGTTCTGGGTGCCCTACGTGGAGAAGGATTCTGAGGCTGTGTCTAAGCTCGGTGGGGAGTGAGGCACGAGCCGGGGGCGGGAGGAACGGTACACGGGCCACAAAGGCCATCTCTTATCTGGCCCAACATCCCCATTTGACGAATGAGGAATCAGAGGCCCAGGAAGGGAAGTGACTTATTTACAGTCACGTAGCAAACTGGCGATGGAACGAGCCAGACTCTTGGTCTCCTGACACTTCAACCACTTCTCGTTCCATCCTTGTCACACTTCAAGGCCAGAGGGAACCTCAGACAACATGTAGGTCACCTCCTCAGTGTACACGTGATGAAACCGAGGACCAGGATGGGAAAGTGATTTGTCTAAGGTCACACCGCAAAGGGGTGGAGGAGCTGGGATTTGAACCCGGGTCTTGGCACTCTCTGCCTGTGAAAAATCATAGTCACCTTAACGGGAGAAAGTAAAATGACATTGCCTGCATCATGAGCAGAAGACCCCGAGACAATGGCAGACACGCTTCCCGCTGAAGAGCCTTGTTTTTTTGTTCTCCCCCCCTACCCCCCGCCGCCCCAAAAACACCTTCGATTTCTTTTCTCTCTCTCCATGGGAGGTGAACCTCCCTCCCCCCCAACTGAGAGGCCAGGAGAAAGCCAGACCCTCGGGCTGAGTTGAAGTCCCACTGTGTTAAGCATGAACACGGGGTGGGCTGATGGGTTTTCTCTGCAGCGTACACGGTGGGGAGTGTCCTGATCCCATTCAGTAGATAAGGAGACTGGGGCTCAGAGAGGTTAAATGACTGCTCACATCAGAGCCTGGATTCCAACCACATGCATTTGCCTCCAAACTGCACGCCGCTTGCCCTTGGCCATGCTACCCCAGGCCTCGAGAATTACCATCGTGGGACTTGGCTTGGATAAACATCCACTAACTCAGCACGTGCCTAAGCAGTTGAGAAAACAAACCCAGGGCACTTCCTTGCCGCCAGGGACAGATCTGGACGGACCCGCTTGAGAACAAAGGGGGGCAGGCAAGGTCCTGGGAGCCCAGGCAAGGAGGCTGGGCAAAGGGCGGGGTGCTCAGCCGCCAAGGGGGGCCGGCCAGCTCTGAACATCTGTCCAGCCCTCCCGCCGACAGTCTGAGTCAGGGTCTTGCTCCCTTTGTGGGCCGAGTCCATTTTCAAGGCCAAATATTTTCCTTGTGAGAGCGGGCGGCTTTGCCGGCGGGGTCCAGGCTTCCCGAGAGCCTGACTTCAAGAGCGTAGAGCTGTTCCCTGCCTTTCCCTCAGGGTGAGGGGCAGAACCAGACTCTGGGCCCCGGTCCTTCCATCCTGGAGAACCGGAGCTTTGCTGAGCACCTTCTCTGTGTCCGGCACCGTGCAGGGAGATTGTCTTAGTTTGTTTGGGCCGCTGCAACAGAACACCATAGACTGGGGGGCTTACAGGCCCCAGGTGGTTATTTCTCACAGTCCCAGAGGCTGGGAAGTTCAAGATCAAGGTGCGGCAGATTCGGTGTCTGCTGAGAGCCTATTCTTGGTTCGTAGACAGCCACCTTCTCACTGGGTCTTCACATGGTGGAAGGAGCAAGGCAGCTCTTGAGGGTCCCCTTTGTAAGAGGACTAACTAACCCCACTCATGACAACTCTACCCTCATCACCTGGGCACCTCCCAAAGGCCCCTTCTCCTAACACAATTGCTCTGGATCCAGTTTCCACTGGGAATTCTGAGGGGACACAAACGCCCAGTCCATAGCAGATATTGATGTATTTTTATCTTCTCAAAGTAACCCTGACTAGTAGGTCCTCTTCATCTTGGTCAACAGATGGGAAGAGCGTGGCCCCTGAGGGCTGCCCGAGGCCACGGGGCTTGCAAGCCATGAAACAGAAACCCCAGCTAGTTCTCATCTCTCATAAAAGCCGGTGCTCTTTCCACTAGGCCAGAAAGCAGTTATTGAAACTGAAAATTGCCAGAAAGCCTGAGATAAGCAGAATGCCCCGGCAGACCAGAGCTGTGGTTAACAGATGCTTTTGAGTTCAGCCCTTACTGACATTTCCCTCCTGCCTCAGCTCTATTTCCTTCCAGAATAAGGAGGGACTGGTGAAGAGACTGTGCCTCGTTTTGCAGAGAAACCCATAGGTCTCTCCATTACCAGCAGGAGATGGGGAAGATGTAGGAGGTGAGGCTGATGGGTTTTGTCCCTGAGTCCTTACCTCTAAGCACGCTGTAGCGCCCTCTTCAGAGGGGACGGGAAGCAATCCCTCTCTCACTCCTTGCTGTGGAGGGCACAGAAGAACAAATCCCAATTACTAAAGTTCTTGGGGTCTTTCTTTATTAGGGGGGCTCTGCACACTCTTAGAGCTGCGAGGCTTCCTCAGAACAGGGCCTGGATCCTTTCACATGGAGCGAAGGGGAAAGAGCATGGCCTCTGCCTTCAGACCATCTGCAGGGGGCTTCTGCTGTCAGACCCCCTGGGTTCAGGTTTCGGCCCTGCACTTGTGAGCCGGGTGGTCTGGGGCCAGCTGCGTAGCTCCTCTGTGCTTCATGGTCCCTGTCTGCAATACGCAGATGAGAGTCGTGACAGATTGCATGGATTCAAAGAGAGAGAGCTCCCGTAAACCATGGTGCCTGGCACGTAGTAGGTGCTCAGGAAATGCCGGCATCATCGAGGCAGCGGTTTGCTTCTAAGGGCGCCCTCTCTCCAGCGTCACCGTTGCAGAAAGAAGAGTCATTGTTACGTGATCCAACGCGCCACGGTGGTGGGCACAGTGCTTGACAGTGACGGCTCCTTGACGTGCCTCTCCTTGGCCAGGCGCCGACATCAACACGCAGGCCAGCGACAACGCGTCCGCCCTCTACGAGGCTTGCAAGAATGAGCACGTGGATGTGGTGGAGTTCCTGCTGTCGCAGGGCGCCGACGCCAACAAAGCCAACAAGGACGGCATGCTCCCGCTGCACATCGCCTCCAGGAAGGGCAACTACAGGTCAGCCCGGGCCCTGGGGGGCGCGGGGAGGGTCAGCGTGGACAGGAGGAGGCTAGCCGGTAGCCGGCCAGCTCGAGCGTGTCACCTGATTCGCTTACTTCGCTCTCTAACTCCTGTTAACAATCCTTTCACCGAGCCTTTGGAGGTAGAGACTATGACCTTCATTTCGCCACCTGAGGGAGCTAAGACACAGAGAGGTCGAGGGACTTGCCCAAGGTCATACACTGTGCAGATGGCGAGAACTGACCTGCTACGAATGTCGCCATCCCCAGGAATGGCACTCGGCGGGGCCAGATTCGAGTCTGGTGGGGGTGCAAACATCACCTCTGAGGGGGCGCCTGGTTGGCTCAGTCAGTAGCGCATCCGATGCTTGATCTTAGGGTCATGAGTTCAAGCCCCACGCTGGGCATGGAGCCTACTTAAAAAATAAATAAATAAAAAAGATAACCTCTCAGGCCGTTAGCAAGCATGTAGGGGATACATACAATAATCCGAATAGTACCAAATTTACAATAACACGAATAGTGCCAATGATAGTAGCTAGGCTTTATTGAGCGCTTACTCTATGCTGGGCACGTTGAGCAGGACGGGAGAAGCTTAAGTTCTCAGGGAGTGATCTTGTGGGAGGGAAGACATACACACACACACACACACACACACACACAGAAACTCACAACAAAATGAGAGCGTGAAGGGCTGGACTCCAGGGCAGAGTCCTAGGGGAGAGGCACTAACGGGGCAGAGGCCGAGGTGCCCTAGAGCCGGCTTGAACCTGCTCACGGAAGCCAACTGTGCGCACGGGCAGCCTGAAATTGGCCATGGTAGGAGAATTTACACCACGGAAGTTGGCGGATGCAACATATCAGGGGCCCCCTTTGCTCCCCAAGGGCCAGTTGTTAAACGTGCACTGGCACCACCACTAGCTGCTGGGGTCACGGAAGCCTCACCAAGGAGGCAGAAGCCCCCCACTGTTCTGGAAGGACACCAGGGCTCAGCAGTTCCCACTCAACTAGTGCTTTCCCAACTCTGACCACTCACCCACTTTCTCCCTGATCGTAGGCATCTCTGCTCTCATTGCTGAGTATTTTCTTCTGAAGACATTGGTACTTAAAATGAATCTGTCTTCAAAAAGAAACAGCCATCACACTACTAAATTGCTAAAATCTCCAATTTACAATTGATTAAAAAAAAAAAGCTTTTTACATGAAATTCCATCCCGTGTAGCCCAGATGACACACTTTGGGAAACACAGCCTGCCGGCAGGCAGAGAAAAAAGAGGAAAACACAGATTGTCCACATTGGCAGGGGTAGGCGGGTAGTGGGGGGTCCTGGCTGTGTTTGCTAAGGCAGAGAGAAAGGGGGTGAGAGTGACATCCCAGAGAATGAAATGGAGACGAAGAGACAGACCCCCACAACCCCAGGCCCTGTCTGCAGGCCATCTGCATATGTGGTCAACCAAAGATGCCCTCTCCACCCCATACCCCTGACCCCCCTCCCATGGATACATGCGCAGAGGAGACCCTGCCTTCTCTGGACCACAGAGCAGGTTGCAAGGCACAGAGGTCTGGGTTCAAATTCCTGCTGAAGCCATTGGGCATGTTGCTTAACCTTTCTGAACCTCAGAATTGGGCGAGAGTTACAGATGTCTCATGGGGTTGTAGTTAGGGCCAGCGAAATGGATATACGCGGCTATGGAATGGAAATGAAACACCCAGCAGAGTGCCAGGTACACAGCAGATACCCAGTAAGTCTGTGCTCACTCTCTCCCAGGTAGGAGGAACCATCATTTTTTAGTTAAACCAAGAGATGGAAGTAGGCACCAAATCAGGCAGTGGTGAATGGGCATGACATGTCATTTCTTTTCTGGCCCAGAAATAAATATGGCTTATCTTGGAGGGAGAGATCCAAAGAACACAAGAGAGGGAAGGGGCTGGACTCTCTGGGCCCACAGGATCCCCATACTGGCCTGTACAGCACAGTCACTCTGGGCCATTTGTTAAATGACACATCCCAGAACCACTAAACCAGAATCTTCAGGGGAGAGGGTGGGGGGCTAAGCTCTACCTTTGAAAAGCTTCCTGAGCCAACCAGATACAGCCCATCTACACCTTCGGGGGGAATCAATGATGTAATACAACCCCTGATGTTGCAGAGGAGAGAGATGGGAAGTGGTTTGCCAGAGAGTGGCTGAACGGGGACTGTCCCTTGGCATCCTTTAGTCACACCCGGATGCCTCAAGGGGACCGGATGTTGGCAGTCTGACCCCAGCTGGAGGAGAGGTTGAAAGAGCACTGGGTGTGCCTAAGGATGACGAGGGAGCACAGCCGGTCCTCTCCGGAACCTCTTATAGGGACGGTTCGTGCACCCCCTGCCCCCAAATCTGCTTTGGATTCATGACTCTCGAAGCGATTTCCCTGGTTACCCACCCTCCATTCCCCGGCCCCATTTTCTTCTGCTCCCCAAGACTGAGAGGGGCCAGGCCACTTTTGAGGGCTGTTNTAAGCCATCCAGGCGCCCCTCAACAAAGGTTTCAAGCCGTGTTCCCAGAAGCTTCCGCCACCTGGCAGGGTTCATGGCCCATCAAGCCCTGGGCACTTCGCCCCTTGGGCTTGTGGCATTAGCGCCCCCTCCACGCTGACCTCCCATAGGCCGCCCAGGGATTTGATGCGACCGCACTCAGCCACCAGCCAAATTGCCCTGCCCACCTGCAGCGCGGCAAGCAGCGCCCGGCAGCTGGTCTCCGTGGTCCCCAGATGGTGCTGTCCCTACAGCACATTCAACCAGAGGCTGTGATATTCAGGCATGGCTTTAGCTTATATTTCATCTCCAGTTTAGCAGAGGCACCTTAGGAGATTAAAGCTCAGCACCAACGATAGATTTTTTAAAAAATTTTTAATATTTTTATTTGTTTAGTTTTGAGAGAGAGAGAGAGAGACAGAGCATGAGTGGGAAAGGGACAGAGAGAGGGAGACACAAAGTCTGAAGCTTTGAGCTGTCGGCACAGAGCCCGACTCGGTGTTCGAACTCACAGACGGTGAGATCATGACCTGAGCCGAAGTCGCACGCTTAACTGACTGAGCCACCCAGGTGCCCCACCAATGACAGATTTTTTAAGAAATGGTTTGTGTTAGACAAGACCAGATGCCCCATGCATCTTTTAAGCTGAATTTAAAATAGTAATGAGACCAGAGATTCTCAGACTTGGCTACACACTGGCACACACACACACCCTCACCAAAGGGCTCTAAAAACCCTGATGTCTGGGCCTCACTCACCCTCAGAGAGTCTGATGTGAGCAGCCTGCGCTGGGGCCTCAGGGTTTCTAAAAGCTGCCGGGATGATTTCACTGTGCGCTGTGGGTCAGAGTCATTCTCTTAGCGTCCGTTTTGCGTCTGGCATTTAACAGAGACTTGCCTGTTGGGCCTCACATCTGAGGCCCTGTTTTCAACTATTCTTTGTCTTTAACTTCCAATTTATATTACCTTTGCAAGCCACTTAAAACTTTTGGGGGGAGGAGGGAAAATAGAGAACATTTAACACATTAAATTAAAATGCAGATTATAAGGCACATTCACGAGCAAGTTAGTATCCCCATTAATTAAAAGGGAATCTGGGGCCCAGAGCTCAGGCCTCACAGAACAACTGGTGGGACCTTTACCGGCTCCCTTCTGCCCCTGGAAACCAGTTTACTGCCTGCGTCTTCTGGAGGAAAATGATGAAGGTTTGCGTCCGAGTTTCTCCAGGCGGGGTACGTGGATCACCTGCTCTATTCCTGGGTGCATCCCTAGATCTGCTGGATCAGGCCCTGGATGACAGGGCCAAGTCCTCTGCATTGCGGAGATACCCTGAGCTGCTCCGAGCCCTGAGGAAGAGCTGGGGTTTGCAGCCTCGCCAAACTTTCATTCTCCGAAGGCCCAGAGACCCCGCCGCTCCCTTCCACGCAGCAGGGCACTTGATGCTGCTGGGTTCTGGCTCTTCCTCCTTCATGGAGGAGCTGCTCCCCTGCTCCAGCTCCTAGCACCTCAGGGACAAGCTGTTACACATCCTTCTAGAAGGATCCCTCGTGGGCAATAGTCCCACTGTGCCCTTGGGAATGCCCAAAGGCAGATTCCCCACTGGCGGACTCTTTTCTGGCTCCAGTATGAGCATTGCCTGGGCTCAGAGAGGAGGTAATCTCTCCCCACCAAAATACACACATACACACACACACACAGCAGGATCATGACAGCGCAGCCCCATGGTTTTGGCACCTAAGCTGTCTGTGGGTGACTGGTTCCCTGCGAAGGTCTAGTCCCCAGTCACATGACACCCAACGCTGGCGAAGGTCATGCCATCGTGACCTCATGACCCGGGATGCCCGAGCGTTGGGCGTGCAGGGGAAGCACACAGCAGTCAGTCACCATGGCAGTCAGGACACCAACGGCCACCATTTATGGGGTCCCTGCTACTTGAGTGATCTCATTTTATCCTGAAGAGCAGCCCCAGGGAAAGGTATCATTAAACTGTGTTTTGTAACCTGGGCACAGCGATCCCATCTCGCTGGGTTAAGATGAGTAAATGAGGTCAAATCCTGAGCTCACACGGTCATTTCCAGGATAAATGAGGTGAATGAGGGAAAGTACCTTGAATGGTGCCCAGCACAGAGCAGATGCTGAGCAATATTATTTAGGAGGGTAGAGTGCTCCCAACAATTGACAGGGGCTCCATCAAGGGTAGCTGTCATCATCACTGTCATCATCACTCTTGTGATTAATTTCCTGTCTGTTACAGATGTGGTTCAGAGAGGTTGAGTTACAGGCCCCAGATGGCCCAACACTGACAGACAGCACTGATGGGGTAATCCAGGTCCACAGCCCCCTGCGGGACCCCACACTGCCAGGGGCAGCTTGCTTTGACTCGAAGCTCTCTGCTCTGTTCCCTATCACTGGGCTAAAATTCAGGCAGGACACCGGAGTCAGAGCAATAGCCTTGAGGAAACTAGAATCCTGGGTGGGGACCGAGGGCCTGGAGGAAAGGCAGTGCGGCTGGCTGGGACAGAGAAAGTTGGATTCAGTTCCTGGTGGGTCCCAGAAACAAGGCAGGGGGGCAGTTATGGTGACTGGGGTCCAAGGTCACCTTCCCAGCTGCTGCTCTAAGGCCTTCTTGAAATAGCCCTGAGGTGGGTCTGGTCTGGTCTCAGGGCTTAAAGCTGGTAGGTGTGGCTCTTGCCCCGGGAAAGGGGGTGGGGGACAAGGAACCTGGCCTCCAAGACACCAAGGTTTCTAGCGGGCAGAGGGCAGCTTTGTTCCTCCTCATGAGGTTTGCTTTGAGCGCTGTGGCCCCAGGACCTGTCCATGCGAGAAGCAGAGAGGCTCCAGACCTTCTAATGGGGTCACCCCTGTATCCTCCAGCCCTCTGTCCCACAACACGGGCTGGGGGAAAGAAGTGATGATTTGTGGCAGGGCCACCAACCGGCTACGCTCTGGGGCTGGGGGAGCCGGGCATCATGGCAAGGCCCGGCCCTGGGAATTCTGGACCCCCACATTCTGCCCTGGCTTTGCCCTCTGCCTCCAATCCAATCTCACTCTCTTCCTCACCCCATGCCTGGGGCCTCAGTTTCACCCCCTGTAATATGGGACGGGGTGGGGAACAGGCTGATCTCCTGTCCCGCGAAGGCCTACAGAAGCATACTTCGATTTTACTGTGTTATTAAGATGACGCTTCTGGGACTGTAGGCGACGTCTGGTCATGTTCCCACATTCCTGCCACTTTCCCCTGGTTGGGCAGGGATTGCTGGAGGCCAGCTGTGCCCCGGCCGGGGATGCCCGCCCCATCTGGCCAGCGGCCCCAGGGCAGTGTCTCTCGCTGTTCTCTCCCGGGCTCGGGCGCGCCACGGATGTCAGGGAGCATTTGTTGGCGATGGCTGTGGTCCAAGGCGAGGCCCCAGCCCTGCCTTTGACCAGCACCTCTACAGAGTGGGGTCAGGCCTCCTGCGCCTGCACAAATAGAAATTAGGAGGCAATTAGCCCCCCTGGGTGTGTGAATTTCCTTTTGAGGTTTTAGAGGCAGATTTCAGGCAAACACGGCGTCACTAACAATAATACTACTTTCCAAGGAGATCCTAGCAGGAGATCACTGGCAGAAGATTTCCAGGAAGCCCAAAGCCAGCATGCCAGGAGGCAGAGAGGCATGGGAATGGGCTGGGCGGCACCTGCTTGCCCCACCAAGGCCACCTCCTTGGTGGCCACAGGGGACCGGGAGGTCACCTGTCAGCAGGGACTGGATGGATTAGGGTCCATGGCGGAAGCCTGTTCTTGCAGGTGGCGGTGGTGTAGGGGAAGAGAGTAAAACAAGGGGTCGAGAGCCCTCAGGATTGCCTTACTACCTTTGATGAGTTGCTTCCTCTCTCTGAATCACGTCTGTCAAAAGGAAGATCACAGACCTGCTATCCCACAGGGCTGCAAGGAAGGTAAAACGGGGCAGGCAAGGTAATGCATTGTGATGCCAAACTCTGACATATTGGCTGTCACCTTGGCCGCTACACAAGACATATAGCAAGCAGTGCCCGAGAGTGTGGTCTGGGGACTCAGGCTGCCTAGGTTCAGATCCTGGCTCCATCACTTACTGGATGAGTCACATACCCTCTCTGGGCTTCTGTTTCCTCATCTGTAAACTAAGATAGTACAAATGCTAGCTCATCGGGCTACGGGGAAGATATAATAGATTAATGCAGGGCCTGATTCAGGAGAGAGCAGAGCCAGGGCTCACAGGAATCTCCAGCCTCGGCAGTACCTGACCGACCCTCCCCAGGCCGCAGGCGAGGCAGAGAGCTTGGGAGAGACTCGAGTTAGGCTTCAGGGAAAGAGGTGTTGAGACTCACAGGAGAGGGGAAGGGACTTTGTGGCCACCAAGGGCAGAATGGCCTAGAGCAGGATGGTGGGGGCCAAATACATTCATCCCCGCGTGTCCCCCAGGACCTGGCTGCTCCACAGAGATGCAGGATGGCTCAGCCCTGGGGTAGGAAGAGGGTACGTTTCTTGGTTTGCCTCTCCCGATATATGACCTGGACAAGCCTCTCTGAGCCTCCATCTTTCTCATCCGCAAACTAGGAATAATGAGATGGACTTTGTGGGTTGTTGAAAAGATTAAACCAAAATGTGTTTGTAAATCCTTTAGCTGTCTCCCCGCACACAGGGAGCTCTCGGATATGACTGTCACTGTCCCCTCCCCACCCCCACCCCCCAGGCAGGGCAGGTGCCACACTCTTAGCTCCGAATTTCACCACGGGCTCCACTGCCTCCTGCATTAGGTCTGTGGGCCTTCCAGTCAGTTCCGTCAGGGAATGAGCTGGGAATGGGGAACATTCCTCACCCTGACATAAGTCAGCAGGAAATTCTTTTTTTAAAAAAATTTTAAAAAATGTTTTATTTTTGAGAGAGATAGCATGAGCAGGGAAGGGTCAGAGAGAGAGGGAGACACAGAATCTGAAACAGGCTGCAGGCTCTGAGCTGTCAGCACAGAGCCTGACGCGGGGGTCGAACCCACAAACCGTGAGATCAAGACCTGAGCCAAAGTCGGACACTTAACCGACTGAGCCACCCAGGCGCCCCAAAGTCAGCAGGAAATTCTTGAAGCCACAGTCCAGTCGGGCTGAGGGTTTTTAGAACTAGGACTTTGGAGGCTATGGGTTCTGAGAGTGAAGCCCAGCCCCACCCCTTCCCGGTTCTGTGACTTCGGGAAGGTGGTGGAAGCTCTCTGAGCCTCGGTTTCCCCGATCTGTAAAGCGGGGAGACCCATCCTCCCCCCAGAGAGGTCATTGGGAGACTGGCTGGCTCCCCGGCGCCCCCTGCTGGTGGGCCACACGGCCTCCCCGCACGGTAGTCCTGAGTGGCCCGGCCTGGACCCTCAGAGCCCCCTGCTGGGGGGGCTGCCNCTGCCGGTGACCAGCCGCACGCGCGTGCGCCGTAGCGGCATCAGCCCGCTGCACCTGGCGGCCGAGCGCAACCACGACGAGGTGCTCGAGGCGCTGCTGGGCGCGCGCTTCGACGTGAACGCGCCGCTGGCGCCGGAACGCGCGCGCCTCTACGAGGACCGCCGCAGCTCGGCGCTCTACTTCGCCGTGGTCAACAACAACGTGTACGCCACCGAGCTGCTGCTGCTCGCGGGCGCCGACCCCAACCGCGACGTCATCAGCCCCCTGCTCGTGGCCATCCGCCACGGCTGCCTGCGCACCATGCAGCTGCTGCTGGACCACGGCGCCGACATCGACGCCTACATCGCCACGCACCCCACCGCCTTCCCCGCCACCATCATGTTCGCCATGAAGTACCTGTCGCTGCTCAAGTTCCTCATGGACCTCGGCTGCGACGGCGAGCCCTGCTTCTCGTGCCTGTACGGCANGCAGCGGGGCCCAGTGGCTCACAGGAACAGTTCCATCCTGTGTCTGCTCCCTGGCCTTGGGGGGTTTAAGGAAACCACGGTGGAAGGGGGATGCGTGAGACGGAGGGGTCCATCCCGCCGCCTGGCATAGGATGCTGAATGACCCGGATGGGGATGGAGGTGAGAGCAGATTGGCTAAGAGCAGAGGAGGTTGCAAAGAGGGACCTGGAGGCAGGACCTGTCCGTGGTGGTGACTTAAAAAGCCAGAACTTGGGGGCACCTGGGTGGCTCAGTCGGTTAAGCGACCGACTTCGGCTCAGGTCATGATCTCACGGGTCGTGGGTTCGAGCCCGGCGTCGGGCTCTGTGCTGACAGCTCAGAGCCTGCAGCCTGTTTCAGATTCTGTGCCTCCTCTTTCTCTGCTCCTCCCCAACTCGTGCTCTAGCTCTCTCTGTCTCAACAATTAAAAAAAAAAGCCAGAACTTGAAAAGAAGAGGAGGCGAGAAACACCCTTCTCTTAGAGATCAGTGTAGCGGCTCATGGGAATCGTTTCCGGGCCACTCGCTATGTGCAAAGAAGGTTATGTTTATATTACCTTAATTCTCGTAAAAAATAACCCCGAGTTGTCAGGCCGCCTGCCTCTCACTTTTGGCCGCTGAGGCTGTGTTGATGAAGAGGGGCGTGCCCAGCGACCGGCGTCCATACACCCCTGCCCGCCCCGGCCTGGGGGCCCCGGACAGATGTGCCCACAGAGGCCCTGCCTTGGGGCCTGGGCGCGCTGGCAGCCGTGTGTGATGTCTTCCAGTTCTGTGAGATCCTGTCTGCCCCGGAGATGAGCCGCTGGGCAGGGCCCATCATCGACATCCTCCTGGACTATGTAGGCAACGTGCATCTCTGCTCGCGGCTGAAGGAGCACATCGACAGCTTCGAGGACTGGGCCGTCATCAAGGAGAAGGCAGGTAGGGGCCGCGGCCGCTGCTACTGGCGGGTCACCCTGCCCTACGCAGGCCAGGGATTCGGGGCTTGTGACTGTTACCGACATTTAATGAGCATCCGCTCCCTGCCGAGCTCTGTGCTGCATGCATGTCACACAGAGGATCTCCATGACTCTGTCCCGTGAACAGAAGGCTGGCCCTCAGAGAGAGGATGTCATCTGAGCCAGGGCCTCCCGGCTAGCTGGTGGCGGAGCTGGGATTCAAACCTAAGTTTGACCAAACTCAGCGTCTCTCTGCCAAATCTAGCAGGTTTTAAGCGGTTCTAGCTCACCAGGCATCCTGGGACTTGTGAGCCCCTGAGGCAGGGAGGCGGGGTGGAGGGGAGGGGTGGTCCCCCGCATTTCAGACATAAAGTGCATTCAAGGCGCCTGGGTGTTTGGTTAGAAATGCAGATTTTGACTCAGCAGGTCTGGGGCAGGGCTGCGCTTCAGCGTGCTCCCAGGTGGCCCCCTTGCTGTTGGTCCACGGGCCACGCCTGGAGCGACACTGTGGCCTGTCCACTGACCGTCCAGGTGCCCCACGCCCCAGTGCCCGACTTCTCTCTTGCCGCCTTCCTCCTGGATCCCCGGGCCCCCGTGGACCCAAACGCACTGTAGGATTTTTCATTTGCACAAATGCCTGGGAAGCACTTGAATTGGACCCTTGATGGGGTTATCGGAGCAGCGACAGGAGACGGTGGTAGTGACTTACTTGCCCACTCATCAAGGCACAGCGCTAATGCTCTCTAAACATTCACTGACTTTGTGAATAATTGGGGGCTACCGCGGTGGTCCTCAGCCTCTCGAGGACTCTGGAGCAGTACACGCTGAGATGTCGGCCCCACCCTGCCCAGTCCCCCTCGGCCCTTCCTAGAGAAGGGTGATCCCTCATGAGACCTAGTCCCAGGGACAAATGTGCAGAACCCTTCGGTGTGCCATAAACATTAACAGCTAGAACGAATAGTTCGTAACCAGTGTCTATTTGGGTAACTTTATTTTATTTTTTAATGTTTTATTTATTTCTGAGAGAAAGACAGGCAACGTGAGTGGGCGAGGGTCAGAGGGAGAGGGATATACAGAATCTGAAACAGGCTCCAGGCTCTGAGCTGTCAGCACAGAGCCCGACGTGGGGCTCGAACCCACGAACCGCGAGATCATGACCTGAGCCGAAGTCGGACGCTTAACCGACTGAGCCACTCAGGCGCCCCCATCTGGGTACCTTTAAAGCCCACGTTCCATCTATAGGATGCGCCCCGCAAGCTTTTTCATTTGATGCTGTGATGTGGACATTATTATACCGAACAGAGGGCAGACAGAGGCCCTAAGAGGCGGTGGGAGCCCCAGGGTCTTCGAAGGCTGCCAGGCCAGCGGCCCAGCCCTGGTGGCCCAGCCCTGGTGGCCCTGACCTCTGCTCACCGGTGGCCTTGAGGCTTCCTCCCCACACGCTCAGTCTTCATGCAGTGGAGAAAGGGACTGAGCTTCCCAGAGGGGAGGCTCTGTCCTAGGTGACACCAGGCAGCCAGAAATGGATCTGGATGGCATTTCACCCCGGGCGTCTCTGCTGTTGTTCCCACGTCCCCTCCGCGTCCCGATCGTCCCTGGCCGGGACCACGGGGCCAGGCGGCGAAGGGGTCAGCATGTGTTTCTTGAACGAATGAGTGGCATTCTCCGATTCAACACACACCTTACCTGTGCCCGACCCTGTGCCCAGAACTGAAATAAATTGCCCTATTACTGGACACATCAATCCCTGGGCCTCCCTCCCCCCTCCCCCTCAGCTGAGAAACCTCCACTGTGTGAGGTATCCCAGGAGGACTCCCAGGAGGCAGCAGCCGAGTGGGATTTGGGCACATGTGGGGAGGTGCCCTGTCCCTGCCCCCACCCTGGCCTCTCTGCACCCCCAGAGCTCAGAGCCTAATGCCATGCACGGGGGCACTTGAGAGGTCGAACTCCCTGACTCCTTGCTAAGGCTGTGCAGCGGGGAGGGGTGGGCTGTGTATACAGAGGAAGGAGCTCAAGACTGAGGGGGAGGGCGGATCCGGTTCCAGGTGCCTCCTCCGGGAAGTCCTCACCTGTGAAATGGGTTTGTTCCCACCCTCGCTACTGCCTTGGGCTGTTGCAGATCAAGGAGGGGCGACTAGGGGGAAGCGCTTTGCCAGATCTTTTCAGTAGGCAGGGGCGGAGCCTGGCAGGAAGGCCCCAGCGGCTGCCCCCCCCCCCCCCCCCCC
>NW_027532747.1:8227850-8240245 GCF_008692635.1 Crocuta crocuta
ATCCATCGTAGCGCCTGGGTGTCTCCCACCTGCCAGCGCTCACAGATGCAAACTCCTTGCTGCTTGCAGACAACCATTGGCGCGTCTCTCTCTCCCCTTTGCCCCAGAACTTCCGAGACCTCTGGCTCACCTGTGCCGGCTGCAAGTGAGGAAGGCGGTCGGGAAGCAGCGCATCAAACTGCTGGACGCGTTGCCGCTCCCAGGCAGGCTGATTCGGTACCTGAAATATGAGAACATGCAGTGACCAAGAGCGCGTGGAGGAGAGGCTCTGCGGACTGTTTCACTAAGCCTCGGGACGGCAGGGTCCCCAAATCCCAGGGGGCCTGGTGACAGAACGGGGCTGTGGGCTGGCCTCCCTGTCAGCTGGGGCAGCTGCTGTCACCTCACCAGGTCTCTGGGCCAGAGCTTTGCCCGGACCGGAGAAACACAGTGCGTCAAGTAGGAGGAAAACCCCGTGCTTGTTTTCAAATGGATGAGTAGAGCCCCAGACCTTCTCTGCCGATGGGAATGGCAGAGCCCCATTCCTGGCGCTGGGCGAGGGGGCAGGGCAGAAGCGGGGTCGGGGGGCGGGGAAGGTGGGAGCCGGCAGGGCAGCTCTGGGGCCCCCCTNTAAGAGTCTGCCTTTCCAAGACAAGCTTGCCGCAGGGCCATCCCGGTCCCCTCCCTCTTTGCTCTGCACAACTCTCCACTTGACTTGTGAGCTTTCTCCCCAGAGGTGTGGTCTGGCGGGGGTGGGTGGGAGACCCACTTCAAGTACAATAAATGTTGCACAGATGACATCTTACCCAGCAAAGTCCCTTTCACCTGACCCCGCCTTCCCGCAGGGCCTGGGTCTTCAGCGCTGCTCTTGGCCCAGAGTAGGGGTGGGGCAGGTGCTGGGACAGGGCGTGCAGACCCTGGAACGTGTCACCTTTGGGCTTCCAAAAGCCACAGGAGAGCTGGCACCTCAAGGAGAGTGGTGGCTTCCTGTTCTGTGAGCGGAGCGGCCTGGGGTTGGTTTTTCTGTCCTGCTTCAATCACCATGGAAACGGGAGCCCCTTCGCAAGCAGGGCTCCGTGTCTACAAGTCTCCTGACACCTGGGATTGCCTCGCACACACACGTTTCCTGGCAGCCTGTCTTCGCGTCCTGCTCACCCCTGTTTTGCCATAAAAACTGAGATACTAGGAAGGAAGAGAAATTAAATATGGGCCACCGTGAGTGAAGGTGCTGGGGCGATGGCCACCGACCGTCAGCCCCTTGCAAGGGCACCAAGCCCGAACCACGAAGCCCTGTCCCCTCTGTTGTCCCCCTGGGTCCTGGTGTGGCTCCGTGGGGGCGAGCCAGGCATTTTCAGGAGCCGCCAGCCCATTTCCAGAAGAGCATGGTCATAGCACCTTCTTGGGCTGAGCTCCTGCGCGAAGACCAGCATGGCCTGTGGCCGTGGCTTCTGTTCAAAAGCGTGATTAAAGCCATGGGAGTCCAGGCTAGTTTGCGGTGACAACCAGAGTGGGCGACCTTGCCTAGAGCTTGCACCACCACCACCCTGGATCTGGAAGAGTCCCAAGTGCGGTCAAATGTAGTTTCTGGCCTTTGCAAAGTGAACCCCTGGGCCGCTGGGGGAGAGCAGGGATCAGGGCCGGCTCTGCCCCCCGGCTGCCCCTCTGGGGCCTCTGGTTCCCCATCGTCGTGGTCCCGGTGGCCTTGCCAACCCTGCATCCTGGCTTTCCACAGGGCCGGGAAGTCCCAGTGTCTTCCGGAACACGGAAAGTCTGCCAAGCAGCACTTTCCAGCCACGGCCGGAGGGGCCTCCGCGTGTCTTGCCCATGCCTTCCCGGTCCTCACGGGAAACCAGGGAGGCACTTGCCCGGGCACACGTAACGAGTGCGTCCTCAGAGACTGGAGATGTCCCACCCGGGGGCCAGAGAGGGAGGGGGATACCTTGACTGAAAATTGCCTATGCCCACCTGGCAGCCAGAGGGAGAGCCCTTCGTCTCTGGTGGGAGTCGAGAATGAGCGGCAGCAGAAAGGTGTTTGGGTGCATTTTGGGGTGGGCCCTGGCATCAGGCCAGCTCTGTACACTAGAGCATTTTCAGGTTACCCTACATCCTGGAGAGTCTTCCTCACAGGCGGTGGCCACACGCACTGGGGTCCCTGGTGGGGACTCTGGTCTGAGGGCGGTGCCCCCTGGAGGAGGTAAGGTTGTGGGGAAGGAGGGCTCAGCCTCAGCATCAGCACGGGCTCCACTGACTAGAGGACTGGTTGGGGGGGTGGTTACCCGGGACTGGGATGCACCACAGCCGCGCTGGGTTCTTAGGACACGAATGCTGGAATGCTCTTCCATACTCGTTGGTCACAGGCGCTGGTCAGGGCCCCTCCTCCCCAGGTGTCTTTCCCAGCCTTGGCCTTCTTGGGTNAAATGTAGTTTCTGGCCTTTGCAAAGTGAACCCCTGGGCCGCTGGGGGAGAGCAGGGATCAGGGCCGGCTCTGCCCCCCGGCTGCCCCTCTGGGGCCTCTGGTTCCCCATCGTCGTGGTCCCGGTGGCCTTGCCAACCCTGCATCCTGGCTTTCCACAGGGCCGGGAAGTCCCAGTGTCTTCCGGAACACGGAAAGTCTGCCAAGCAGCACTTTCCAGCCACGGCCGGAGGGGCCTCCGCGTGTCTTGCCCATGCCTTCCCGGTCCTCACGGGAAACCAGGGAGGCACTTGCCCGGGCACACGTAACGAGTGCGTCCTCAGAGACTGGAGATGTCCCACCCGGGGGCCAGAGAGGGAGGGGGATACCTTGACTGAAAATTGCCTATGCCCACCTGGCAGCCAGAGGGAGAGCCCTTCGTCTCTGGTGGGAGTCGAGAATGAGCGGCAGCAGAAAGGTGTTTGGGTGCATTTTGGGGTGGGCCCTGGCATCAGGCCAGCTCTGTACACTAGAGCATTTTCAGGTTACCCTACATCCTGGAGAGTCTTCCTCACAGGCCGTGGCCACACGCACTGGGGTCCCTGGTGGGGACTCTGGTCTGAGGGCGGTGCCCCCTGGAGGAGGTAAGGTTGTGGGGAAGGAGGGCTCAGCTCCACTGACTAGAGGACTGGTTGGGGGGGTGGTTACCCGGGACTGGGATGCACCACAGCCGCGCTGGGTTCTTAGGACACGAATGCTGGAATGCTCTTCCATACTCGTTGGTCACAGGCGCTGGTCAGGGCCCCTCCTCCCCAGGTGTCTTTCCCAGCCTTGGCCTTCTTGGGTCNGCCCGAGGGTCCGTTCTGATTGGCTGGTGCTCAGGCCAGTGCTTGGTTTTTCCTTTTCCAGGACCCCACTGCCCCAGGGAGGACTTTGAAGCCATAGCCCCTCTGCACAGCCCTCCTCCCCGCCCCCCATCCTTGGGCCTCGGAGATGTCGCAACAGCGTCACCAAACCTAAAACTCTTGAAAGTGGTTCCGTTCCATTTCATGGGCACAGCACGTGTGACATTAGTGCGGAAGATGAGAGGCCAGGAGGGGAGCTCCTGGGTTTCACTTTGAACAAGACGACTCACTTTTTGGTCAGGGAATCCTCTGCTGTGGCTATTTTTATTTATTTCTTAATTTTATTTTTTTAAATGTTTTTATTTTTTGAGAGAGAGACAGAGCGTGAGCTGGGGAGGGGCAGAGAGAGAGGGAGACACATACTCTGAAGCAGGCTCCAGGCTCTGAGCTGGCAGCAGAGCCCGACGCGGGGCCTGAACCCACAAGCTGTGAGATCATGACCTGACCTGAAGTAGGACGTTGAACCCACTTAGCCACCTGGGCGCCCCTATTTTTATTTTTTTGACCACAGCTTTCCAAGATGTGTTTTTCCCCGACTTGCTTCTGCTGGGGGAGTCATGGTACGTGCGTTTCTGTCCAGCCGTGAGTTTCTGCTTCCAGACTAAGGCTCCCTATGCTTGCATTCATGCATCGCTAGGGTGTCCCCTGGGGCAGGGAGCCAGAGAGGGGCTCTGGCAGCATTCTGAAAAAGCATGCCTCCCAGGGCTCTGGTCTTCCCTGGGGGAGGGGATGGGGGGGGAACAGCTGGATGACCCAGATGTCTGATAAGGACATTTTGGCCCAGAGAGGTTAAGTAACTTGCCGAAGGTCACGGAGCCAGTAGGTGGTAAAGCCTGGATTAGAGCCTTTAACACCCTGCTGTGCAGTGTGGAGGGGCTGAGCCTCATTGGAATAGATCTGGAAGGGCCTTCATAATCTGCAGGGGGACAGGAGGCAGAGGGGGATCAGACCAGAGCGGCCTGCGTTGAGTGTCCTGAGGCCTTTCCCTGTGTTCTACATGATGGCTCAGAACAAGTCTGCCCATGTCACATGGCTTCTGTGGCTCTCAAGTCCTCTAAGACCATCAGACCAGAAACTACCCGAAAGCCACTGGCTTTTCCAGTGAGCAAGCTGCCCTCCCATATGGATGCTCTGGTCCAGGGGAACCTAGAGTGAAACAGAGTAGGCAGGGCCCTTCACAATCGCTAATCCTGGAGCCTTGTGTTAGAAAAGATTCAGGGTCATATCTGGCCCCCAGGGGAGAGTCTGTGACTACTTGAGGACACTTGTCTTGGGTGCAGAAATGGCAGGTATACCTGTTTGCTATCGCCGACCTAGTCCCGGACTTTACAGAGGGGGGAAACTGAGGCACAGAGGGAGATGAACTTTCCACATCCCGCTGCTGGTTAGGGGACTGTAGTCCCCAGCCAGGGCTGGCCCTGCACCTGTCCCAGTGGTGAGGGCTGTGCTTTGATGGGGTCTGTGCGCTCTCAGCCATGGAGCCACTGCATGCACTGAGCGAACCCTGGGCCACCATGGGGGTGCACGCCTCTCCAGCGGCTTTGCCACTTGGGCACCATCAGAGCAGAACCCAGAGCTGCTGCCTGCTGCCAGCATCCTGATCTGTGCATTGTCACAGGCAGGCACCTGGTATGTGCCAGGCACTGAGCCAGGCCCAGGAAGAGGGCCATTCGCAGGTTACACAGGAATCTGACTTAGCTAGAGTTTTTTTGTTTGTTTGTTTGTTTGTTTTTGGCTTGTCCACAAGGGGCCAAGCTCCAGTGTGTCCCGATTTTCCCTCTGGCCAGGGTCGGGCACGATTGCGTTGGCTCAGCCTCTGCTCTGAGGCCATAATCAGAACGGAAAGCATAGCAGAGGGGGACCATGCTCATCCCACCCCTCAACGCTGCAGGTGGGGCCAGGAGGCCCCGGGGAGGAAGGGTCCGGCACCACATCCCATTGCATAGCCAGCCATCCAGCCCCACCTCCTCCGGGACTGGTGTCCTCATCCTCTAGAACACTTCGGACCACCTGGAGATCCCGGCCTCCCCCACCGTCTCTTCTTGGACCTGGGCAAGCAGAGCATCCTTTCCCAGTGACTCCTCCCCAACCCTCCTGGTTGAGATACCGTAGAGGTCTTTGGGCCACCCCTGGCCTCCCCCACGGCCAGCGGCCTTCATAAACTGCCCTCTGCCTGGGCCCAGCCAGCATTTCTTAACCTGGGGACCATTCAACTTCGTGACATCTGAGGTGTGGAAACTGCAAAAGAAATGTCTTTATTCTTTTAACTTTCTTAATATTTACAAAACCGAAAAAAAAAAAAAAAAAAGAAACCAACAACCCAAATAAGGAACAGAACTGAGATTGGCTCACATAGTGGGTGGCAGGTGAACAGATGTGTAGCTCTGGCTTCTGGAGGGGCTGGAGGCCAAGGCAGAGCCCCACCACCCGAGACGGGCACAGGACAGTGGATGCTCGCTCCGGCTCCGGCCTGGCTGGAGAGGGGCCGGCGGAGCTCCCAAGGCCCCAAGGGCTGACTTGGCACCTCTGGGAGAAGGCCCTGGCCCGATCCTGTCCTCCCCTCTCACCCACGCACACAAAGGGAAGGTTCCCAAGAGGCCACACCACTGCCCAGCTCACTCCTCACACCGAGAGCTCCCGGGGGCCCCCCACACCCCTACTGGCCAGGGGTGGGAGGCGAGGGCCTCCCAGCCCGGCTAGAGGTAGCCAAAGACATTGAAGATGGGTGGGGGCACAGCCGGCTTGGTGGGGATGGGCTTCAGAACCACGGGTCTGTACACTTTCTGGCCCGGGCCATCCACATCCTTGCAGAAGTGGGCCAGCTCCCCGGGGGAAGCCGGGCTTTTCCTCCATAGGCTCAGCCCGGGGACCGGGCTCTGGGTCAAGGCCCCCGGAGGGCCTGGGTAGACCGGCTGTCCATGGTACTGGAAAGGGCAGCAGCTCCAGGCATTGACACGGCCCACCAGGGAGACACCAGACATCTTGAGTGGCTCCTTTTCGGCCGGTGCCCTTGGGGACGCAGGCACTGGGGCCGTCTCGGGATCCAAGGGCTCCAAACCTTTGCAGTGTTTCTTACCCTCATAGGGAGGTCCCTCCCGGGGGCCCAGCCCCCCCTCCAGGCCCAGGGGGTAGCTGTGGGTGGGCCGAGGCTCTTCCCAGAAGGAAGCGGGCAGCTGTCTTTTCCTCATGGGCACCTGGCCAGGCCTGGCAGCTTCTGGATTCGGCCCCTGTAAGGTCTGCTCCTTAGAGAGACATTCCTCCCTGTACGGGTTCCCCAGAGCCTTCTCCTTGCAGCCCCCACCCCCGCCGGGACTGGAATCATGGCCAGACTCGAGGGGCAGCCTCCCTGGCCGGTCCTCGGGTCCCCGCTTCAGGTGAGGCTCGGCCCCTCTGCCGGGGAGGCCCCGAGGAAGCCGGGAGTACTTCTGGGAGAAGCGTTTGAGCTGCTTCTGCAGGTACTTGCGGTGGTCCACTGAGCGGCGGCAGGGCGCGGACTTGTCCAGGGCCGCCTTGATGTCACTGGAGGCCAGGTTCACAAAGTTCAGCAGCATCTTCACGTCACTGTCGGATGCCATCACCAGGAGACCACGGCATGGGGCTTTCCATGAAGAGGGTGGGCTCTGCTGGTGTCTGGCAGCTCCAGAGGAGGGCACGGAGCTGACCTGGGGGGACACACAGGCCGTCGGGAGTCTCTCCGAGCACCCGCACCCAGCCTCCCACCCCTCAGTGGTCCGGGCCCCAGTACCCCTCAGCCCGCAACACAGTCCCAGACCCGGGGCTGTCGGCATCTGTGAGGGAAGAGGCGGACACATCCGGTCTTCTCAAGTCCATGGCCCTCTGCTGCGGCGGAGGCTCAGAGAGGTTGGGCGACTTGCCCAAGGCGGCCCAGCTACAAGTGGCATTGCTGGGGCTGGAGCGCAAGGCTCCACGTGCCCAGCCCACCGTGTCTCCCACACACCACGCTGCCAACGTGCACGACTTGCCAGCAAGGTTTTTATTTTCTGGGCTGAGGCAACTGCTCTACTTTAAAGCAAGGCCAAGCCCCTTCTCTCCCCTGCGGTGGTGCCCTCCCCCGCCCCCAGGCCTGCTANCCGTCTGGCACTCGAGCCTGGGCCTGCCTGGCGGGCTGATCTCAGACTGTGGGCAGCAGGGCTCCCCCGTAGAAGCATCTGCAGCAATTTCATGCCTCCTGGGCCACCACCCGAGGCCCNGGACGAGTCCCCGGAGCTGGGGGGCCCCTCAGGCCAATCAGGAGCGCCTCTCCAGATACAAAGCATCCCAATCAGGCGGCAGCGCCCCGTTCCCACATTCTTTGCCGTCACAAATTGTCACCATGGGGACCATCACAAAAAAGACAGCTCGCAAATGCAATCATTTCCCGGTAAATTTCTACCCTTCAGCCCCTCCTCCCCTTGACCTCGGTTCCCTGGTTTCTTGAGGGGGCAGTGTGTGTGTGTGTGTGTGTGTGTGTGTGTGCGTGCGTGTGTGTGTGCGTGTGTTTAAAAAGTCCAGGGTTGACCTGGGGCTGGGCCCAGAAGAGATGGGCCCGCACACCTCCCCCAGACACTCCCGGCCCACAGCTGCCATGCTCCAGTGCAGACAGACAATCAGACGGGGTAAGCCGGGGCGGGCTGCCTTCCCCTCTGTCCTTGAGCGTTGAGTGTCTCTCCCTCTCTCCCCCATTTTCTCTCTCTCCCTCTCTGGTCCCCTCTCCCGCTGTCTCTGTCTGTCTCTGTCTCCCTCTTCCCAGGCCCCTCCCCGAGGCACCGGGCACCGGCCAGCCTGGGAGGGCAGGCGGCACACTGATGTCGGGAAAGGTAGCCGGGGAAGGACTCCCTAACGAGGTGCTGGGATATCCATGGGAAGGGAGCCGGAGCTCTCTGGAATCTTGTCTTTATGTTTGCTTCCTCAATTGAGCTGCACAAAGCCTGAATTGCCCATTCAGCGCGGCCGGACAAAAGGCTGGCGTTGCACGGTCCCCTCGCATTTGTAGTCAAACAGTTAGGGACTTAAATCGAGTCGTCATGATGGAGAAAGAGGTGGACAAAGCCCATAGAATTGCCATCAGCAAACATTTTCCTGTGTCATATTAGCCAGTCTCCATGGCTCCCCCTGGCCTGGGGACAATGGCACAAGTTTGCACACTTGGCTACTGTCACCGTGCCGACGCCGGCGGGGCCGCAAGCGGGCCGCTGCGAGCGAGCAGGGGAGCCCAGGGCCCAGGGCCGGCCGCTGGCCCCGCCCACTGACCGGCCCGAGGGAAGGAGAGGCTGGGGCCGAGGGAGGCCGCAGGGGGAGGCTGCGGGGCNCTTTCCCCTCCTCCCCTTCCTCTTCCTCTCCTCGCCCCCCCCCCTTCCAGCTTCTCCTCCTGTCCTCCGGGCAGCTGAAGGGCTGGGCTGGCGGTCTACACCCCAGCCACACCTCTGTACCAGCATCTCTGAGGTCCCCTCGCTCGCCCCCCAGGGGACTCACCCAGGAGGACGGCCCCACCCCCTCCTGCTGGCCAATAGACTGCTGCTGCACACAGTGGCCTGGCTTCCAGCCACCTGCCTCTCTGGCCTGAGGGTCCCTACAGGCCAAATGAAGGGTTTGGAGGAGAGGGCCCTGCGCCCACAAGCTGTACCTTAATTTAGGTAGAGAGGATCCGGTGCAGGATTCTCCATGCCTCGCCCCCTGCTGAGGATGCTGGGGAGCAGGGGCGGACACGGAGGTGTCTCTGGACGGGAGCATCCCTACCGCCCGCCATCCCCTGCCCTGGACAGCGGCCCCTCTCGGCAGCGGCGTGACGGCTAAATCACTGTTGCTTTAAGCGCTGAGATTTGAGGGTCGTCTCAGCGCTGCCTGACCGGTGCAGGCAGGAAACATCCTTTTTGCTCCAAACCACCCGTTACACAAGGCTGCCCCGAGGTCACCAGGTGGGACTCCCAGCTGCCCCCTGCTTGGGGGCCAGGACACACAGCTGGGCTAGTGTTCGAATCCCTCCATAACCCAGCGCTGGCCCGCTCAGCCCCCTTCTGCATCCTCCTCTGCTGGGACGCTGGCCTCAGACCAGCCCACCCCATTGCCACCGTAGCCTCCTGCACGCTGGGTCTGCTCGAGCGGTAGCCCACCTGGCTTGGCTTGCCGGTGACGTCATCCCCTCACTGCTCCGCCAATAGCAAAGCCCCAGGGTCAGCGAACTTTGTGGGGTCTGAGTCTATATCTTAAAAACTCATTCCTTAGTGCTCTTAATATGGGCTCTTCTTCTAGTGTGTTCTTCCCACTTACTGAAGAGAGAGGAAGGAAGGGAGGAAAGAAGGGATGGAGGGAGGGATGAAGGAAGAAAAGGAGGGAGGGAGGAAGGAAGAGGGCGAAGGAACCGGAAGGAAGCAAGGAAGGGGGAGGAAGAGAGGAAGGGAGAAAAGGAAGGAAGGGGAAGAAAAGAGGGAGAAGAGAGGGAGGGAGAGGAGGCGGGAAGAAACTGATACTTGGTGGGCACCTCATACGTGCCAAGAACTGCAATCAATGATCACACGTGAAGGCCCGCCTGACCCGCGACAGCTCACCGAGGCGGCCGCTGCTGCCGTTTACACACGAGGGATGTGAGACTGAGCTGCTTTCCCAAGGCCTCACAGCCAATAACCGGCAAACCTGAACTTGAAGCCAGGCGGGTCTCCTTGCGAAGCCCATGTCGGCCCCACCGTGCGCTGAGTCCCCGAGCTCCCACCCAGCACCAGGCTCCGATTATGCGCTGCTGGGTTTGAAAGCGTCGAAAGCCAGATTTTGAAGGTCAGGACTGGGTTCGTCTCTTCTGTGTTTCTGTCGGAATGGGACTCTTGACGTCTGCCTCAGGAGTATAGAAGCCGCAGCTCTGGGACGTCGGTTGAGGGGAGAGGTGGCAGCCGTGGCTTGAAGGATGGTGTCCTGAGATCCAGATCCGGGGTCCTATCGAGACCCAGCCACACCCAGGCCTCCGGCCGGGCCTCTGGGGGCCTGTGGCCTCGGGGACGTCTCCTGCGGGGTTTCCCGGCAGGTCACATGGACGGGTGGAAGGTGTCAGTAATAATGAGCATGTCTTATTTCTAGAAAGACTTCCTTCCACAGGAGCTCGCTCATCTGGCCCTGCGTCCATACAGGCAGGGAGTGTTGTCCACGCGTACATTCGGTGCCCCTGCCAAAGGCAAGCTGCCCAGCTCAGAACTGCTTAGTCAGCTTTCCTCTCGGCAAGCTTCAAGGCCCAGCTCAGACATCGCCTCCTCCAAGAAGTCTTCCACCGACTCCCAGGATTAACAATGACACCCTCTCCCATCCCTATGTCTATAGATTCAAAACGAAGTTTAACCTCCTTGGCTTAACCCAGAAAACCTTTGGTAATCTGAATGTTTCATGAATCAAATATTTTCCCATCCCGCTGAATAGAAGTTATCCTGTGGACTGGAAACAACCACTTCCTCTATTTGTTTGTTTGTTTGTTTTTTGCCCCACCCCCCCACCCATTTCCACTTGAATGAGCTCCATGAGGGCAGGGTACAACCGCTCCTTCGTCTCCATATTTATTTTCGTAGACACAGAGAACGGCCTTCGCACGAGCAGGACTTGATGAAGGAGCCTGGTGATGGCTATGGTTGTACTTGACAATGAATTCTCTGGGCCCCTTCTGGACTGTGGGTACCTTGAGAACAGGAAGCACCATTTCATAACTGCATCGCCCTGCACCAGCCGGGGGCACCGAAGGATCTGTTGAAGGCACGTGAGCGGTGCCGACTTGAACTTGAGAGTTCCTTCCCCATCATCCGACACGGCTGCAGGTCCCTGACTTTCCAGCTGTGCTAATCCCTCCTCAAGGTTATTTGCACGGCTCAGGGTCAGGGACTCCCAGGTTCGAGTAACTCCATTCAGCACCTACCGTGTGCAGGGACCCCAGGGCATGGTGGAGGGGGGCTTCCGTGGCTTGCTCCCCTGTCCCCAGTGCAGCTTGCTGGAGAGGAGATCAACTCTGTTCTGACAACTAAACAGCTGTCTTCTGTCCACCCATCACGGGGACAAACACCTAACTGTCCCTGGTTTCCACTACCAGCAGCCACCCATCCAGAGTCTCTGCACGACATCTGACAGAACCCACTTCAAGGATTTAGCCAACACAGGCGCAGATTGTAACCAGAAGTGAGAGGGGGCAGGTGACGATGACATGAGCCCACCCAGCCAGAGGGGGCGCCCCGCGGGCAGTGGCCTTTCAAACTGCGTTTGCACAGAGAAGCCCGTTAAACAGACCCTTGCAGGAGTCCGGTAGCTGAGATAGTGACAGGGACGTGCTAGGAGCGCAGGTTTCTTGTACACACGCAAATCCAGTACTTTCCGCTTATTTTTCCAACGGCAGATTCAGACCGGGAGGCTGTTTTGATGACCCAGAACTTCAAAACCGGGGGTTGTGGGTTATGGTCTAGTATCAGCCATATATGGGTCTCGTTGCAGGAACTCTAAACATCATGACATAGATACGTGGCCAAAATGGTAATTTTTTGAAAGTCCACCTTGCTATGTCGGGATAGTCATCAAATGAAAACAATTTCCTTCCCCCTCCCCCACCGAGAAGCTTTATTATCTAGTCCCCTGAGCGGTTAACCAGTTAACCTCCCAGGCTAACCCGTCGCCAGCCCAGTGTGTGAGCTGGTGAGTTACAACCCGTTTGAGTGCGTTTGTCAGTACGGTTTTTAGCACGTAATATTTTAAATTGCCAAAAGGAAATTTTAAAGGAAACTTTACGTTTCCATGCCTCTGTAGAAAGTTCAGCTCCACATGAAGAAGAGAGGCCAGGACAGGGGAGATGATTCGCCCCAGGTCAGGCGGTTCTGCACCCTGACCCCTGGTCACAGTGGCGCAGGGCTCAGAGCTCAGCTGGAGCCAGCACTCGCCACCGGACCAAGGTATAGGATGCATAGTAAGCCATTTGCTCAACTGAGGCACAAATCTGAAACTGAGGCACAGACCAGCATGGAAACGTGCCCAAGGTTGCCTTCTGGTCAGTAAATGGCAGAGCAGGGATTGGGATGCCAGCAGGCAGCTGGGTCCAGTCTCTTGGTTGGTGACCATCGCGTGGTACTGCTCCCTGCTGACAACTATCAACCAATGAGCAAGCCAAC
>NW_027532747.1:8240353-8269871 GCF_008692635.1 Crocuta crocuta
GGCTTTTCTAACCCAGAGAGCCAGGCACGCCCCTCCCGCCCCTGGTGAGTGAGGTCTGACCACCTCAACTCCGGAAACACACAAACGCCACTTCAGAGGCGCAGCCGCAGGGCCAGCACCTCGCGGACGTTTGACAGACATCACAAGATGATTTATGTAACCCCCTTATATAATGGGAGTATTTCTCTCAAAGACTGGCCTGAGGCAGGCTGTCAGCTGTAATCAGAACAGACAGGCCTTTCCACTTCCTTGGAACGAAAGGCATTGGGCTGAAATAAATCCCTTTGGTTGCCAGGCCGGGGGCATCCTGCCCTGGTGACCTCCCCTCAGGACCGAGGCTGAGCGCCAGCGTGGCGGTGCCCTCAGGGCAGCCGGAGACCCTGTGATGCCCTGAAGAAGTCCCAGCCCCCTCGCCAGTCCCTGCGCCCCTGGCCACAGCCCAGCTGCAGTGACACAGACAAGTGTCGTGTGACCATCTTTAAGGTGGAGCTAAAAGGAGCTTGCTGGCAGAGTGGAAAATGAGGATTAAGAGAGATCATCTGCAGGGCGCCGGGGTGGCTCAGTCGGTTAAGCATCCGACTTCAGCTCAGGTCATGATCTCACAGTTTGTGAGTTTGAATCCCACACTGGACTTGCTGTCAGCAGAGAGCCCACTTCGGATCCTCTGTCCCCATCTATCTGCCTCTCCCCTGCATTGGGGCGCCTGGATGGTGCGGTTAGCGTCCGACTTTGGCTCAGGTCATGATCTCACCGTTCGTGAGTTCGAGCCCCGTGTCGGCCTCTTGCTGACAGCTCCGAGCCCGGAGCCTGCTTCAGGTTCTGTGTCTCCTCTCTCTCTCTGTTCTCCCCCACTCATGCTCTCTCTCTCTCTCTCTCCCTCAAAAATGAATAAATATTAAAAATTAAAACTCTCGTCTGTGGCCAGGACCGGCACGGTGCCTGGCTCAGAGTCCGTGCCCTTCCCCCAGCTCTTCCCATCTGGGCTGGGTCCACGGCTGCCCAGGGAAGCCCAGCCTGGGCACGGCTCACCCATAAAGAGGGGCCGGTGTGACAGGAATAAGATGACAGCCGTGCTTTTGTGCCCCTGTCGGGCGATCCCCAGGGACCACCGCCCCCCACTGACCCCAGGTACCGTGCCCCGTGTCTGTCACCTTGACCGTATCTTTGGCAGCCTCTCTGGTGCGTCTCTTCACCGAACCCAGCACAGGGCCAGGAATGAAAAGTCCGTTTAATCTCAACTGCCAATTCCGATTTGATTGGTGATGGCTGGCAGGTGCCCCATGGAAAGATTCCAAGGGCCCCGCAGGGCTCGGCAGTTAGAATGCCCTCATCGGCTAGTCATGTCTTCCGTGGGCATGAGGGAGACGGCCTGGCTGGGTGCCAGGGTTCCCTGCCTCCAGCTCCCGGTCACAGGCTGCCAAGCCAGGGCGTGCAATGTTTGGCGTTCTGGTAACCCAGCCCTTGGGATTTTAAACAAGGAAACAGAGTCCCAGAGAAGGACAGTGACTTTTCCAAGTCCTCAAGTGTTCCCACTTCCCAGAGCAGAGCTCACGGACTCAATTCAACACACGGAGACCAGAGTGGGGAGGCATTTTGGAGAATAGAGGCAGCGAGATGTTTAGGACAGTGGAGAGGGGAGGTCGACACAGGGAGGGGCCAGATAAAGTTAGGAAGAAAAGCAGAATCCCCCACGTGCATGCAGTAGGCACATAATAAATGCTTGTTGAACAAATGAATGAACAAAGCACAGCATGGAGCAAAATGACTGGTCGGCTTCTGAGTGATGCTGGGGGCTCCCGTAGCCAGTCATATAGCATCCTGGGAACAGCAGATGCTCTGTGACCCTCCTGGTCACAGCTGTCCCTTGGCAGTTCTGCATAAACAATGCACCCTTTCGTCAGAGAGGAACCCTTGCCTCTCTGGGATTTCCTAAGAGAGGGGCGACAGGGGCCCCACTCCCCTTAAATACCATGATGCACTGAGAGCTTTATAGCTGCTATCTCAGATATAATACAATCATCAGTGACAAACCAATGACTGAATAAATAAAACTTCCCATATGACAGATTAGGAAACTGAGGCTGCAGGTGGTAGAAAAGCTCTCTTCTGACTGCTGAGCAAAGTGGCAGAGGACCTGGGGTTTGGACTCGGTGTCTACCCCACAGCGCCCCTCAGAGGAGGTAGGGGATCTTCTCCCTCCTGGCTTGTGGCCTCTGGCTTCACAGCCCAGGCCTCTGCCTACTACCTGGGCCACCTGCCCCCATTTGGTAAGATACAGGGGGCTCCCTTTTGTCATCTAACTTTTATTTCCTGACCTCCGACCATAATAACTCTGTCTGTAGCCCAGATCCAGCCCAAACTACACAGTGTAAAAATTCTCTGAATAAAGTCTGGGGGGGAGAGAGAGAGAGAGATTTGCATAATCAATAATTCCCAGGCTCCCCTGTGTGGTCCTGCTCAGATAAGAAGAGTTACCACAGTGAATCCAGGAGCCCCCTCACCTCCTCTGGGGTAGCACCTCTGACAAGGTAGTGCAGGCCAACGCTGTCAAACGTCACGCCCGTAGGTGGCCTTCCGTGCCTGGCACATGGTCGCTACTCCTGGGAACACGTTTCTCACCTGAAAGCAGAGGTAATGCACGTATCTTAAGAGTCAGGCAATTACGTGGGGCGCCTGGGTGGCTTAGTCGGTTAAGCATCTGACTTTCGCTGAGGTCATGATTTTGCGGTTCGTGGGTTCAAGCCCTGCGTCGGGCTCTGTGTTGACTGCCAGCNGTGGAGAAAGAGTTGGGTCCTACCCCGCTATAAGACATACCAAGGCGTGGTGGAGGGGGAGAGAGAACCCCAAATAGTGCCCAAGGGCTTGACCGCATCTAGCTCAAGTCCAAAGACATCTGTGAGTGACAGTTCCCATCAGACCCTGAATGAGAACCACCTGTGCTGGATGATAAGGTGAAGGAAACAGGGCCCCAGCTCCACAGATCCCTTCCCACGGGCTAAAGGATGCGGTGGGTGGCTTTCTCTCTGTCAGGATGGAGTGGAGGGGATTCTAGGGGGAGAGAGTGTAGGTAGAGGAGGGAGGTAAGAGGCATGAGACGTGGGCTGGACTGTGCAGACCCCTCCCAGGGGCCAGAGATGCCGACTTCTCCGGCAGCTCCCCCCTAATCCTGCCCAGAGTGTGAAGTGAGGCAGCAGATGCGGGCTCACTATGTCCCGGTGAAGCCTGGCGTTGGGTCCTCGGCCACAGCTCCAGGGTCGGTGTGCCTCTTCTCCCTGCTCTGTACTCACAGCCCGGAAAACTCCATGGGTCTCACGAGCTTTCAGTCCCAGTTGTGAGCCGATCACTCCCTGTGTCTGTCTCCAGCCTGGACCTCTCAGACCCTAAACTCCAGAGTCCTAGCCAGCAGCTCCCTCGCCCTCTCCCCAAGATCTTCAAGATTCTCGAGCTTTCTGCACCCAAAGCTGAGCTCCAGGTTTTCTCCCCAGGCTTCTCCATCCCAACTAACGGCGGCTCTCTCCTTCCAAGCGCTCACGCCAGACCTCAGAGCCGTCCCCGATGCCACTGTTGTATCCATCCGTCAGCTCACCCCCCGGGCTCTCCTTGCAAACCGTACCGACAATCCCACCCCTCGTCACTAGTCCTCTGCTCTACCCTGGACCCGTCTCCCACCATCACTCACCTCACCTGGACCCTTTCAGAGCCTCCTAACTGGGCCCTCTGTCCCCCTCCCCACACGCGGAGTTTTACCAACCTTTGTCCTAGATATTTGCCCTGGATATAATGTTAATTTAAATATTAATTACAGTGCCCAGGAAATCACAGTGAACATTGGAGAGTCACTCTTTCTTCCTCCGCCTTCAATTCTGCCAAATGGTCATCTCATGTGGAGGGAATATCCAAAGTCTGTTCCCTCTCCCACCCCCAAAAGAGCACAAACCTTCGATGTGGGGCCGCCCTCTGGCGCCCCCTGTGAGCACGCGGAGCAGTACAGGGACGCGTGGGCGCTCTCGGAGACCAGCAAGCACTGGCCAGAGCTTTATATACTTGGAAGAGACACAGACGGGCTCAGCTCACCCTCCAAGCCCTCCGACCGTACTATAGGGCTCCTCTGAGTAGCCTGTTCCACAGAGGAGGAAACTGAGGCACGCAGTGATTTGTTCGGGTTCATTCAGCCAGGAACCGGCTGACCCGACACCTGGACACCAGGCCCGTCTGAGTCGGGAGGCCCCTCGCTGCTTCTTATCAGAAACGTGCCAGCCCAGGAAACAAGTGACAGCGTCCGTTATGAACTTCTCAGACACGCCCAAATCAGCCTGCAAGAGCCCCATCACCTCAGCCAGACCCTGAAAGGTAGGTGTGCCAGGTAAACTGAGGCAGCTTGGGGCCCTGGATAAGAGCTGAGTTCCCGGTCAGGCAGTTGGCCCGGAGAACTTTGTTTCGATGGCTGGTTGAGTGACGGCCTAATTTCTTCCTCTGCAAAGACTGCATTTTGTATGTATCTGGGGTCACTCTCCGCCTGTACGCCCTGTCGCCGGGTCAACGGAATCTCCTTCCTGCCTTGGTCCCTGTGAGGACCCGAATGGCCCCTGTGGGTGTCCAGCAGACACCCTGAATCACAGCAGAGGTGGTGGGGGTCTTGGAGACCCTGAGAAACACCAGGGAGTCAGACGAGGGGGCTTTGAAGTGACTGACCTGGCTTCACGTCTCCGTTGTGACGCCTACCAGCTGAGTGACCAAGCATAGGTCACTTAACCTCTCTGAGCTTCAGTTTCCTCCCGTATCACCAGAGGGGACCGCATTACCAGGTCAGCACAGACGGCCCAATTCCTGGAGGAGGCCCAGTTAACAGGTGGGAGTGCTTCCCATCCCCCCAACCCCACCCCTACCCAGGCCCCAGGCTCACCTGTGGTCGGCATTTCCATTTGTGAGAGCAATTCCCTTATTCTCACATGAGGAAACCAGAGTGAGCGGTGTAGTGGCTTGCCCAAGTAACCTGGTGAATCAGTGCTATGGTTGGGACTAAAATCCTAACTCCCCAGACCAGGGCTCCCACTTCCTCTTTCAATCATGCCCTTGGCTAAGAGGAAAAGGCTGAATTCTCCTCTGAGCGCTCAGCCTTGGCCTCAAATGGCCACAAGAGGGCGCTGTGGGAACTCCTCAGGGTCTCCTGTAATTCCCAGGGAAGGACCCTCTCTGGCCGGTTGTCTCAACCTTCAAGGCCTCCCAGGGCCCGCAGCCCGGGGCTCCTGCCCCTCAAGAACTCTGACCAAAGTCCCCTTCCACACCCCAGCACCTTGAAGGTATTCCGGAGCGCCTGCTCATTCTTCTCCCCTCTCTCTACCCTCCACACCACCACCCCATTCCAGGATTATCTATCGCCCTTTACCTGAGTAGATGTGGGATCCTTGTAAATGCCATGTTGTTTTTGTCAAGCAGGTGGTTCACACTGGTCTTCGGGATCCACCCACACTCCCATCCATCTATCCACAGAATCTGCTCAGCCCCAGCCTGGTGGGAGGAGGGCGGGGTGGAGCCGTCAGACACGTCCCCTGACTCATGGAGGGCATGGTCCAATGTGGGAACCGAGTTTGTGATAACACATGATGCACCATAGTAGGTTAGCGGGAAGCAAGCAGAAGGGCTTAAGGGTGGGAGCCTCAGGGTTGGCTTCCGGAGGGTGTTGCCCGTGGGAAGCACGGGACTTGGCCAAAGAAGGCTTACATTTCCAAAGAAGAGCCCTCCACCACCAATGCTGGGCACAGTCTTCTCATCTGTAAATGGGAACAATAATACCTGCTCTTCCATTCCCTCGTAGAATGAAAGAACAAGCTCTGGTGTGAATAAAAATGGAAGCAGGCTGGTCACTGAAATACCACGCGGACCTGCGGGATGTATATTTCAGCACCGGTATTGTCGTCTCCTCAAAGTGCTGGTTGGCCTTTGACCGTATCCAGTGAGCTTGCACTTCACATTCTCCCACGTGCACGGTCCCTCACCTGATCTGCTTGCAGATGCATTCGCCACTCGGGCTCCTGGGTCACTAATGTGAGTCCCCAGGGGGCTCCCACTGCTGACCTTGCCAGGGCCTTCCTCCTCTCTTCCTTGTCTTGCTTTTCCATGAGTCATTTTCAGGTCCTTGTATAAGGCCTGTTAGGATCAAAGGCAGGAGGAAGACAAGCCAGGCAATGCCGGAGACCGTCTTGGAGCTCCTAGAAGATTAAAGTCTGCAAAAGTGACCCAGGCAGCTATGGGCACATTGCCCCCTGCTCCCAGGGGGTGCTGGCTGAGAAGAGCTCTGAGTCTGGGGTGAAGAGCACTGTGTACATTGGCATTGCCCGGTCCCCCCTTTCCATCTTGTCAGACAACACAAATGACAAGCTATTTCCAAGTTTCACTCTCCAAACAGGGGCCTTCTGGTCTGGGGTGAGAGTGGAGTAAGAGGTGAGCCCCCTGCATGCTCCGGCAGCCCCCCCTCCACAGCCTCAGAGGAGGCGTCTAGACATCACAGCGTGCACATTCACGTTCCAGAAGCTGTGGTCCTTGCAGGAAGCAACACTTGGTTTTGTCTTCCCTCTTTGCCTCGCTGTGCATAACCAGGTTTGTCATTAATTCTCTGGTTCTCCTAAACACACACTTCCTCCAGGCAGCATTCTCTGTGAGCAGGCTGGAGCTGCTGCTTCCTGAAGACAAGCCAGCTTCGGAAGCCTCTGGGGGGGAAGGAGGGGGGGCTCTGGTTACTCCGGGAGCCCCACTGTCCCCAGGGCCTTGGCTCTGGGTCCAGGATCAAAGGCTCAGCAGGGGGGTGGGGGGAGGGGCTTACCCTCCCTGGCCAAGGAGAAGCTGGGCAGCTCATCTGTAGGTTCATGCCCCTACCACGCTGCCTTTCCAGACCCCTTTCCTCTGCTGGCTGCCCTAAGTACCCATTTTAGCCCGATTCCAGTTGGACTTGAAGACTGAGATGATCTGGGGGTGGTGGTGTCAGAATTGTCTAGTAACCCTCAGTGCTGTCAAGGATGTGGAGAGATAGATACACGTAAGCATTGTTGGTATGAGTGTAAATTGGTGTCGCCTCTTTGGAGGGCAGGGTGGCAGTATCTCTTAAAATATGCAATAGGTCTGCCCTTAGACTCAGCCATTCCACTTCCAAGAGTCAATTCTACAGGAGTATGTGGATTCACAAAGAGATACACAAAGAGTTGTGTCTGAGGATGTTTGGGGAACTGTTGTTTACAGCTGCAACAAACAAGCAAAAGCAAAGACAAAAAGACAAAGACTTGAAATGTACACAGGACTGTAGCTCAGAATGTTTCGTAGCCGCCGATAGAATGTCCTGAGGCTGCAGGCGCTGACTTAGCAGGAAGGACCTCAAGGTGGATGGTTTCATGAAAAAAAAATTAAAATTCAGAGTTAGGTGTAGAGTATGACCTTATTTATGTAAAAAAAAAAAAAAAAAAAAGGGCACCTGGGTGGCTCAGTTGGTTAAGCGTCCAGCTTCGGCTCAGGTCATGATCTCACAGTTTGTGAGTTCCAGCCCCGCGTCGGGCTCACTGCTGTCATTCTGTCAGCACAGAGCCCACTTCAGATCCTCTGTCCCCTTCTCTGTCGGTCCTTCTCCGGCTCGCACTCTCTCTTTCTTAAAAAATACATACAACATTTTTTTTAAATGTCAAAATTTTAAAAAATTAAAATTAAAGAAAAGAAAGAAGAAAAGGTAAAGTAAAAGGGAACGTGTGGGGAAAGTGTGGGAGTGAGCCCCCCCCCAATTGATAACAGTGGTGATTTATGAAAGGGTGTAGGATGGGAGAGGTTTGAAGGGGGGTTCACTTTTTAGTTTGTAAACTTCCATTTCAAAACTGTTTTTTCAATGAGCACCTATGTATGTATCGTCATTTTGTCTCACATGTTTATATTTGGTTTTGCTCAGGATAGTCCTGCTCAGAACCTCTGAAGTAGGCTGACAGTATAATCATTCACAGCAAACGGGTCCCACATGAGCCTCGGCTCTGCAGAGCTCCAAGCGGGGTCCCGAGGACAGGAGGCCCCGTCTCCACAGAGAAAGGCACATGATGGGAAAATAACCTTACAGCACGACAGAAGCTGTGACGGGCTTTTCACAGGGACGGAAGGAACAGGAGGCAGGTATGATCCGTTTCCCTGAAACGGGGTGAAATCAATGGAGGCTTCTTGGAGGAAGTGGTACTTAGTAGTCTTAGAGATGATTGAGGTGTATAAGATGCATGGGTGGGAGAAGAGTGGGGGAGTCTCGTGGTGAAAAGCATTGCAGGAGAGGAGATGTGAATGTCAAGTGCGTTTCAGGGGTCGCAGTGGGAAGATGATGGGATGAGAAGGGGCAGGGCAAGGCAGAGACAGGGCTGACCTCTCCAGGGATGGTCACTCTGGTGTGCAGGGACTCAGCCAGCTGCCAGCAGGGGGCGCTGAACCTCTTCGAACCGCCTCTGCGTTCCCAAGGCTGGGGGTCCGTCTGGGTCTTTGGTGTTCTATGGTTGTCTGCTCCCTCCTCTCTCTCCCTCAGAGGCCAGGGAGGACCCTTCCTACAGCGAGCCAACAAGATCACATGTCCTGCCCCGATGCCATTTCTGTCCCCAGCCCATCCATGGCCTCAGGTCCCCTTGAGAAGCAAGTTAAACAGAGAGCAAGTTCAGCTGACCCAGACCTGCCTTGGACCTCAATGTTTTCAAGCGTTTTAGGCAGAAAGAGGGGCTTGTCGCTACGGGAGGGTGGGGGTGGGGGGCACTTGACAGGTAGAAACACAGCCAACACTCGGTCCCTACTGGCATGGGGTCGGGGTCGGGGGAGCTTCTCCTTGGTAAAATCTCGGGTGCACACAGGTGTCTGGGACATCAGTACCACGACGGTGACAGGGATGCTTCTTCTGGACCCAGCATGTCTTAGGGAAGATTCTTCCTGCTTCCTCCTCCCATAGATAAGGAGACTGAGGTGCAGAGATGGTCAGGGCCCAGGGTCCCTAGGCAGTTGAGGGCAGAGCCCTTCCTCTGGGGAGCAGGGCATGGGCTCGGCTCAGAGCTCGGAGCTGGCCCGCGTCGCGGCCCATGTAGGACACGCAAGTGGGTGCTGAGTCCGTATTAAGCGGTGGTTTACTAACAGGAGCTTGAACCCCCGGAGCACGTACCGTGCGCCCTGGCATCCGCGGCTACGCGTGGAGGGTGGGCAGCTTGAGGGTCAGCGGAGCGCTCCTGATGCCCAGACAAGTCTAGTGCCATCTGATGCCCTCAGGGTCTGGGCCAGCAGGGGCGGTTCTCCGGAGGCGCCCCCTGGTGGAGGAGAGGCGGCATCCCCTCCCCCTTTCCTCCCAAATGGACAGCCCCCAGGGCAGAGTTTTCACTGCTACCTGCCTCCAGCTGGGCCTGTGTAGGGATTCCAAGTTCAAGGGCAGACAAGGGGTAGAGGTCATTCTGCAAGAGACGTCATTAATCGGCAACATACTGGGGCCTCTAGCAGGGTGTCAGCCCCAAAGGGGGAGAGACGGGAGGCTTGGCCCAATGGGGGTTGAAAGGGTGGGCTTGAGGCGGGGAAGGGGGGAGCTAGCAGCCCCCCTGGGCAGGGAGGACCACTGAGGAGTGGGGTGACCCACCTGCGGGAGAGCCGCACCCAGGACAAGCGTGCGGGAGGGGAGGTAAGGCAGGCAAGGAGGCTGGGCCCCGTGTTCCCGCCTGCAAGCCCTTCCTCCTGGGAGGAGCCCACCGCGGCTCAGGGTCCTGGAGATGCAGGGGCAGCGGAGCCCACCTCCCCTCAGAGACCTGCAGGCACCCCCTTCACAGCAGCTCCAGAGAAGATGCTGCCTGGGACGCCAGAGGTGAAAGCCAAGGGCAGCCTGTCCGCCTGCAGCCTGCTAGCTCTGCTCAGCCACCCAAGCAGGGGTCGCTTGTGAGCTGGGGACACACCACAGGGGCTGGGGCTGCAGGGCATGTCTGTCACGTGTTAGGACTCGCAGCAGCTATTTTCAGCCTCTTGACCAAGGACGTTTGGCTTTCCTGAGTCATCCCTAATTTGGTGAGGAGCCTGACGCTGGCAGGGGGGACATCACCACGAGCAAAGATGCATGAGAAAGGAAGGTGGCGAAGTCCACTTCTGGGTGGATCGTTCACGGCACACGCGGTCCGTAGGTTGACCCTCAGATCCCAGACCCTGGGCCTGCCCCACCTCTGGAGCCCCCCTCGGCCCCCGTGACCAGGGAGAGTGACACACACATTCTCCCCAGCTCTGTTACTCCCCCAAGATGCAAAAGAACAAAGAGCAAAAAGTGATTCTCACATCCTTCTCTGCTCCAGCCTCCTGGGTCACCTCCCTGGAGGCGGCCTCCATCTCCAGCGCCTGGTGGGTCCTTCCAGAGACGGTCCAGGCCACTCCGGGCTGCTGGGTGTAGACACAGTCAGCAACTCGTTTCCTGGTGTATACAGTTGTCCGCAGATGGTAGTATACTCCGTCTGACCGCTGGACCATGGGATCAGCCCACGTCAGTGTGTAAATGAGCTCCTCATTTTTTTTTTTATCAGTTGCATAAAGTCAGGCTCTTAACTGGTATCCCCCAATTCTGGTCTCCCCCACCTGAAGCCAGAGTTATGTTTCCAAAGCACTTGCTCTGTCGTAGTTTTTAACTGCCCCTAAGGAACCCTGCTCGTTGGAAGGTGTATCATCAGTTAATTGTAGCTATGAGTACTTAAAGCACCAGAGTTTGTGAATGATTTCATTTTTTTTTTTCAGAAGGAACGACAGCAGTTGTAATGTTATTGCTCTAATAAGCCCAGAAAAGGGTAAGAATCTTTCGGATGCATGGAATAGAAATAGTGCCAGACTCTCTTAAATGAAAGGGGAGGTTTATTGGCTCTTGGAAGCTGAGAGTGGAGAGGAGAGTGACCTGGAGGGATGGCTGGCACCAGAGTCCAGATGACGTCATCGGGACCAGGTTGGTCTTTAATTCTTCCACATCCTCCCCTCTCCGGGCTTAAGCCCCAGGATTGACTTGTGGCAGGATGGGAACCAGTTCTGTCCCCATCTCGTCTCGACTTTCAGGTCTAGGAAGTAGGAACGAGAATCTCTTTCCCAGAAGTCTAAGGGACAGTCTTCTTTTGTCTCTGTAACAGCTTGGCAAGGCTATACTACAATGGTGAATAGACTCCAAAAGTATGTTATATTATAGTGTGTTATACATATTACATTATATCATGTTATATTATATATGTTATGTGATATGATTGTGTTATATAAACTGTAAAGCTGTATTTCACTTTCGTGTCCTATCCATGGTGGTCTCTGTCATGTAGACATTGTCTTCTTCTCCCTCCTCCCCCGTTCTCTCCCCCTCTTCCTTCTTCTTCATCTTCTTCTTCTATATACCCTTTAAAAATATAAAAACCATTCTGGGGCACCTAGATGGCTCAGTCAGTTCATCATCTGACTCTTGGTTTTGGCTCAGGTCATGATCTCCTGGCTCATGGGATCAAGCCCCGCGTCAGGCTCTGCGCCGACAGCATGAAGCCTACTTGAGATTGTCTCTCTCCCTCTCTCTTTGCCCCTCCCCCACTCATGCTGGATCTTTCTCGAAAAGAAAAACAGTAAAAGAATTTTTAAAGATATATAAAAATCATTCTTAGCTGTGGGTCAGGCAAAAACACTGTCCCACAGACCACACTTGGCCCGCAGGCCTTAGCCGGCTGCCCCTGCCCCAGGCAGTGGAAGGGAAAAGAAAAACCAGTAGCTGATACTCCTACTTCCAAGCCTCAGCCTAGCAGCCGCAGGCATCTCTTCACCTCATGCTTGTTACGCAGCCCCAGTCACGTGGCCACACCCAGCCTGGCATCTGCGCAAGAAGGGCAGGAGCCGGGCTTCTAGTCTCACTGGCTTTCAGAAGGTCACATGATTGTTATTTAATGAATTGGCGGGTGTATCGGTTAGTTTTTGCTGCATAACAAAACTGTCTTAGTTTCCCTAGGGCCACTGTAACAAGGCACCCCCAACTGGGTGGTTTAAAACCACAGAAATGTATTCTCTCACCATCCTGGAGGCCAGACGTCTGACATCAAGGTGCCAGCAAGGCCACCCTCCCTGTGAAAGTGCTAGATGATAGTCCTTCCCGCCCCTTGCTTCTGGGGGTGCCTTAGCTTGTGGCCACACTACATGGCCTTTTCCCTGTGCCTCCTCCATGTTTCTGTCTCCAGAGCTCCCTCTCCTTTCTCTTAAGGACATCAGTCATTGGATTTAAAGCCCTTGCTCAGCGGGTATGACCTCTTAACGTGACTACATCCACGAAGACTCAACTTCCGACAGGGTCACATTTTCAAATACAGAGGGTTAGAACATCAACATACCTTCCTGAGAGACACAATTCAACCCATTACACAGCCCATTTAGCCTTCCCACTCCAGAATTCCCACGCTCTCCATGCCCCACGTTCCGTGTCCACGTGGGTGGCGTCCCTGACTGCTGCAGGTGCACGGCGCCACTTCGGTCTCAGTGGCCCAGTCTACTGGCTGTACCTGCTCCCAGGCAGCGAGTACTCTGTCCCTGGAGGTGTGAGAACCAGACTGGGCTTGACAGTCACTCAACTGAAGGAACTCAACTCGCATTTATTAACAAACTGAGGCTAGTGGCCCAAGAACTGAGACGGTTGTAGCCCCCAGGGGCGATAAACAAAAAAGAAATGGTCTCAAAATGTGGTAGGTGCAATTGTAGAGAGGAAAAGCACCCCGGGCTAAAGGAAGCCAGAAGCGGGAGAGAAAGGTGGTGGGGAAGGGTTTCTGGGGGGGAGGGGGGTAGACCAAATGCATTAGATGGGGCAGCTCAGAGGTGGGTCTGGGCTGCGCAGACACGGATGGACACGTTCATCATGGGGTGGGGATGGGGGGTCAGTAACAAAGGCCCAGGAAGTGGACGGGCCCTGAGAGAAGGCAGGTGGGGGAGGGCAGGGATGCGAGGGGGAGGGAAGGGCGAATGGAGGGACCCACAGGAGGAGCTGAAGGAACAGAGTTCAAGACAGAGAACAAGACAAACAGAGAGTGACAGGTCCAGCACAATGGAAACAAAGCACATGTGATGCCGTGGGTTTCTAGTGAATTCAGAAACGCATGTAAATACATTTGGAAGGGACTCAGAGAACACACACCGAACTGTCAACAGTTGGGGGTGGAAGGCACTAGAGTAAAAGGGGTGGATGAAGGGGATTCTACTTGTAGCTGGAATGTTCTGATTTTTTTTTTTAAGGAGAGGGGCACTGGGTGACTCAGTTGGTTAGGCATCCAGCTTTGGCTCAGGTCATGATCTCACCCTTTGTGAGTTCAAGCCCCGCGTTGGGCTCTGTGCTGACAGCTCAGAGCCTGGAGCCTGCTTTGGATTCTGTGTCTCCCTCTCTCTCTGCCCATCCCCGCTCATGCTCTACCTCTCTAAAAAATAAACATTTAAAAAATTTTAAAGGAGAAATATATGTATATACTATGTCTTTCACTTCTTTGACATCCACAGAGCAAAAAGATGGAGAGTGAATATGCCAAATGCTGGCAGAGGCCAATTCTGGGAAGCAGGGCTAGCTGGTGGTAGTCATTTAACCTTTGTTCCTAAAATGAGCATGTATCTATCATTTTTTATAAAAAAGGAGTGGCTTTTCTTAAAAAAAAAAAAGTCTGAAAGCGAAAATGCTGAAAGTCACATACTAACAGCGGTTATGTCATGTCATTTTCTTGTTATCCTGATTTCCCCGAATTAAAATGAGGCAAAGGATGGGGGTCAGAGCAGAGGACGCCAGCAGCTGGGAGAACGCCCAGCCTGGACAGCCCAGTCTCCCTTGCTTCCCCAGGGGCTTGACCTTGCATGGTTTTGGTAAAGGGGAGGAGAAGGGGGAGCAGTGGATGGAGGAGATGAGGAAAAAAAGGAGAGAGAGGGAGGGAGAGAGAGAAAGGAGTGCCTTGCCAGAGCGCCCCATCTCCAGGGCTGGGGAGGGGCAGGCCTGGGTTTGGCCCCTGAGGCAGTCTTTCTTTNTTTATTTTTTACAGAGAGAGAGCACGAGCTCAAGCAGGGGAGGGGCAGAGAGAGCACAGGATCTGAAGCAGGCTCCAGGCTCCGAGCTGTCAGCACAGAGCCCGACGTGGGGCTTGAACCCACGAACTGTGAGATCATGACCTGAGCCGAAGAAGTCAGGATGCTTAACCAACTGAGCCCCCCTGGGCGCCCCTTGGGGCAGAGTCTTATTGAGAATAAACCATCTTCTTCTTCCCAGGCTGTACAGGGTGCAGCGTTTTCCTGCTCGGGGCTTTTAGAGAGAGGAAGAAAATGTCCATCTTGTTCCATATGTGCATCTCACTCCAGGGAATTCTCTGGAATGGAGAAAGAACCCAAGTGGCATTTGTTCACAGTGAAGACCAGAAGAAGAAAAGCCCCGTCCACTGGGAAGTATCTGCATCAGGGTGAAGGGCCCTCTCCCGCGGCCGGGCGCCTGTTATTAATACAGACGTAATGACATTAGACCGCCTGGTGAAGTCGGCAGCGCTGGCCCCGCCACCCCTCATCCTGCTCTTACAGTCTCATCTTTCAATTATGCTTTAATTCGAACATCTTCGAAAAAGAGGCCAAGAGGAGAACGAAGCAGGTTTTAGCCTGGGTTTTTTTTTTTTTGGTCTCTTCCCCACGAAGTGGACGGAGCACATCGCTCCCCAAATCCTGACACTCGGTCTTGAAAAAGAATTATGTGACCCCAGTCAGCAAGCCACCAGTTGTCCCTAGTAATCACACAGAAGGCTGTCAGAGCTGAGAGGATTCCCCAGAGATCTCATCCAGCCTCTTCACTGACAAGCGGGGAAACTGAGGCCCAAAGGAGCCCTAACTTGCTTGGAGCCAAGTCAGACCCAGTTCACGGACTCGAGATTTCTAAACCTGAATCAGACGGAGAAAACACCTCAAATGGATGTTGGTGGCTCCGTGGAGCCATCCCGTCGCCATAGTAAGCGGAGGGGCCTTTGCCACTCAGATGGGGGATCTCCTGGGGCTGGTGCGGGTCAGGCCGCTCACCTCATCCTAGGTACCTGCCTGCAGTTCCCAGCGCCGCCACCAGGTGGCCCCGGGCATTACAACCACAGCTTCCCCGTTCCAACAGCCTGGCTCCACTCCCAGGGGCAGTAAGTGCCCAGTGCTCGGTGTTCCTCACCCTCCTCCTTCACTGTAAATCTCATCAGCTGGACACTGAAAAGTGAGGTCGTAATGTCCTGGGAGGTGCAGGAGCGCAGGGGCTGGGGGAGAGGCCCGCAGGTCTCCTGAGCATGTCGTCTCCGATCTTTGAGCCTGTGAACAGGTGAGTAACTAGTCACCTGCTGCATAGACTTATTATGACGATAATGGATGCACAGCCCCGTGGGAAGGGCGGTCCAGAAGTTTCCACACGCCAGACTGCGAGTCAGATTCCCCAGGGGAGCTTGTTAATAAGCACGACCCAGGGGGCCACCCTTTGAAGGTCGGATGCAGAAGGTTCCCAGCCGGTAAATCTGCAGCGGGGCCCCTCCCTCCCCGCAGGCAAGTGGGTGTGTGACTGTGTCTGCGTTCTCAACACAGGACACTGGCGAGGGGAGGTGTCCTGACCCTGTGCCCGGGCCCAGAGCTGTCCCCGCAGCACCTGCCCCATGGGGGATTGCAGTCTGGCAGGAGGCGGCCGTGGAAACTGCTGCAGTCCTGCCTGGAGAGCCGTGACCTTGCAGTGGGACGTGGCAGTCTGTGAGGTGCACAGCACGGCGACGCTCCCAGCCGCCGCCCGGAGCCTGGCGCTCGCCGGTGACTAACTCTGCAAACGAAAGCAGATTTCAAATCTGCTTAGAGGAATGACTTGAAATCAGTCTCATCTAGGATTTCTAGAATGTTCTGGGGGTACAGTTAGCACAGCCATGCAGACAGGCGGGTCCAACCCATGGGCATGTGTCCTGCTGAGGCTGTCCTGAGACGTAGAAAAGACAGATTCTTTGCGCTCTGGGGGTCTAGGGAATAGCTCTTGGAGGAGACGATATTTGAGCTCGGTCTTTGACCCTCCAGGAAGGGAGGGCGTGTGAGAAAAGGGCCAGAGGACTGCAAAGGGCTGAGAAAACTACAGATATTTGAATAGGGCCAGAGAGAGCGGTGGGCGGTGGGTGATGGGGCAGGACTGTTCTGGAAGCCTTGTGGCTTGGTCATGAGAGCTCCGGGTGGCCCCTGGGGCCGGTGGACCTGAGCTGCGGCCCAGGGGAAGGGCTGGCAAGAGGGGCCGGGGAAACGGCAGCTGTCAGCTCTCAGGGACCGTTCCCTCTGCAGTGGCGGGCAGGATGGATGGAAGAGGAGCCGGTGAGGAGGCGCCGCGGAGCCGGGGGTGCAGAGACCTGCTCTGGTGTGAGCGAAACCAGGGGCAGCTTCGCTGAGACTCCCAGGGCCACAGGGGGTCAGCAGAGCAGGCAGCGCAGCATGATTGGGACCAGCTCACTGCCTGACCGTGGACGAGTCCCTTCTTCTCTCTCAGCCTTAGTTTCTTTATGTAGTGAGAAGGGGTGGGTGAGGTGACCTTGAAAGGCCCTTCCAGTGTGGACCTTCCAGAGATGTCTAACTAGGGTGTATCTTCATTCCTTAAGGGAAACCTCAGTTCACAAGAAAGATGAGGACATCTCTACTGCATATGAGTCATTTCTGGACACGCCCTTCACACTGTCTGGAGATTCTTTTCATGTGATTCTAGCAAGGGCTGCTGCGTACAGTTGCACAGGCTACACACTACACAATTCCAGGCACTGCTGTCTCTTTAGGCTAGACTATGATAGAGCCGTGGACATGCATATGCAGAGCACCTGGAATGCCTAGTTCTGGAAGCCTGGAAACTGTCCCCTAATGTGATTGAAGACAATCAGAAATCAGGAAGCTGAGGGCCTGAGTTCTAGGCTGACCTGCCGTGTTACATGGCAAAACTGTCCCTTCTCTGGGCCTCTGTCCCTTTCTCTGTGAAGTAACTGGGACAAGCGGCCTCCGAGGCCTTGTCCAGTGATGGTCTTCCCACTGCTGGAACCACTCACCTCTGAGGAACGTGCAGCAGCTCCCCCCATGGCTGATCCAAAAGTTATGACCACTGCCAAGGTCAGACTTCAACACTGAAAGGGCCACACGGCCTCTCCTAGACCATCTCTGCCAATCCTGGGAGCTGAGACTTTTCCGGGGGCCTACGTGCTGCAGAGCAGAGCCTCCACTGGGCTCAGTCCAACCCACAAGCTCCCAGACCCCTAAGGACTCATTCCATGTATCATCTGCTTTCTCCTGGCCACGGCCATAACCATGACCTAGGGCTTCCCGGCTGCCTCGGCCGCCAGGCCAGCATTGAGTGTCCAGACTGAACGGTTACTCACTCCAGCACCTGACAGCTGGGCGGCTCTTGCTCAAACTATCATTATCTCTTTTAAATTATGAGGAAAACAGCTGGATTTGCTGCTGAGGGAAGCAAACAGGACATTCATCCTGGGGACTCCAGCCCACGGACGGGGTTGATGTGATTCATTGCTTTGCAAGAACTCGGCCCATTACAGAGCATAATTAACATAATGAATAGCATTTCCTCCACAACTCACAATCAATGAAGCTCTTTTCACACTCATTAAGTCATTCAACAAACATGGAGGGCCTGCTCTGAGCTAGCTCCCGGGGGCCTTAGACCCGAACCAGCTCTAGGTGTTGCTCAGAATTGCTCACTGCCTGCCTGGCTCACAGCTCGTTCGATTCTTGTGATCACCTTGTGAGATAGGAATTATGCTCTCCCCTCATTTTGCAAAGTGGAATACAGGACAGGAAGATTAGGGGACTTATCTAAGGTCCCATAGCTAATGGCCAAGCTAAGCCCTGGATGCAGGCAACAGACTCCAAGGCCCAGACTCTTTGTCCCCTCCCAGGTGCCATGGCCTGGAGCCAACATTTCCCCTTTCCTTCAGTTTCCTTGTCTGTTACAGAGAGAGGGAGCCCAGCTCTGACGCGCACAGATCCTTTGATTCCCTGTCTAGAGCAGATTTGGCAAACAAGAGAGTTAGCTTCAGAAATCAAGTTGGCAGATCTAGATCTCTAAATCAGAGGAGACTCTGCTTGACAAGCCAATTGGGCAAGCAGGTGTCCGGGCCAAGTTTGAAATACGCACAACTCACCCTTATAAGCTATAAACACACCGCGATGCGAGTTCATGCTGTCCATCATCGGGCCTGTGAGTTGATGTCTGCAGTTTCTGAGCCAAGTTTCAGCCCCAAAGCAGACGATCATTTCTCCCACAGAGTCCCATGCTGTAAATCAGGTGCTGGGCAGGGAGAGGGGAGTGAGCTGGCTGGACCTGGCCACGCTGAGGCTGGAGTGGGGGGCAGCCACAGATCGTGAAGGATTAGGGAGCCTCCACATCAACCAGGGAGCTCAAGATGCACCCCATCCACAGGGTCAGCTGTTCTTGCCCAGGGGGCCTCGGTGCGCAGCACTGCTGTTAGAAGCAGGGGTGGTGGGGGAGGAGTGGCCCACTGGAATGCCGACCCTACTGTTTGTGAGATGCTTGCCAATAGCCCACCTCCCAGAGCCATCGCCACTCTCCACGCTCTTTCGTATCCCGGGAGGGTGATCATCGCTTCTCAGTGGTTTCTCACAATGGGAGGCACGTGCGAGAATGGGGGTACCGGAGAGTGAGGGTGGGTGTTCATGCCTCTGGCTCTTGCCCTGTCAAAGATGGCAGGGGCAGCCAGGCTGCTGTCTCTACCCAGGTTCTCATAACCTCTCACACTCCTTGCCCTTCAGGCCAAGAGGTGGCAACAGCTCCCAGGTGTTACCAGCCCTACACTGTCCCTTGTTGATTTCCCTGCCTACGACTTTGTAAATGTCCCCTGTCTCAAACTTGTGATTTCTCCCAGGAAGCTGACAATGCAGCCATTACTATATGTCATAGAATCTAGAAATATCAACCTTGAGCTGCACTACTATTTCTCTTTCCCACTCAGAATACGTCTCTGCCTTGGAGCACCCAGATGACTCAGTCTGTTGAGGGTCTGACTCTTGGTTTTTGGCTCAGGCCATGATCTCGAGATTCAGGAGTTTGAGCCCCATATTGGACTCTGCACTCACGGTGCAGAGCCTGCTTGGGATTCTCTCTTCCCTCTCTCTCTGCCCCTCCCCCACTCGCACTCACACACTCTCTCAAAATAAATAAACATTAAAAAAAAAATTCTCTGCCATAACAGTGATATAAATGAGACCCTTATACGGTGATACTTCCCTGTCACTTTAAACTTCTTACTTCCATATTTATCAAAAAAAACTATTGTAGGTCTGTTTAGACCTAGAGGGTTTTTACAAAAATAATGCATCCCACTTGTGTGCACATTAAAATGAAAATACAAGCAAAATAAGTCAATCAAAGTTTTCCCAACACTTCTTCACACTCAGAGCCCCGTCTTGCCTTGCAGTAATCACATCCATGTTTGTTCACATTGTCCCGGCTCTTGGCCATCAACAGGCGACAATGCAGCATTTCTTAAAGAAATGTCTCACTGTTGCCTCCGGGTGTTTTCCTAAGCCACTGCCCACACTCTGCAAATTCTTGTGGGCAAGCATGGGCAATGCCAAGTCTACAATGACTGTCAGACATCAGCATCAACTGTAAAGTGCACCCCTACTTGGAGAGGGTAAAATGTATGTGTCAGAATTGATGAAATATGAGTTTTAATTACATTGACCTTGGGTAAGCCAGTTTGCCTCTCTGGGCCTCCGTGGTTTCATTTGTAACCAGGTACATTTGCCAGGAGACGCAGGGCAAAAACAAAAAAACAAACATGAGGTACATTTGCCCCACTTGGATGCGATCCCAATCCAGATTGCAGCAAGTTATCTTGTGGATATCAACAAACTGGTTCTAAAGTTTATCCGGGNGCTCAGGTCACGCTCTCACCATTCATGGGTTCAAGCCCTGCGTCGGGCTCTGTGCTGACAGCTCAGAGCCTGGAGCCTGCTTTGGATTCTATGTCTCCTTCTCTCTCTGCCCCTTCACAGTCTGTCTCTCTCTCAAAAATAAACATTAAAAAAAAAAAAAGAAAAGTATGACCTTAAAAAAAATAAAATAAAAAATAATGTTTATTTGGAAAGATGAAAGACCAAGAATAGTGCATGCAACACGGGAAGAGAGAGTGTGAGGACTGACACTATCCAACATCAAGACTTACTGTCAGCCTGCAGCAGTCAGGACAGCATGGCACTGGCGGAAAAACAGACACATAGATCAAAGGAACAGAATGAAGACCCCAGAAATACACCCGCACATAAAGTCAACTGCTGTTTTTGCTCAAAGGAGCAAAAGCAATACAATGGAGAAAGGTAAGCCTCTTCCTTAACAAATGGGCCCAGGGCAACTGGACAGCCACATGGGAAAAAAGAAAGGTCTACACACTGACCTTACACCTTTCATAGAAACTAACTCAAAATGGGGTGCTTGGGTGGGTCAGTTGGTCAAGTATATGACTTTTGGTTTTCTGCTCAGGTCATGATCTCACAGTTTGTGAGTTCCAACCCCGCATTGGGCTCTGCACTAAAAGCGTGGAGCCTGCCTGGGATTCTCTCTCGCCTCTCTCTGCCCCTCCCCTGCTCTCTCTCTCTCACTCTCTCTCAAAAAAAAATAGATAAACTTAAAAAAAAACTAACTCAAAATGGATCATGGACTTCAAATAGAACACAAAACTATAAAACTTCTAGAAGGTAACATAGGTGACCTTGGGGTTGGCCATGACTTTTTAAATCCAACACCAAAAGCACAATCCATGAAAGAAAAACTGTTAAGTTGGGCTTCATCAAAATTAAAAATGGCTTTGTGAAAAAGCAGTTAAGAGAATGAAAACACAAGGGGGCGCCTGGGTGGCTTAGTCGGTTAAGCGTCCGACTTTCGCTTGGGTCATGGTCTCGCGGTTCGTGGGTTCGAGCCCCACGTCGGGCTCTGTGCTGACTGCCAGCTCAGAGCCTGAAGCCTGTTTCAGTCTGTGACTCCCTCTCTCTCTGACCCTCCCCTGCTCACGCTGTCTCTCTCTCTCTCTCCTAGAAATAAATAAAACATTAAAAAAGAAAAAAGAAAAAAAGAAAAATGCTCCATTTCATATGCCATCAGGAAAATGCAAATTAAAACACCAGTGAGATACCACTCCACATCTGCTAGAATAGCCCAAACCTGGAACAGCAAAATCTGACAACATCAAACGCTAGCAAAGATGTGGAGCAACAGGGACTCCCATTCATTGCTGGTAGGAATGCAAAATGGTGCAGTCACTTTGGAAGACAGTTTGGTGGTTTCTTACAAAACTAAACAAAGCACGGGGGTGGGGGGGGGTGTTTAGGCCAGTGAAACTAGTTCCTATGATACTGTAATGGTGGATACATGGCATTATACACTGGTCATACCCATAGAATGTACAACATACCGAACCCCAATACCAACTACAGACTCTAGTTAATAGTAATGTATCAAAACTGGCCCATCTATCTCAGCAAACACACCACACCAGTGCAAGATGGTAACAGTGGGGGGCATGGTGTGTGGGAGGGGGGCACCTGGGAAACCCCTGTAGCATCTCCTCAATTTTCTGTAACCCCGAAACTACTCTAAAAAATGAAGCCCATTTAAAAAAACAAGAAAGCGCATCTGTGTCTCCCTCCTTGGGCTGCTGTGAAGTTTGAAAGAGATGACTACGGACAGGCACACGGTACAGGAGCCGACATGGAAAAGGGAGCCAACCCCTGTCAACTGCTGAGGGGGTTGTAGCGGTTTCTGGATGGGCTGGGCTGGATGGATTCTGTCCCACACAAAGGGCATGGCTAAGCACCCTGGGGCCTACAGATCTCCATAGACGGGATCTGAACTTCAAAGAGCGCTCGGTTTTGTAAGAGGGTAAGAGCTGGACACAACTTATATTAGGCGAAAGAGGCAGGGGTATGGACCCCTGTCCATACAGGGAATGGACCAAGAGTGACGAAGCAGAAAATGGGGGGCTGAACCAGATCAGGGAGCGCTAGCTCCAACACCGCAGAAGGGGCCCTTGCTTCCACGGGCATGGCATTCTAGAATGTGGTTCCCCATGGATAGAATCCGATAGGAAGTGTGTGAGTTTTTTAATGGGAAAGATTAAAAAAAATTTTTATGTTTAATTTGTTTATATTTGAGAGAGAGAGAGAGACAGGGCACAAGTGGGGGAGGGGCAGAGAGACGGAGACAGAATCTGAAGCTCCAGGCTCTGAGCTGTTTGTTAGCATAGAGCCTGACACGGGGCTCGAACTCACAAACTGCAGAATCATGACCTGAGCTGAAGTCGGATGCTCAACTGGCTGAGCCACCCTGGTGCCTAATGGAATAAACATTTTAAGTGATGAGCATATTATGTCATAGCCTAATTAGCAGTGGTTTATTTCTTTATTTTGGTAGCGCCTACCATGATTTACTTTGTGGAGACATAGAATCTGAAGCAGGTTCCAGGCTCCAAGCTGTCAGCCCAGAGCCCAAAGCAGGGCCCAAACTCACGAGCAGTGAGATCATGACCTGAGCCGAAATCAGACGCTCAACCAACTGAGCCACCCAGGTGCCCCGAGAAAGATTTTTTTTTTTTTTAAATAAAATGGAGGAATGAGCTATGCCAAGCACCTGGAATGAGGTGCCCCTTCCTTGGTACCCAAGTTTTAGATCCACCAGACAAAGGTGCTGGAGACCTTGCACAGGGCTCCCCTTCTACCCATCTTCCTCTCAGCACACCGGTAGTGCAGGGGTGATGTTCATTCACCCTCTGTGGTTCTTCTCCGTTCCAGAACGCACTGCAGGCGCCGGGTCCCTTCTGCTTTCCGCTCTGGGAGCTGAGGATCATAGTCTCCTGGATGCAAGCTCCGACCTTTAGTTCCTTCCTTCCAAGAAGGATTTGAGGCCTCACAGTGATTGGAAGGAAGGGAGTGAGTAAGTGAGGAACAGGAATAAGTTGGACAGTTAGAAGGAAGGAGGAAGGTGGACATTAAGGCTCCTCGCTGGTGGCCGCGTCAGTGGACCAGGGACCTGAAAACGCCAACCCAGAAACAACAGCGCTCTGGGACTTCGAGGCGCCCTCTGGTTCCGCGTGGGAGAGGGGACTGGTGCCTTTCCCTCTGAAGTAGCATCTTGGTACCGCTGTCCACTCTCTGCCAACCGCACCCCGTCCATGCCCTAGGAGTGCGACCCTGTCCTGTTCGTGTGACCTGCTTCCAACACGCTGTGGTGAAAGTGACAGTGTCAGCTCTGACCCTAGACCTTGAGGCCCTGGGCACTTGGGCTTAGTCTTGGGCCAGCGTCAGCACCGCCAGGCCTGCATTGCGGCAGAGATGAGCCAGACCCAGCCTCGCCTCCAGAAATCAGCCAAGATGGCTCACATCTACAGAGGGACCAACCAACACATGCGTAGACAGGGCAGAAATAAAAGTGACTATTTTAAGCTTCTAAAATTGGCTCTTTTTTCTTTCTTTTTTTTTTTTAAATATTTTTTTATTTATTTCTAGGAGAGAGAGAGACAGCATGAGCAGGGAAAGGTCAGAGAGAGGGAGTCACAGACTCTGAAACAGGCTCCAGGCTCTGAGCTGGCAGTCAGCACAGAGCCCGATGCGGGGCTTGAACCCACGAACTGCGAGATNTAAGCAAAAGTCGGACGCTTAACCAGCTAAGCCACCCAGGTGCCCCAATTGGCTCTTTATTCTATGGCTATCGCTAACTAATTCGGGTATATTTTCTTTCTCTAATATTAGCCTATAGGTTTTCTTTGCATAGTTATGACTATATATATTTGAGTATATAACTGGGTAGCCAACAATTTTTCATTTAGTTTTATCTCCTAAGCATGTCTCCATGTAACTACATGCTTTTTAAAAATAACCATCATTTTAATAATTATTTAATAATAAATTATTATTTATCTTTAACAAATAAACTTTACCACTAGGGGTTGGCAAACCAGGGCCTGAGGGACAAATCCAGCCTACCACTGGTTTTTGTTAATAAAGTTTTATTGGAACACAGCCTTGCTTGTTAATTTATACATTGTCTACGGCTGCTTTCAAACTCCAACAGCCGATTGAGTAGTTGCAAAGGAGACCATATGGCTCAATAAGCTAAAAATATTTACTATCTGGGCCTTTACAGAAAACATTTGCCAACCCCTGTTTTAAATACGCTTTTGCCAAATTCTCTTCAAAACGACTGTCACGGAAAAGCATCAATCTTTCTACATTGAGGACAGCACTCAGCGTTTGTTTTCGTTTCAATCCTTGCACGTGGTAAAGATGAGAAACACAATATCTTGTTTTGATTTGGGTGTCTTGGATTACTAGGAAGCCTGAGCACTTTTTCCATGTTTTATTTACTTCCTGAATCATTTCTTCTGCGAATTCCTTATTTCTCATTTATCTACCGGAGGATTTCTTTTTTCTTTAGGTGTTTGTTTACCAGTGCATGTAAGCTCTTCATGTAATTAAAACAATAATTTAAAAAAAACCCAAAGATCAGCTATTAGCCAATAAATAAATAAATGAACAGACAAATAAAATATCGATCCACTTCCATCCTATGTGTCATAAATCCTAAACGTCTTTGCGAGGGCATTTCTCTGTCATTTAGTCGCGTGACTTTGTGCAATTCCCTCAGGTTCCGGAGTTTCCTCATCTACAAGACAAAAAACAGTGATTTTGTTCATGAGGTTCTTCTGGAAACTTAGTGAAAGCTGCAAACCACTGGAGAAGAGAGAGGTATTGTTGTCATTACTACCCAGGCTCAGAACCCAGCAGAAGTTGAAGCATCAGATGTGTTCTTAAATCATGTTCATGGACCCTAATGCCACAGTCAGGACTCTGTCAGTTACGGGTCAGAGAAAGCCCACCTCAAACAGGCTTAAGCCAAGTAGGAAACCTGTCGGCTCAGGTCACTGTAAAGTTCAGGGTTGCAGGTACAGCCAGATCCAGGAGTCCAACCAATGTCATCAGGACTTGCCGCCTTTCTCTCCAACTCTTGTGTCTGCAAACTTCTGATCTGCCTATTTATCGGGAAGGCACTCTCTGCGGATGCCCGCAGGTCCTGGCACTCTGCGGGCCCAGCACAAAGAGCAGACTTCTTATTCGGTGCTTCTAGGAAAAGTTCCAAGGCCCGGCTCCAGACCAGCCGAGGTCACGTGTCCTTCCCGAGCCAATCACCGTGACCAGGGTGGGGCACTGGCTGATCGGCTCTGGTCTGGTGGATGGAATGGCTGCCTGAGAGGGGGTGAGGGTGGGTCCCCAGAGGAAAATGAGGCGCTGTTGCCAAAGAGAGCATGAACATGGACAGGCACAACCCAGACATCTGTGCAGGAGCCTGGGGGCCCACAGCGAGGGGTGGGGAGGGCGGGCATGGGGGGACAAAGCTTCAGGCAGACGACCTTCCTGTTTATCTGTTTGATAGTTTGAGCCTGGGGAGCAGCTGCCGCTGCTAAGTGAGTTTGGACATTCTTGATGTCCACAAAGGGAGCGGATCCTGAGAAGGGGCTGAGGATGTGTCCCAGCTGCAAGGAGAACCTGAGGACTTGAGCACTCCTAGAATGAGCATTCAGTAGGCATCTACTGTGGGCAGGACCAGGGATTGCAGCAGGGATGAGTCGAAGACCTGTCCCTGGAGGGTCAAATTGGGCAGACGGCAACCCGAAAGTAAGGCAGCACTGTACGGGGTCATATTGTAGTCACATAGGAAATGGCACAGGGGAATGTGATAGAGCAATAGAGTTAGGGGACACTTTGGCTAGGATGGCCAGGGAGGGCCTCTCTGGGGAAGTGACATTTGAGCTGAGAGCCTTGAGAAGGAAGCCCAGGAAAGGAGCACCTGGCAGAAGGAATAGCATGTGCAAAGGCCCCAACACGGGCCGGTGTTTTGTGTATTTGAGGAACAGACGGCATCAGCTTTGGAGCGCAGTAAGGAAGGGGGGAGAGTGGAAAGGATGGCCTAGGGGTAATGAGTTCTCCGTCCCCAGAGGTATGCAACCAGGGAACAGTGATAGAACTGGCTAGAAAGCTGGGAGTGGATGACTCTGTGAGATCAGCAGAGGAAATACAGAACCAAACACGATAATAATGCTTAACAAAGTTTGCGGAGGCAAAGGACCACTTAAAACATTTTAGCAGCAGCCTGCTGCGATCAGAGCAATCTCTGGAAATGATTTATTTACATATAAAAATGAGACATTTCTCAACAGCCTCGAGACAGCCCCTGGGGCGAGGTTCTCATTGGACAGCGGCTCCCCCGGGTCCGGGAGACTCAGCCCTGGTCGCCTCCAGGCTCCGCAGGGGGCTGATTGCCTCTCTGAGGGGAGGCGGCCGCTGCTCCCGCCCTGCCAGCATTCGGGAGAGTTCCTTCTCCAAAATAAACCTCACCTAAGCATTTAAATGTGCGGCTGAGAATGAAGTACAGTCGACAGTTTTCTTCCAAGAATGCAAATGAATCCCTGAGGGGCCAGGGAGAAGCGGAATGCCCTGGCCCAGAAGCATTTATTTTTTTTAAAGGCATGAGTAGCACGCAGCAAATTCCATCCCCTCGAGCCAGAACTGGGGAAACTGAGGCCGGGGCGTCAGCTCAAGTTCACAGAACCAGGAAAGGGCAGAGGGGGCTGGAACGTGGCTGCCAGATGCTGTCCACCCTGCAGGGAACTGCCCCCCTTCCCATCGGGGCTCTATTCCTGCGCACTGAGCGTGCTCCCCGATGTAGGTCAGTAGCCCCTGAAGGACAGGTAATGCGCTCATTCTGTGCAAGGGACCGGCTCCGGAAACTTCCGCTGGGTCTGTACTGGGCACAGGTTACCCGGGGTAAGAGGGCCGGTGCTCTCAGCTGCCCCGGCAGCGGCATCTGCTGGGACACCTTCTCCATGGTGCGGTCTGGCCTGGGTCCCTCCCAAGGCTCCTGAATGACTGCATCCTCGACCTGGTACTGATCAGCCTGGGAACACAACTGGGCACAAGAGATAGAGGGGGTCGGCTTCCCTCTCTCTGCAGAAGCAAACTGCCTGGCTCCTCGTTCCCTGGAGAATTGTAACTCACTTTAAACAAGAACAGGGATGGCTTTGTGGCTGCCTCCCCAGTCTGGCAGTTTAGCACCACCTGACTTCCAATTAGCATCATCATCTCCCCCTCCCCCCACACCCTCATCCCACACCTGCCTTCTTCCAGGTGCAAAAAGTTTGCTCAAGGGCAACACACAGTTTTGCACATTCGTGAGCCCATTGATTGACCATACATTTAGCACCACCTATTCCGAGCCTGGTTCCTATCTGATAATAGTTACCAGGCGTGGCCGGGCAGGGAGGTGGGGGCAGGCAGAGGAGGAGGCCAGGCTCTGGGAGGCTCAGTAACAAGTGCAAGTCCACCTGTCCTAAGAGCCCTGGGGATGAGGTTTAACCTGAGGCTGATATCAAAGCCTGAGCTGTGAATGGTGAGAGCCTCACCACGACGGCAGCAAGGGCATTGCTCTGGGGCTTAAAAGAGATGATCTGTGAAAAGCAGCTGGTGAGCGTCGGTGACCCCAACAGATGTCAGCTCCCCCTGTTACAGGAGGTGCAGGTGAGGGGGAGCTGAGTCACACAGGTGATGTCCCTCCAAGAGGGGGCCTATAGACTGACGTGGACGCAACGGCGTGGCCCTGTGGACTCCAGCCATAAGAGACGTATCATGCCTTTGGGAATTAGAGGAAGGGCGGATCCTGCCAGCAGAGGAATCCAGGAAGGCTGCCTGGAGAAGGGGGCTTAGGCTGGCCCAGAAGGATGGGAGAATTTCAGGGGGAATAATTCCTGCCACATCGTAACCTGCAGAGGAAGAATTCCGGGGCTGGCATTCCGGCTTCCAGCCTTTGCCCTTTCAGTGGACGGAGGCTGCCACCCTGGTGGCCCTGGGGTCAGTCCGCCAGGCTTTGCTGTTCCTTCCCCAGACGGCGCCAGGGCCCTCACGGGGCAGGACCTGGCTGTGTGGGCCTGAGGACACGCAGGACATAGCGCTAGGTCTCTGCTCTTTCCTCGGCCGCCCTTTAGTGATTCGCCTCTTCTGTGCCTCTGTGCCATTGACCGTGAGCCTCCTGAGGGCAAGGACGGGTCTTTCCAGCGGCACAGCGGGGCCTGGCACTCGTCCAGCACTGTGCCCGTGCGTGGTGGCCTTTGCACGGTCACTCCTCTTCCATCCTGCACCCACGCCCCACCCCGAAACACCAATCGAAGCCAAAGGGTTCTGTGGTTGGAGCAAGTCCCCCGGCGGCTGTGGGCCTCACCGGGCTCACCTGTAAGACGGAGATAAACAACCCTGTCCCATCTTTCCCCAGGCCCCTTGCAAGCGGCAGGCGCTGTGACTCGCTCAGGTGGGAGCCCCTGTGAAGAGTAAGTGGCCCCCTCAGACTCTGTACCTGCACACACAGGAAATGGTTTTTTTTAAGTGAACTTTAAAATATTAGAATTCTTTGCTTGCTTTTTGCCTAAAGAAAGTTTTCTTTTGCCAAGTCCTTTAGGCCATGAACTCTGGAATGAACTATTAGCTAAAAATTGATCATTGATTATCAGTCAAATAGGCTTGATTAAGTATCATCTGCCTTGTGTGGGGGCAGGGGGAGGAGGCCCAGGGAATGCAGCCCTGCTTTGAAAAGCTCACAAATCACGGTGTAATAGAGGTAGCTTTCCTGGGGGGTCAGAGAGGTGGCTGCCACTCAGCCTGAGGGTGGGGAGAGAGACAGACAGAGAGAGAGAGAGCAGGAGGGGGCAGAGAGAGGGAGAGAGAGTCCCAAGCAGGTTCTGCGATGTCAGCACAGAGCCCAATGTGGGGCTCAAACTCACGAATTGTGAGATCAAGACCCGAGCTGAAATCGAGTGGGATGCTTAACTGACTGAGCCACCTGGGCGCCCCCAGGCCGAGTTTAAAGGAGTTGGAGACACCAGTGAAGAGAAGGCAGAGGGAGAGCGTGAGCCAGGGCCTAGAGGGGTGGGAGAGAGTGGGAGGGGCTCGCAGACCCCTGGGATTCAGTCCCTCACTTGCCAGGAGACCCTTCCCTTGTAATATTTGTCAGCCAAATAAAAACATATAATCATATCGAATTTTCTATTCGTGATTGTGTTTCCTTCCTTAAAGCCATTCCCCAGACTATGTTTCTAGCCCCGGCTTTCCTGGAAGCCTGTGTAGACCCAACCCTGTGTAGAAACCTTGTGTAACACCAGACCCCTGGGCTTAGGTGAGAGGCTGAGGTGGTGGTGGTGACAGAGTTTAAGCAGGGAAAAGCCCAGAAGTATCAGGCATCTCAAACTTGGCGTACCCAGAATGAAACCCTGCAGCCACTCTCCAGATCTCTAACCAGCCCCTCCCTGGGCACTAAATGCAACCTCAGGGCTCACCCCAGGCCTCCCTCCTCCCCAAAGTCAAGCACCAGAAAGCCTGGTCTGCTCTGCATTCCAGAATTGCCGGGTCCACCCACCTGAGTGCTCCCCACCCCCTGCACTGGCTCTTGGCC
>NW_027532747.1:8269882-8272934 GCF_008692635.1 Crocuta crocuta
CCTCACAAAACCAGGGTCTGAGCCACCTGTGCTTTCCTCCAGAGCTACTGCCATGGCCTCTGCGACACTGCCATTTCCCTTCTTGCCCCCGCCTGAGACTCTGTTATGAATAAACCCTTTGACAAAAAGCCAAAACTCCGCCCAGCCAGCCACGTGGCTCTTCCCCATTCTCACCTGCCTGGGCCGCCGACCACGGGCTTCCTCCCCCAGGGTCCTGCCGCCTGCCTTCAGGCAGGGGACTTCTCTGCAGACTCATCACCCCCATCTGTACCAGGGACAGAACCATCTCCTCCCATCCCCTGCCTGTTGTCCTCACGTGAAATAAGGTAATGGTTACAGACTTGTTTGTTCAAAGGCACTTACGGCTGCTACGCACACACACAGGCTCACGCCGGCCCTTTGCCGGCAGCAGCCAGGTACGTGGCGATGGTCAAATACACTGCTTCCCTGTTGTTTTCTGCGTTTCTGAGCCCACGATTTGCCAGGCCAGTCCCGGGCTGGGAGGGAGACCCATGATGGGGACCCGTGATGAGGCAGGCAAAGTCCGCTCTTGGGCCCCCGAGGGGGCAGGATGGAACTTGCAGAGTGGCCGGCTCTAAGTATGTCACAAGGCAGACAGAGCAGGACTTCTGCAGGATTGAGGCCCCACCCCCACCCCCTCCGTGGGTGACGATAAATTACTCGTCACGGCCATCTGTACTCGGCCACCTCCTGTAAGTCACGTCCATCCCAGCTGACCCCATAACTCAGGACATGGGGAGACAGTCCAGCATTGGGCGTGGGCTTGCAATGTCCCCACTCCCCACCCCCAAGTCCTCTGCCTGGGGTCCCAAGGAGCCTCTGCACTCTGCCTTCTGGAACCCATCCTGCCCGCCCCTGTGTCTGTGCCTGCGGGGACTGGACGGTGGCTCAGCTGGACGGGGCTCAGCTCACTGCCCCCCACCCCAGGCTCCACCTCCTCTTTTGCAAAGCCCGTCCTCAGGGAAGCCATCGCTGGTCCCCGAGCGGGCTGGCCTCCCTCTGGGTTCCCAGGAACATTCTGTCATAAATTATAAATTCTGGGTTTCTTTGTCAACTCATGTCCAGGACAAATACAGGGAAAAGACATTACTCACCTTGGCGTCTCCAACACCAGACTGAGCCTGGCATGTAGTAGGTGTTTAGTGAGCATTTCATGAATGGATGAATGGACAAATGGATGAATGGACGAATGGATGAATGGACAAATGGATGAATGGACGAATGGATGAAGGACGAGGCATCACTGCCAGCCAGCTCTGGTGGGCTGTCCACATCTTATTATCACCACATCCGTCTAAGGCTAGGAGCTGTTTCCCAGAATCTCCTCTGTCACAGGTCAAATTGTGTCTCCCTCAAAGCCATACACTGAAGTCCTAACCTCCAATACCTCAGAAGGTGACCTTCTGTGGGAATCTGGTCCTTATAATTAGTTAAGATGAAGTCATGCTGGACTAGGGTGGGTCCCTAATTCAAAAAGACCAATGTTCCTTATACAAAGGGAACGTTTGGGCACAGACTCGAACACAGGGAGAATGCCCTGTGAAGACAGAGGCAGAGATTGGGGTGAAGCCCCTAGAGCCAAGGCTGCCAGAGGTCGCCAGCAAACCCCCAGCAGCTCAGGGAGGAGCCTGGAGCGGGTTCTCCCTCCCAGCCTTAGAAGGAAGCACCCCCCTCCTGCGGACATTGACCTTGGACTTCAGGTCTCCAAGGCTATGGGACATTATGCTTCTGTTGTTTAAGCCACCCAGTCTGGTGCTGTTCCCGCAGCCCAGGGAACCAATGCAGCTTCCAGCAGAGTCTCACCAGTGTCACCAGCTCCCTCGAGAGTGGAAGGTACTGTCATATTCAGGAGGCCGTGAAGGTTGGGGCCAGCCACTCCCTAAGATGGGGGGCTTCTCAGACCACCCCATGAGTGCTGTCTGTGGGGACTCCGGGCACCTAGCTGCCTCCTGCTCTAGGGGCCTCGTGCTGAGGTTTGGTGACTGTTTCTCTGAGCCTCCCAACCCCAGCCCCTCACACTCTGCAAACCTCCCCTCCTCCACTGCAGCCTTGTTCCTGTGTCACCTGCGGTGGCTGTTTCCCTGACCAAATGCAGACTGATCCAAACTTCAGAAACGTCCTGACGTGGCCAAATGCTGCCCTCACTCTTTGGGGTGACGCGTTCTTCATCAAAAAGGCAACGAACAGGCCACCAGGAGCTTCACTCACAGTGACAGTCACGGTGACAGGCGCTGTGATGGATGAGTTTTCATCTCTCCGCTGTTACGGTGACCCCCAGTCATGTCCGCCCAAGGGAGCCCTCTCTCCAGGGCGACCCCGTCACTCACCGGGCAGAAGTAGGTGCTGTGTCCCAGAATAACCCCGTGTGCTGCTTACAAAGCCGAAAGGGCTGAGAAACCCTTGCTGGCGATGCGTGGGGACCAGCCACAGATGTCGCATGGTCTCCAGGGCGGCATTTGCAACCACCTCCCCTCAGATCCAAAGCCCGCTCCGCCACAGCCCATACTAGGTGTCCTGGAAGAGGATTCCAAGAACCAGGCCGTCAGGCATGTCTCCCAGTGAGGAAGGGACAGTGCTGAAGTTCCAACAGGCACTTTGAAGGCCTAGAAACCTTGAAGGAGCCTAATGAATCCCACATAAAGCCCACAGGGGAGCCTCAGACAAAAGCGTCCACATTTGTCCTGACCTCTCCTCCGGCACTCCTGGGGGCACTTCCCCCCCACCTGCTGGGCATCTCTGCACCTGGTGCCCCAGCACTATGTCCCTGCCCTGCCTTCACGCCTTTGCACTCGAGTTTCCTATGGCCTTGTTTAACCAACGGACCAGGAGGCAAATATTATCATTGCCGGCTTTCTGGAGAGGAAACGGAGTCCCAGAAGGGTTAAGCAATGTGCCTGACATCACACAGGGAGCAGGTGGTGAAGCTGAGGGCGGGCCTCTACTTTTGACATCAGAGCAGTGGCTTCCAAGCTTGAAAGAGTGGGAGTTCATACGTACAATGCAGATTCCTGCCCCCCCCCCCCCCCCCCCC
>NW_027532747.1:8272941-8334028 GCF_008692635.1 Crocuta crocuta
GGGGGGGGTGTTTATTAAATGCTCCCACCCACAAAGAAGATCTTTCCTCATCTGTCCACCTTCTCCAAGCAGCTCGCCTTCGGGAATCTCCCTCCACACACTCCATGGTGCACTCCAGCTGAGCCCCCTTTGCTGTGATGGTTCAAATCCCAAGCCCTCCACCCACCAGCTCTAAGATACTGGATGAGACATTTAGCCTCTTCTTGTCCTGATTTCCTCATCTGTAAAATGGGGAGCTTGCTGGGACCTGCTTCAGAGCCGTTACGAGTTTGAAATCAGTTCAGATACCGAAAGCGCTTGGAACGATGCCCGTGTGGTAAGCCCTTGATAGATACTAGCTCTCTTTATTATTACAGCCATTCGTGTGGTTGTTATTACTGTGGAGCTATTTCAAGGGTGTCTGTCTTGTCTACACAATGAGACTCTAAACTTCTGAAGTGTGCAGAGCTTAGCACAGGCTGGGGTATACAGTAGGTGATAAATACTCAGTGAGTGTACAAATTAATCATTTAATGCATAAGTAATCACACCTTGTAATTCATACATGAAGGAACAGATAATGACCATGGTAACAACACTAAATAATAATATTATTGATCCCTTGATGGTCACTTAATACAGATCAGGGTTCCATTTCTCATCGCAGCGAGGAAACTGGGGCACAAACTGGGGCACAAAGAACTTAAGCAATTCGTCCATGCTCTTGAGCTACTGAGTACTCGAGCTGGTATTTCACTCCCACTTTTCCAGCACAAGAACACACGCTCTTCTTAACCACAACACTGTTGGTTTTCTCTTAGGAAACTGGAAAAAGTTGCTAGCTGGAGGTGAGTAGACAAGGTGCTAGAAGTTGCTTGCTAGCCTCTCCAGGGGAGTAACCGAATCTTGTTTAATTTTGTTTCCTTAGTGCCAGGAAAGGAATTCATGTAACAGACACCGAAGAGAATGAGCATTGGGTGTGTTTACATGGATGCATGGGTGCAGGGACGGGTGGGTGCATGGATGGGTGAGGTGCATAGACGGGTGGGGTACATGGATGGGTGAGTGCATGGATGTGTGGGTGCAGGGACAGATGGGGTGCGGGGATGGGTAGGTGCTTGAATGGTGGGTGCGTGGACGGGTGGGTGCATGGATGGGCGAGTGTGTGCATAGTTGGGGAATGGATGGGTAGGGTGATGAGCCAATGGGTGATGGAGTGGAGAGAGCAGGTGGGTGCATGAGTGAGTGTTCAGTTGGAAGGGTGGCTGAGTGGATGCGCACGTGGGCAAATAGGAGTATGGTGAGTGGAAGGATGGGCACGTGGCTGAGTAGGTGGCGTAAGTGAGGGAATGCCTTCTCCCCATTACTCTGCAGAGTGACACCCTTAGAACCCGGAGACAGGGAAATGTGGAAAACAGATGTGCACTTGGAGATGAAAGAAGCTGAAAAATCGTTGCTGGCAGTGCTGTTCCTGGAAGGGAGATGAAGGCGGGAAGACACATTTGGGTTACAGGAAGGGGCGGCCCCTCGTTCAGCGTCTTTAGTCTGTAAGGGCCTGGGGCTCCACACTGAAGGCACTAATTGGATTTCATTAAAGTGAAATAGATTTCCTAGCACTGGAAGAGCTAGTTCATTAATTTCACACGTGCTACTGGAGGAAGGCACAGGGAAGGGCAGCCAGCCCCAGTGTACGCGGGCTAAGAGCAGAGCTGGGAGAACGCCGCAGTTTGGTGCAGAGCTTGGATTCTGAGCACCTGCTCCGTGCCAGTGCCTGGGGCTGGCCATCGGGGGTGCAATGATGAACCAGATACAAGCACTGCCTCCAGTAACTCGGCCTCGGGGGAGGCAGCCACACAGGCAGGGCGTGTACACTGACAGGGAAGCAGCACAGAATGTCTGACCTGTGCTCCTGCGGGTCCTGGGGGTTGGGTGGGGGTAAGGAGCAGAGAAGGGAGAAGTTGGCACAGATGCCCTAAGGTTCACGGGGCCATGGTTTGCCCAGAGTGGCCAACATCAAAGGAGGAGAGAAACAGGGGTGCTGGGGTGTGTCTAAAATTCCTCAAAAATATTTACTGAACACTCGCTGTGTGCCAGCTGTGATCCACCTGGAGCAGACCGACATGATGCTGGAGGGAAGAGTGGTCTGGGCTGGAACTTGAAACTGGGGACATTTGAACATTATCAAAGGTGGTTGATGCCCAGGTCCGGATGACGTCACCAGGGGAGAGAGGAGGAGGAGTGGGTCATCTTAGTTCTTCCTTCCTCTCAGAGCAAGAATTCCTTGCTGTCAGCATCTCTGACAGGCTGCTCCCCAGCCCCTGCTTGCATGCTCCAATGACAGGGAGCTCACTACTAGCCAAGCCAGTCCTGTCTGCCTTTGGAAGTTCTGGTTGTCAGTTAAATTCTTTTGTATGCGGACCAAAGCCTCCCTTCCCTCCTGATTTTACTCCTCTGTTCCAGTTCCGTCTTCTGGAGACCAGCCCATCCAGTCGGCTCCCTCTTTGCCATGATCTGCTGGAACCCACAGATGTGGTTCACCGCATCTTCCTTCTTCTCCGATAGCGGGGCCCCGGGTTTCTCCTGAGGGTACCACGCCTTCCCCACTGCCATCTCCCATCCCAGGAAATGACAAAGTCTTGTCTTAATTTATGGATCATGGCCCCAGAGATCAGAAGAAGAGGGAGCACTTAACAGTAAGAGACTTCCCTTCTGTGTCTTTGTCAAACACACCCGGTTCCTTCTGCCACTCCTCGCCATCTCAGAAGCTGGGTTTTGTCCCTGGGTTGACGGACTGTTTTGTCCCTGGGTTGGCATCTCTGCGCTGGAGGGCATCTGGTGAAACCAGCGGCCGTACCAGGGACCCCCTGTCGTCCACCTCAGCCCTTCCTGGCTGCCCCTATCCGTTTACACAAACTCTTTTATTATTTATTGTTTAAAGTTTATTTATTTTTAAGAGGGAGAGAGAGAGACAGACAGGGAATGAGTGGGGGAGGGGCAGAGAGAGGGAGACGCAGAATCTGAAGGAGGCTCCAGTCTCCGAGCTGTCAGCACAGAGCCTGATGCTGGGCTCGAACCCACGAACCGCGAGATCATGACCTCAGCCGAAGTCGGACGCTTAACTGCCTGAGCCACTCGAGTGCCCCTTATGCAAACTCTTTATAACAGCATTGGGCCCAGCGGCACTTCCCTCCTTGAATGGATGCTTTGCCTGTCTGCATTGCGTGTCTGCTCTCAGTCTTCCCTCAGCGGAACATAGCAACTGTCTCCTGCTAGCCGTGACCATGGGGGCTTCATGCCAGCCAGGCCAGCTTCTCCCCTGCTGCCTCTCCCCACACATTCCTACCCAGCAGGGAAGAGACTCAGGCTGTCCGAGTTCTCTATGAAATCTCGGGTGCAATAGATGACTGTCTCAGCTGGCCTTGGTTGTCCACACCCAGAACATTCCAAAGAAGATCTGGCCCTTGACGGGCTCCTGAGGGAAACCCTCTAAGCCCTTGGACTATTTATTCTTCCTGCCAGGAGTGTCTTTGGGCTGTGGCAGAGAGTCCACACAAACAATGGGACTTAGGATGGAGGCCTGGGGCCACGTGATATCCATCTGGAGGAGCCGGATCCTGAGTAAGGTCAGCAGAGGGGCGGTCACCCATGTCTAAGGCTGAGCCGGGCACCATGGCTCAAGTGAGCTCCTCTGACCATCGCGCCCCGTTGCCACATGTATCTGGCACTGTCTGTAAGGCTCTGCGGGGAGAGGCACACGGAAGCCAGTGCCTGGTGTCTCCTGGACCCCACACGGTGCACTTGAACCCCTTGCTGATTTTAATCTGTGTCCGGCCACTGTCACAAACCACGACTGTGAGTACAATAGCTTTCCAAGTCCCGTGAGACCTTCCAGCAAAGCATCAAACCTAAGCAGGGCCTCGGGGCCCTGGAACACACCAGCTATCGCAGAATCTGTCCTGTTTCGTTACATGTCCGCGCGCCACTCCCCCACCCCCAGGCCGTGAGCCTGGATCCCAGGCGTCCAGCGTTCTCCCCCATTTCCCCCCACCCCCACTGCTCCTGTTATGTGAGCTGGATGCAACAGGCAAGGCTCTAGGCTACCATTTACTTCCCCGGGAAGGGGCGGGTGAGGGTTGGGGGACAGGACTTTCAAACACAATCATCCCTCTGTAAAGCCTTATCAGTGTTCTATCTGGAACAACAGAGCTGTCTGCAGCTTTTAGGGACAGCTCCTTGCCCTTAGGTTCTGGATGGAAATCCACAGTGAGCCAAGCTGTGCAAAGCTCAGCAGAGCCTTAGAAACCCCACTAGGTCCCAGGCCCATCTGCTCGCTGCTGCCTGTGCGGCGGCCCTTCACCTGCCCCCTCTGATCCCTGAGAAAGGCAAGGACCACAGTCCTACTCACATCCCAGGCTACGGGATGACCATGACCATGGCCTGGTCAGCACGGGGGCCCCTGGATGCCCCCAGGAGAAGGACCAGAACCCTCCTCTGCAGGATGGAAACCAAGAGCTGGATTTTTTGGCAAGAGGTTAAGAAAATAGCAAACAGCCAAGTCTGAGAGCAGAGAAAATCCTATTTGGTGACTTCATAGCTGGGCCTGAGCCTGGCCGGGCCGCACCACTGACCTGCTGGAAAGGATGACTGCCCTCATGATCCATGGCTATGATGAGGCCGTCTCCTCCCTCGTCCTCCCCTGAGCCCTCCCCTGGGTCCCTAATCTGTCCCTGGCTGGCCTGAGAGCGTCTTGTCTGCCCAGGGGATGATGGAGGGCTGGGGATAGGGGAGGGGGAAATTCAGGTCCTCTTTTTAAATTTTTCTGGATAAGTGAATGGCTCAGACTCGAAAAAGCAAGACTAGAATCCAAATCTTTGTTTGACGCTCCTTGGTTTGTAAAATACTTTTCTAATGTCTATTTATTTTTGAGAGAGAGAGAGACAGAATGTGAGCTGGTAAGAGGCAGAGAGAGCATGACCTGAGTGAAGTCAGACACTTAACCGACTGGGCCACCCAGGCACCCCGGTAAAACACTTTTCCCACTGTTTTCCAACCTGAGCCTCATGATGGTCCTGGAAACTTGGCAAGGCAGGGACTACCCGCCTCGCCCCTACCCTTTTCCAGATAAGAAACGGGTCAGAGAGATTATAGGCTCTAGGGGATTGAGTTCCTCTAGAATCTGGGTGTCTTCATGCAGGTGTCCTGGCGGACCGGGTCCCCACTGTGTTGGCTCCGGGAGGAAGGGGGCTGAGTGGGAAGACTAGTCGTGGTCCACCAGAGAGCGGCTCTGGGCTCCCCTGTCGTCCGGCATTTGCTCACGCTGTCCCCTCTGCTAGGAGCTGTCTCCCTAGCTACCGGTCAAGCTCTTTCTCCTCCTGCAGAGCCCCACCTACACGTCACCCTCTTGACAAAAAATTTAGGATATTTGCAGGCCAGCCAGATATTATGTGACTCCCTGGGCTGTCACAGCTCCTGGAATGGCTTTCTCACCCTGGTTGTTATTCTGGGTTTGCCACACACCTTCCTCATTGGATCCTCAGCCCCTTGGGGACACAGGCTCCGTGTGTCACCCCTGCAGCTCCAGTCCCCCGCACAGGGCCTGTCCCAGAGGACATTAAACTCTTTAATGTTTATTGGCTGAATGAATGAATTGATCCATCAAATCAAGCTGCCACCCATGTATTTATTATCCACAAAGCAGGTGTGCCCCTTTTCTTTTCTTATGCATTTATTTTTGCTCAAGAAGCACATGATTATATTTTTGTTGTAAGCAGTTCAAGCCCTACAGAGAAATCCCAGCTCCTCCTACTCATCCCCCCGCCCCCACCCCTACCCATAAGCTATGTCTCCTTCACTCCAGTCTTCCCCTGAAGGGAGCCCAACCCCATCGTCAGAGTGAGAGTGTCTCTTTCCGGACCTCTTGATATGCGCTGACACACGCTTAAAAGTACACACAAAATATAAGGCTTTGCATTTTGTGTATCTTTTTTTAAAAAAATTTTAGTGTTTATTTATTTTTGAGAGAGTAAGAGAGACAGAGCATGAGCAGTGGAGGGATGGAGAGAGAGAGAGACCCAGAATCCGAAGCAGGCTCCAGGCTCTGAGCTGTCAGCACAGAGCCTGACGCGGGGCTCGAACCCACGAACTGTGAGATCATGACCCGAGCCTCAGTCAGAGGCTTAACCGACTCGGCCACCCAGGTGCCCCATTGTGTATCTTTTAACATGAATTATTTCCCACTGTGCCTCTCACTCTGCAACTTGCTTTTACCACAGACTGATGTACCTTGGACCTCAGTCTGTCGTTCTCAGAGAGCTCCCTAGGTCGTTTTAGTTGCTGATCTCTTATTTGTTTATCTAGACTCTTCTTTTTTTTTAAGTTTATTTATTTTGAGACAGACAGAGACAGTGTGAGTTGGGGGCGGGGGTAGAGAGAGAGGAGAGAGAGAGAATCTCAAGCAGGCCCTACACTGTTAGCACAGCAACCGCTAGAACTCACGAAACCACGAGATCATGACCTGAGCCGAAATCAAGGGTCTGACGCTTAAGCAGCTGAGCCACGCAGACTCCCCTAGACTCTTCCTGACGGGCACTAAAGCTTTCCCCCAATTCTTCCTTCTGATAAATGATGTTGTGGTCGGTACCGGTCAGATAATCTCCTTTCCCAGATGAGCACCTTCCAGATGCCTCCTGGAGCCCCAGGGAAACTCTGGTCCTTCCTCTAGACGGTGTGCACAGAGGACGGTCAGAATCTTCAAGTGCCTGAGACCAAAGGCATTTAGTCCAATCCCTGCCTGAGGTTTGTCACCAATTATACGCAACTAGGTCACTGCTTCAACAGCGCTCATCTCCTCCCAGGGGAAACTCATTTCACGGTTCGGTGAACAGGGCTCCCGCTCCGACCCCCCTGACTTGGGGGCCTGGGGCCTTGGGGTGCAAGCCTCAGACTCCCCTTCTCTAGATCAGGAGCAGCACCCCTCGCCTCCAGGGCATCTGTGATGGTTAAGTGAGAGGGAGCGGCCCCGGGGCCCAGCACGATGCCAGCTCTTCGCAGGCGCTCAGGACCTGGCTATGGCATCTGCGCCGGCCTTCAGGGACTGGCCACTGTCAGGGCCGCCGGAGCCCCGTCCCTGCTCTACCCCGTGTCCTCAGGCTGCCCTGCGGACCGCAGGTCACAGTGGAGGAACGGTTTTCCGGTGTGTTCGGGAACGCAAACTTGGTGTTTCCTTATGTAAGACAAGACTGGAAATTCACCTGCTGCCAAAGTCGCTGACGGTCAGTGTTCCGGAATCCAAAATAATTTGTCCCGGGGCCAGCTCCCTCTTTGCAGCTCCTCCTGGCACAAAGAGCTGAGGTTAGAAGAAAAAGAGACATATCAGCAAAGGACCTGCCAGGGGTGAGGTGCAGACTCCCCACCCCTGGGGCCCAGCCCCCAATGCGGCTTGGGGCTCAGATGGCCTGGGTGGGGTGAGCCCGCGAAGCCCGAGGGTCCCTGGTGTCAACCGGGTGCTGTCCTGCCCCGAGCCACGCCACAAAGAAGGCCAGAGCCACCCCTCCGGAGGGGTCTGTAGGGCCACAGCGTGGGCAAAAGGTGGACGGGCATTGGCCACCTTGAGCTTCACTTGTTTGCTGTGTGATGTTGGGCAAGTCACTCTTCCTCATCCACGAAATGGGAAGAGGGCTGCTCTCTCACTGGGTTGTTGCCCCGGCACGTGCACGAGTTCTTGGTGACATCTCAAGTCTGAAGCGTTGGACACACGTCAGGCCTTTCTGTTAGGACACCCTCACACAGCGGACACAGGTGATGGCTTGCACAAAAGGCCAAGGGAGAAGAAGATGCTGCGGGCTGGGTGGAGCTAAGGAGAGGAGGCCCGGGCCGAGCAAAGGAGAGAGAGGGGGACAGCTGGGGACGAGAAGAAACAGCAGCAAAGTGCTTTCTCAAGTCTGGCTTCACTCTTCTCCCCCTTGTACGTACTTCGTATTAATCCTCGGCCCACGTGGCCTGGGCTGAGCCCTGGCAGTGGCGGTGGCCGCCAGCGGGGCTCAAGCACATCCTTCCCCCCCCGCCCCCCCCCACCTGCAGCAGGCTGGCCCCGCGCACGCTGGGCGGCTGTGGCCCTGTGATCCCCTGGCTCCCCTCCTCCTGTGGGGGAAGCGCCCTCACTCAGCCTCACTCTGGCCCACGGAGCTACCACTCACCACCACCCCCCTAGCACCCTGGCTCCTGAGAAAGGCCAAGGAACCCCCATCCACCTGGGACCTCAGGCCAAGGCTGCCCTGGGGCATATCAGAGACAGGAGACAGAGAGAGAGAGAGACTGGGAGATAGAAACGCACGGAAATACAGAGAGCCTCAATCAGTGACAGATGGGGGGGGGGGTTCAGTGGGACCTACAGCCTGGGCTCGCCAACCCGGAGAGAGAGCCGCACCAGGGGGAGGGCGAGGACTCAGGAACGTAGGAGGCAGAGACTCAGAGATGCCAAGAGAAAAGCCAGAGAGGGGACTGGAAAGACCGACAGGGAGCGGGGCCGAGAGCGCAGAGCAGACACCTCAGATTGTCCCGCAGGGTGCTGGCAGCTGTCTGGGGGGCAAACGGTTCCGTTGTCAGACACGTCAGGTGGGTAGCACGGGGTGGGACAGAACAAGAAAGGCCGTTTTCTGCAGGTGGCTCTGGGCTTCTGACGCGCTGGCGTAGGTGTGCGTCTCCGAGACCCACTTCAGGTTTCCCAGCTAATGTCACCACCGCAGCCGCCAGAGACCAGCGGAGGAAAACCTGGCACTTTGACACATGCTGACAAAGAGATTCAGAGGCAAACGTGGACACAGACACGGAGGCCTGGAGATGAAGGGAGAGGCAGACAGACAGAAGGACACGGAGAGGCGGACGTAAAGAGGGCTGGGGCACAGAGAGAGACGGAGACACACGGAATGACGGAGAGCTTGACGCACCGGGAGAGGCAGGAAACAAAGGGCAGGGAGGATTCAGAAAGAGGGGCGGGGCCACAGAGACAGTAAGAGAGACACAGAGACCCAAAGAGAGAACCGGGGCTCCTGGGTGGCTCAATCGGCTAAAGTTCCAATCCTAGGTTTCTGCTCAGGTCATGATCTCACGGTTCATGAGTTTGAGCCCCGCTTCGGGCTCTGGGCTGACAGTGCAGAGTCTGCTTGGATCTCTCTCTCTCCCTCTCTTTCTGTCCCTTCTGCTCTCTTTCCCTCATTCAAGATAAATAAACTTTAAAAAGAGAGAGAGAGGGGAGCCTGAGTGGCTCAATCGGTTAAGTGTCCGACTTTGGCTCAGGTCATGATCACATGGTTTATGGGTTCAAGCCCCCGTGTCGGGCTCTGTGCTAACAGCTCAGAGCCTGGAGCCTGCTTCAGATTCTGTGTCTCCCTCTCTCTCTGCCCCTCCCCCACTTGTAATCTTCCCTCTGTCTCTCAAAAACAAATGTAAAAATAAGAGAGAGAGAGAGAGAGAGAGAGAACTGATTGGCAGGGCCACTCTGAACCTAAAGCCAGAAAAGCTCTTGCTGAATGAAGTGTAGAGATCAGCGTTGTCCGCCTCCTCATGCGCTGGGGGACAGGCCCCCCTCCCAGGGACAGCGGAGTCTGCCGAGCCCAGAGGACACCCTCCCTGGGGAGGGACACTTAACCTGCAGCAACACAAAGTCAGTAACCCCTCCAAGCAAGGCCCAAAAAGGATACCCAGCAGCAGCCAAAGGTCAGTGGGGGAGCTCTGTCGTGCGCCTCTCAGCTTCCAGAAAACCGAGGCAATGCGGCACTAGCTGCCAGCACAGCTAAGGCTTGGCTTCCGGAGGGCGGGGCTGACGTTAATCTCCAGGAGGGAACCGAACTGTTCCTAAATGATCTGCCATTAATCGTCTGGTTCTGCAGGAGGCTTCCGGTTGGCGGAGCAGCGAGAGACTTCAGAGCGCCGCATGGGTGTTAAGGCCGGCTTAGCCCAGCGGGCCACCGCGCCTTCTAATCCCTGGGATCCTGCCTGTTCTGACAAAGAGCGGGGCCCAGGGGATTTCTCTGGAAACACTCAGGTCCCGGCCACAGCAGATCTATTTGTATCTTTGTCCCTTTGCTACTGTCTGGATTTGTGCTCCAAGCAAGATGCACCAGAAGGTTCCGAGTCCTTCATTTGTTGACTGGGGGGCGGGGGAGGAGGGTGCCAGCTCGTGGTGGTCACACGGCCGCTCCTTCCTCCTCGCGAGATCTTCCCAAAGCCCAGATATGAGTGACTTCTCCCCTCCTCATATGCCTTTCATGGCTCCCACTTGTCACACTACCTCCCTGGTTCACGCAGAATTCTTCAGGGCCCTGACTGCTCCCTTACATACTCTGAGGCCGTCACACAGGATCTTTCTTCTGCACTGGCTTCATATTCTGTGTTATGGGGTGACTTACGTACCGCCCCCTCCCCCCAGAATTCACATGTTCATGTCCTAAATCCCAGTACCTCAGAATGTGACCTTATTTGAAGAGGAAACTTTATAGACTAATCAAGTTAAAACGAGGTTCTTGCGGAGGGGGCCCCAATGCAATATAGCCTTATGCAAAGGACAACTTTGGATTCAGAGACACGTACAGAAGGAAGGCAGGTGTGAAGAGACATGGGAAGGACATGGCCTTCTACAAGCCAAGGAGAGAGGCATGGAGGAGACCCCTCCCTCACAGTCCTTAGAAGGAATGGCCAACTCTGCCAACACCTTGAGTTTGGACTTGAGTTTGGACTTCTGACCTCCAGAACTGTGAGTCAATAAATTATGTTGTTAAGGCCACCAGTCTTTGTCACAACAGCCATAGGAAACTCATACACTCTGCTTGGTGAGCCCTGACCTCGAACTCACAGCTGAGTTGTCCCCTACTCCACACCTCACCCATGACCTGTTCACCCTCAGTGTCTTACCCAACAGACGCTTGACGTAACTATCGGCAGCCTCCATGCAATATTGAGAGGCACGTCTGGGAAGGGCCTGTTGCATTCTGGGGCTTTTTCTTTCCTTCTCTGAGGGAAGAAGAGTCAAACATGGGACTGATTCCCACCCCTCCACTCCAGGGGGGCAGCTCCCTAAGTGACAAAGCGCTGTGGTGTGCCATAGGAACTTGGATAACGTAGCAAACTCAAAATCAAACTCACGAGCTCCTTCCCTTCCCCACTCTGTCCTATGTCCCTAATCTGGATTAGTGCATGAACAGACCTCCCGTTTCCAATACAAAGAGCCGGAAGTCATCCTCACTCCCCACACCTGATGGGTCATCCGTTTAGTCTTCTGTGTAAGAAATTTCTCATGCCTGTTCTCTTTCCATGGCCACTGGCCAATATCTGACCTCCTTGTCATTACTTCATGCTGGGCTTGTTCCAGAAACTCCTAACTGCCCTTCCTGCCTCCAATATTTCCCCTCTCCAACCCACATCCCTTCCCCTGTAGGGCAGGTCATATCATTGTCTTGTTTGGAGACCTCAGTGGCTGATGAAATCCATACTCGTGAACACTACCCTAGACCCATCTCTCATCCCTTCCCTGCTCTGTTACCACAGTTTCTGAATGTGCCCGGCCTTTTCTTGCCTTTAGGACACTGCACATGACATTTGCTCTGTCTGGGATGCTCTCCCAGCCCCTGACTTTGTGTCTGCCTCTCTTTGTTCGTACCTCTTGTTAGCACTGATATTATATTGTTGTTTATTTATGTGTTTCTCATCCATTAGCCTGGAAACGTCTTGAGATATCAGCCCAGAGCCCAGCTCTATAAACATTTGTCTTGTGATGCCTGGATGGATGGATGGATGGATGCATGGATGCACGGAAGGATGGATAGAAGGATGGACAGATGGATGGATGGATGGATGGATGGATGGATGCCTGCATACATGGATGGATAGATGGACAAGTAATTATTGGTCACAGGCCACGTGTTGAGGCTTGTCAGATAATTGCTATGGCTGATCATCAGCCTGCAGATGCAAGGAGTTCAGAGGGGGCGGGGAGGGTTGCCGAGAGGACAGCAGCTGGGCTGTAAAATCCACCTCCTGGCTCCGGGGCTGGGTTCAGCTTCTTTCAAATATCAACAGAATAATAAATAGGAGATCTTTTATTAAAATTGTTTTTATTGTTTAGTTATTTTTGAGAGAGACAGAGAGAGCAGGGGCAGACAGAGTGAGACACAGAATCCAAAGCAGGCTCCAGGTCCCAAGCTGTCAGCACAGAGCCCGATGTGGGGCTCAAAGCCCACCAACTGTAAGATCATGATCTGAGCTGAACTCAGACCCTAAGCCAACTGAGTTACCCAGGCTCCCCTAGGAGTTCTTAATCTGGAGTCTATGGGCCCCCAAGTGATGTGTAGATAAAATTTGGGGGAGTCTATGAACTTAGATGAGAAATTATATCATAGGCAACAAGCCTCAGTAATACTATTAGTACTTTGAAACCAAGAAAAAGTGCAGATATTTTTTATATCATATTATAGTTGTCACATATCTTGAAATATGCTTATCACTACTTTGATCATTATTAGATATGGATAGAAATAGATTACTCTTGCCCAGTCTTATCAAAGTGTTGGAAAAGAAGCACATATAAAACTATGATACAAAATTGGCTTTTACATATATTTGGATAAGTTTATTCTAATATCATTGTCTTATTAAAAAATTCTCTGTATTTTATCATATGCACTTAGCTTACTCAGAGCTTACTCCATAGGATCCCCCATGCTATACTCAGTGGTCCACGCACAGAGGTGGTTAAGAATACCTACATCGTGGCAGAAGTCAAGGGTAGCCCCAGAGGTTATGGGAAGCCCAGGAAGAGAGCAAAGCCTCTGGCTTAGACTGCCCAGGCCTGACCGCCTGTCACCCATGCTCCCCTGAGCCCTGTGCACAGATGTCCACTCTCACCTAGAGAGATGTGGAAACAGAGGCAAGTCCATCATCAAGAACCCCCCTGTTGGGCCAGGCTCCCTCCCTAGCACCCCCATCCCGGCCACCTTCAGGTGGAAATTTTGAGGGATCTGACACTTGAAAGAGAAAGCTTCCTCCTAGGATAATTATCCAAATATCCAAACATCCAAATATCCAAAAGGATAATTCCCAGTTGTTTACATGTGTCTTGGTGCTTTGGGCAAAAGCTTGCCCCAGCTTCCAAGAGAGGGACACGTGGACAGAAAGGTGCTTGTTCGGGAGCCGGGCAGGCTGGGAATTAGCACATGCCACAGGGTGCTGGCCCAGGCCCCCATTCTCTCAGCTGTGGGACTTCCTGCTAGTGGCTCCCAGCTGAGCCTCTCCCCTGGAAGGGAGGAAGGAAGGGAGCTGAGTACCCTGAGGCCACTCCTCATCTCATCTCAGGCAGCTGGTCAATGGCAGTCACGGTGGGGATGCAAAGGTCCAACCCCCTTGCCTTAATCTGAACAACCTCCGAAGCCCCCATGGGACTGACTGGTCAGGGCCTCTACTGCCCCATTTTCTCTGCCCACCCTGCTGGGACACACTGGAGAGGGGATTACGAAGCCGAGTGTGGCACCGCATTAAAGATGGCTTCCATAATGCACAAGCACAAGCCTGTGACTCAGGAAGGACACCAGGAACCATGGACACCGGACCATTAATCTGCTGAGGACCACAGGCCCCTTCTCGGTATCATGTCTGCAAATGCATACAATCAAAGGAAAAGAATTATGATTTTGGCTTTGGGTACAGAGCCAACAGATACATTCTAGAGCCCAGGCATCACAAGCACCAGGAGTCTGATGAAATGCTAGATCGGACACCGGAGGGAGATGTTGGTAGAATTTCACCCCCGGAATCTCTCCTTCCCTTCCCTTTTTTAGTAATAGAATCACCAGTCTCCCCCCCACCCCCACCCCCGACGTGGGGAACATGACCACTCCGCTATGGCCTGTATCTGTTTGTTTAGGCTGCCACAATAAAGTAGCGCAGACTGGGTGGTTTAAGTAACAAAAATTTGTTTCTTCACTGTTCTGAAAGCTGGAAGTCTGAGATCAAGGTGCTCACAGGGCTGATTTCCTCTGAGGCCACTCTCCTTGGCTTGTAGAGGACCATCTTCCTCCCTGTGTCTTCACATGGTCTTCCCTCTGTGCGTGTCTGTGCCCTAATCTTGGCAGTCATATTGGATTAGGGCACACCCATACGACCTTGTTTTAACTTGATCACCTCTTTAAAGACCCTAACTCCAAACATAGCCACCTTCTGAGGTACTGGGGGTTAGGACTTCAATGTCCCTATGTAGGGGGACACAATTCAGCTCCAAACAAGCCTACATCCCCCCAGCTTCCTTGCAGGCCACGGGACTGAGCTCAGCCCTGTGAGCTACGTGCAGAAGTATTATGTAGGGTCTGGGTTGGTTCCCTTACGTGGAGCCATGCACCTGGCCACCTTTGGTTTTCTCCTCCCAATGGCCGGAGCACCCACCATGGACACAGATGGGGTCACATGTGAGGATAACAGAATTGGACACTGGGGTGGCTCAACTGGTTGAGCATCTGACTCCTGATTTTGACTCAGGTCATGATCTCACGATTGTGAGATCAAGCTCCACATCGGGCTCCGCACTGGGTGTGGAGGCTGCTTGAGATTCTCTTTCTCTTTCTCTCTGCCCCTCACCAGCTCACTCTCTTGTTTTCTCAATAAAAGGAAAGGAAGGAAGGAAGGAAGGAAGGAAGGAAGGAAGGAAGGAAGGAAGGAAGGAAGGAAGGAAGGAAGGAAGAGAAAGAAAGAAAGAAAGAAAGAAAGAAAGAAAGAAAGAAAGAAAGAAAGAAAGAAAGAAAAAGGATAAGCAGAGTTGACCACTAAGCTGGGTCCATAAGTCACTTCATGAAGCACAGCTGTGTGCCCAGCCTAGCCCGTCACTATAATCTCTACAAAGTCTGGGTGGCCTACAACCGCTGGCATGTGATTCACTCACATGTCTGCAGGCTGGCTGGGACCCACCGGGGCTCAGCTGGGAGGCTGAGCTTCCATTTGGGTCTGAGTGGGCTCCACTCTCTCATCTTCCTCAGTTAGCTGGCGATTGTTCTTCTGGTGACGAAAAGCAAGAGAACAAGAAGACTAAGCAGAAATATGGAAGCCATCATATAGCTTAGTTTTGCTGGAACCTTTTCCTTTCCACCCACTTGCCATCGGCTATGACAAGTCAAACCATTGAGCCTTACATGATGGCACGGGGGGTAGCTGACACTGCTAGTGGGGAAAGTGTAAAGACACGTGGCAAAGGATGCGAATCCAGAAAGGGGTGAGAAGACGGGCTGTCATTTACCACATCTGCCCCGATTGAGACGTTTATGCGAGGAAGAAAGAAATCTCTATGTCAGACAAAGCCACTGTCTTTGGGGATTCTTATTACAGTGACTCAGTCTGCATGCTGGCAGCAGACCTGGTGCAGTCAGCATCGGGAAGAGCTGAAGAGTGAGGCTACAGAGACTTCGTCACTGTTTCCAAGAGGCAAGTTGGGGCCAGAAACAGAGGGCCAGCCCGTGAGAGTCGGAAGCCAGGGAACGGGGGTAGAACCCAGTCAACTGGGTTTGTTTGTACTCAGAGAGGAAGTGGGAGAGGTGGAGAGGGTAGTCAGCTTTGTTATGGGATCACCAGGAGAAAGGAGAGGTGGGAGAGGGGCCAGCATTAATCTCCGCATTTGACAAATATTGATGGGGCACCTACTATGTGTCACGGAACACCTACTATGTGTCGGGTGCTACGCTGGGTGCTATCCCCGCCACTAAAGATGTTGTTACTGCCTCCAAAGCACAGCCACCCTTAAACACCTGCACATTTCACAGAGCAGCTGGGGGAGGGGCTGCCTCGAGCACACCTGAGATGGAGGTTGGGAGGGATTCTCGGCTCACCGCCGGTAGGCACACAGAAGAAGTTAAGTTTTATTCACCTTTTGTTTGGGAGTACCTCCGAAGAGTCCCCTGGAAGTTCATGAGGCTATTCCCTGTGCTTATGTTTGTCTTCAAAATGCTGTTTCAAAGGAGGCTACAGGTTAAAACAAAACCTACTTGTAAGGACACTGTGGCCCCAGGAGGGGTCACATCTCCCCTCTTCTTCCATTATGGACCACACTGCTTGGGGCAGGGTGGTGGGGTGGCTAAGAACATGAGCTTGGGCTTCAGAGCCAAATTGTCTGGGTCCCAGTGCCGGCACCACCTCGCGCTGGCTGGGTCACCCGACGCAAGTTAGTCAGCCCCCTTTTATTCTTTTGTGTCCGCATTTCCCGTGGGGCCATGTGAGCATTAAGGGAGTAAACATACATGACGTGCTTAGAATAGTGTCTAGTGCACCGAAGCTGCTGCTGCTCTTACGCCGCCCACCCTGTGAGCCTTTGTCCAGGCTGTACCCACAAAGACTAAGATAGCTCAGCAGGAAGCACCCGCAGCGGCCATTTGGCACCCACACGTTTGCTGGAGAAGGGCTGACCTAATAGCACATCCAAGACAGTGGAATCCTGAGTCCGCAGCAGTGGAAGCTGGGAAACACCACAATTTGTACTAATGACCCCGCCCCCCAAACTTCCAAGGCAGGCAGCCATGGATGCTTCAAGAAATGGAGTGAAACGGGACCAAAAAAAGGGCCTTTGCAGAGGCTGGGGGTTTACTCTCCAAACAGGATACAACAGAAGACCGCTGGGCTAGGGACACCAGGGACCGTCCAGGGACGGCTTAAGTACACACTGCTTAAGGCAGGCGTGCGCGGCTCCCAGCGCCTCTGCAACTAGCATTTCCCTTCCGGTACGGGATGGAGAATTTGAGGAGACCCAGAGAAAACACCTTCCAGTATCCAGATGAAATAAATTGACCAATCACAGTGAAGCCTGCCGTGGGCAAGCCCCTCCCACCAACCCTAAGCTCCAATCAGCTTGCTAGTTCCCACTCCGAGGTAGGTGTGTCCAGCCAGTGGCCATCGAAGTTTGACAGAGGCCAGAACAAACAGAAAGAAGGAAAGTGGGGAAACAAGGACCAGAGGGGAAGAGAACCTTAAAAACCCACACAAACTATTATAAACATCCTCAGAGTGATAAAAGAATGATGATCGTAACCTTTATACCCAACACACAGTATTTAATCTTTACAAAACCCTATGAGGCAGAGGTAGTGGGTACACTTGTGTCTCCCCAAAGATACATTCAACCCCTAACTTCTTATTTGGAAATAAGGTCTTTGTAGATGGAACCACGTTAAGATGAGGTCACACAGGAGGACAGTGGGCCCTATTCCATTGACTGGTGTCTTTCTAAGATGAGGGAAATTTGGACTGGAAGACAGGAAGACAGGAAGAACTCCATGTGAGGGAAGTGTCTATAGATTGAAGACAGCAGGCAGCCACCAGGGGCCACCGGGGCCACCAGGGGCCACCAGGGGCGTGGAGCAGAGTCTCTTTCAGCCCTCTGGGAGGAACCAACCTTGATTTCAGACGTCTGGCCTCCAGAAGTGAGAAAATAAATTCCTGTTCATTTAAATCATGCAATGTGCGATACTTTGTTATGTCAGCCTTAGAAAACGAGCATAGCAGGTATTATTGTGTTAATCCCTATTTGATGGATAGAAGAACGAAGACCTCGAGGTGTTAAGCACCTGCTCAGGGTTCTACAGCTGCTAGGCAGGAGCTAGGCTTTGTGATCCAGGCACTCTGCCTCCAAAGCCACTAAAAATCCTGAAACAATAATAGGATGCCATTTGCTTAGGAAGAAAGAAAGAAAGAAAGAAAGAAAGAAAGAAAGAAAGAAAGAAAGAAAGAAAGAAAGAGAAAGAAAGATCCGGGGATAAAGTCAGAATGCCTGGAAATAAACACATGATGGTCCTCATGAGAATTCAACAGAATGGTAAGAAGATTAACTGAAGGGACCTCCCAGCTCTTGTTTTTTAAAAGTAATCTCTTCACCCAATATGGACCTCCAACCCCAAGATCAAGAGTCACAGCTATACTGACTGAACCAGCTGGGTGCCAAGATGATCTCCCAGAAAGTGGAGAAAAAGGCAGAGAAATTAAAAGTAAGAAGATGGAAGTTTCAATAACCATATAATAGGAGAGGAAGAAGAGCCAGAGAAAACAGAAGGAGGGGCCGTGGGACAGGAGGAAGTGACAGCCATCGGGTCTGGGCTGAAAGGGTCTGTTGAGTGCCCAGGACAATGGGCCAGAGTAAACCCACTCCAGGACCCCACATGTGCTGGTGAAATTTCAAGATGTGGGGGCAGAGAGAAGACGTGAAAAGAGAGAAAAGGATGGAAAATCCAAAATGTCGGTGGAATTCTCAACAGCAGCAATGGAAGCCAGGAATAGTGAAGGAATGCCTTCAAGATTTTGGAAAATGATTCCCAGTGTAGAACTATGTAGCTGGTGGACTATCAGTTCAGTGTGTTGTCAGTTACACTATCAGGAATGCAAGGTCTCACAGTGTTTACCTCCTGGGCTGGCCAGTCCCCAAGATGGCCCCATGACTGCTGTCTCCTGGTATTCCCCTCCCCACTTCACATCGCATCAGGCTGTGTAAAATAGCAGCAAAATCGATGGACTGTCTCTTCCAAGACTGAGTCATGGAAGACACTGTGGCATCTGCCTTGCTCTTTCTTTCTTGGTTCGCTAGCCCTGTGGGAAGCAAGCTGCTATGAAATAAGGACATCAAGCAGCCCTGAGGAGCGGCTCATATGTCAAGGAACTGAGCCAACAAAGAGCTAAGGTCTTCTTTCAACAGCCATGTGAGTGAGCCTTCTCAGCAATGGCTCCTCCACCTCCACAACAGGCCTGCAGATGACTGACTGCCCCTCCGGCTGAGAGCTTTACTGCAACCTTCTGAGGGACTCTGATCCAGAACCACCCAGTTAGGTCACTCCTGGATTCCTGAAATGCAGAACCGGTGTGACATCATGCATAGTTTCTTGAAGCTGCTAAATTTGGGGGTAATTTGCTATCTGTATCATCTTAGATCCAATGAAATACAACGTTTGACTCTTTAGGTGCAAGGTATAAATTTGGTTGAAATAAAAATGATGATGACAAAGAAGGAGAGGGAGGAGAAGGAGAGGGAAGGAAGGAAGGAAGGGAAGAAAGAAGGAAGGAAGGAGGAGAGAGAGAGGAAGGAAGGGAGGGAGGGAGGAAGAAGAAAAAGAAATGCAATGATGAAGTCTGTGTCTGTAATACAGTGGGCCAGCCTGGACCAGGATGGAGTAAAGATGAAACATGACACCAGGGTAACGTAGAAGAATCACAACTCTCTTTTTTACCACTGGACTTTGTTCATACTTCTGTCATTATTAGGGGAATCTCACAATTAGCCACCAAACCGGGACACACTCAAGAGTGATAGCCGGCCACTATGAAGGATCGACTCCAGGACAGGCAGAAGGTGGGATTGTCCCAAGCAACCCGGGACATGTGGTCCCCACTCATCGCGTTCCTCACGCACTAGCAGGACTGTCTAGTTACAGATCCGACTCCCCGCCCTGTGAGCTGTTTGAAGGCGGGAACTGTGCCTCTTGTCTTTGTACTTTCCAATGTCTAGTGCAGTGTCTGGTACACAGTTGGTGCTCAATAAATACTCATGGATGAAAAACATGACTAGGTCAATGAACTCTGGTTAGGGAATTAGTCATGGACAGGGGCACCTGGTTAGCTCGGTCAGGTATGCATCAGACTCTTGATCTCACCTCAGGTCTTAATCTGAAGGTTGTGAGTTCAAGCCCTGCATTGTACTCTGCGTTGGGCATGAAGCCTACTTAAAAAAAAAAAAAAAAAAAAAAAAGAGGGACGTCTGGTGACTCAGGCGGTTAAGCATCCGACTTCGGCTCAGGTCATGATCTCACGGTTCGTGGGTTCGAGCCCTGCACTGGGCTCTGTGCTGACAGCTCAGAGCCTGGAGCCTGCTTCGGATTCTGTGTCTCCCTCTCTCTGACCCTCCCCTGCTCGTGCCGTCTCTTTCTCTCTCAGAAATAAGTAAAATTAAAAAAAAAAAAGAATTAGTGGTGGACAATGGAATCATATTCTAGTTGTGACTTCGCATCAGTTATTACTTGTAACTTGCTATGTAATCATGGTCAAGTGAACTCTGTCAAAGCATTATAAATACGGAAATAGTTGGTTCGTGTGGAAGTTCAGTTTTTCACAACTAACTGCCTATGGCTTTCTTTTTCTTTCTTTCTATTTTTAAGTCTGTAATTTAAAAACTTGCTCCAGACCCTGATAAAGCCAGTACTGAGAGGCACACCCTTTGGTAGAAAGAATACCACCTGCAGTTGCCAAAGCCCCATTCCATTATCTAAGCTATGAACACATCTGTTTCTCGTAGCCGGAAGTTCAGAGGTGGGTGTTTCCAGGCTTAGTTAATTCAGTAGCCCAACAACATAATCAAGAATCCAGATTCTTCCCACCCCTCTCCTGGGTCATCTTTGGGGCCCAACTTTGGCCCTCAAGCTGCTACCCTGGAGACACAGACAGGAAGGTCAGGTAACGGAGCTGAGGACAAACAAGCAAATCTCTGGTTCAGATCATTTTCTGTACTTGGCAGAAGAAGTGGAAACACAGAGAGGTTAAGTAACATGCTCAATGTCACACAGCAGAGCCAGATCAGTCTTCTCTCCACTGAGTTATGCTATGTCCCATCTCATACCTGTTCTCTCTCCAGTAGCATCCATCTCGCCCCCACTACCCTTGCCTGGGAAGCAGTAATGGAAGCAGGACAGAAATCTCAGCGATATGGAAGACACCACCTTCTCGTATCACATGACCATCAGTTTAATGCTGGCTACTTGAAAGCCCCTCCATACAGTAGCCACTTTCCCTGCGCTGAAAATGTGGTGAACCCAAAAAAGGCCGCGGTAGACATTGACTATGAACCAAATACCAAGCCATATTAGTGAATTATAGTTCATGTTGTTAGGTGTGATCATAATAATGAGGTTATGTAGGAAAACATCCCTCACGCCTCTCTTTTCTTGACACGCAAATGGAAGTATTTGTGAGTGACCTAAAGTTCATAAATTTCTTCAAAATGAAAGGTGGGGGTGGGGTGGGATAAATCTAGCAGGGCAAAATTCTGAGGGCTGTTAAAGGTAAGGGCTGGGCACGTGGTAGGTCACTGGTCTCTGAACTCGTAAGTGTTTGGAGATTTCGTAATAAAAATTTAAAATAAGTGAAAAATAAATTTCCAAGTAAACGACAAAAGAGCCTCCTAGGGAAGCTATCCAAGGTTCTGCAGAGTTAGTGATGGAAACAGAGGCTGCTAAAAATAGCCGAGAGATTTATTTGGTTTCTCCACGTGACATCTTTGATAATTTATCATCGAAGCCCACATTCACTCCGTTTGTTTTCTGGATGCCCTGGATGGAGCTCCGGTTTTAAGGGGAGAAGGAAATGTTCCCCCACCCCTCCACGAATAAGTACTCTTTCCAGTCCTGAAGTGGCCTTGGAAGGAAGTGCTTTTCCCTGCCCCCCCTCCCCCACTATGGGCCTCAGTTTCCCCATAGAATGATAAGCATGAGCCTCCCCCGTTGTATTCCTTTATGGGTCTTGCCAGGATCAGAGGAAATGAAGCCTTTGTTTTCTTATTCAAAAGTGAGACATGCTCATTGTAGGGTATTTAGAAACCAAGATAATCAAAACAAAGAAAATGAAAGCCACGCACAATACTGTCCCCTCCCAGCCTAGAGCGAAGGTTATTGTATATTACCTTACCATACGTACGCGTTTGTTGTTGCTGTTGATTTGCAAAAACAGGCTCAAATTATGTAAATGTTTATATTTTAACTTAACACACTGGGAACCTCGTTTCCTATCATTACAAATTCTTCCACAATATGATTTTACAGTTGAGTCGTCACACTGCTTTCCACTCTGCCACTATACTATAGCTTATTTAACCAGTGTCCTTGTGGGAGTTTCTTAGGGTCGCCACAACAAAGTGCCACCAACAGGCGGCTTAAAACAAAAGACACGTATTTTCTCATGGTTCTGGACACCAGAACCCTGAAATCAAGGGCCGATTCCTTCTCAAAGGGCTCAGAAGGAGACTTGGCTCCACAACGTTTCTCTCTGAGTTTCCAGTGGTTGTCACAATCCTTGGCATCCTTGGCTGGTCATCCCATGGTTGTCCTCCTTGAGTGTCTCTGAGTCTCTTCTCCTTCTCTCATAAGGATACCAGTCATATCGGACTAAAGATTCACCCTGCCCCCCTATGACCTCATTTTAGCTCATTCATCTGCAGTGACGCTAATTCCAAATAAGTTCATAGTCTGGGTTTGAAGAGTTACAGCTTTAACATACCTCCTGGGGGAGGGACACAAATCAACCCACATCGCCATCCTAGGGGGCTCAGACACCTGACCTCTGAGGGCTCACCATGTGCCTCATGCACGGGACTGCCAGCTGGTGCCACTCCACAGGTCATAGCTGCTGCTGGAGGGATGCAGACCTTAGCTGGACAGCAAAAGACAGCCCTGTATCTTCTCGTGGTTTCCATTTTCCACTGTTGCCTCCCCCTGGCCAACGATAAGCCAACAAGGTGTCTGGAAAACGTAGTTTGCGTTATAGACTAGAAATGGGGGGAGGGGAATGGAATTGATGGGCAATAAATAAATAACAGTCCTAAAGGTTTTTGATATGTATTATTCCATCATCTTCTAGAAAGTTTATGTCAACTTACACTAACTACAAGTTACTGCTAACCGAGAATGGAAACATCTAGTTCCAAAATTTTCTAACACCGAATGTTATCATTTGCTTTGACCTCAAAAAACTCTTCCTGTCTTCTTTTGCATTTCTTTGCTTTTTAGTGACGCTGAATATAGCTCTTATGTTTTTGGCCATCATGTTGATTGCTTGTTTTATGAATCATTGAAATATAAAGCTAAAATAATTAAAATGTCAGATTTTATGTCCTTTACCCATTTTTATGACAATATTCACTTTTTTCTTATCAATTCATAACACTACTTTATGCATTAAGGATATTAATCCTTGCTCTACAGTACATGTTGCAAATAATATTTTCTCATTGTGGTTTGACATTTCGTTTTATTTATAGCATTTCTGATGTCAGGCTTTCCGATTTACATGTGGTCAAATCTATTAATCTTTTCTTTCACGCATTCACCTTTGGTTTCATGCTTAGAAAGCTCTTCCCCAGGCCAAGATTTCAGAAATATTTCTGTTTTCTTTATGGTTTCTACATTTGTAACAAGAATTTTATTTTACATTTCAGTTTTTACATGGGATTTATTTGCAGATACAGTATAAAATTAGAAATCATTGAATAATGGATTTTCCCTCTAGAATTTGGAATGTCATCTTTATCCTTTGTTAAATTCACATACAAACATACTTTTCCATAGAGATATGAAAAGGTAGAGATGAGTCTCCCTTTATTACTTCATGAGTCTATCTGATTGTTACGTTGTATCACATTTTCACAATAACGGAAACCCCATGGCGCTTGCCTCTGTTCCACCAGCGTTTAGAATGGCACCCTGCACATAGTAGGTCCTCAAGAAATACATGTTGAATGATTGAATGGACTATGTCTGTGCCAGAACCATGTTTTGGTTTTAAGTCACGTTTATTGAGGTATAACTCACATACAGTAAAATTCTCCCTGTTTCGTGTCCAGTGTAATGAGTTCAACACACACATATAGTCAGGGAATTACCATCATAGTTAAGATAAACAATAGTTCCATCACTTAAAAAAAAAACCCAAAAAAATCCTCTCTCATGCCTTTTTTTAAAACGATTTTTTAATTTGAAATTGGGGTTTAAAATAACTCACGTAGTATAGAATGTACCATCTTAGCCACTTTTATTAAGGTTTTAATTTCATTTCATTTTAAGCTTATTTTTATTTATTTTGAGAAAAAGAAAGAGGGGCACCTGGGTGGCTCAGCCGGTTAAGTGTCTGACTGTGGCTCATGTCGTGATCTGGTGATTTGTGAGTTCGAGCCCTGTGTCGGCTCTGTGCTGACAGCTCAGAGCCTGGATGGAGCCTACTCAGATTCTGTGTCTCCCTCTCTCTCAGTCCCTCCCCCACTCACCCATGTCTATGTCTCTCTCTTTCTCAAAAAATAAAGATTTAATTTAAAAAGAAAAAGAGAGAAGGGGCAGGAGGGGAAGAGAGAGAGGGAGACAGAATCCTAACCAAGTTCTGAGCTGCCAGCTCAGAGCCCGATGTGGGTCTCAAACTCATGAACCGTGAGATCATAACCTGAGCCAAAGAGTCTTTGCTCAAGATGCTTAAGCAATGGAGTCACTCAAGCATCCCAAGCTTTTTGTTTGAATTTTAGGATGGTTCACATACACTGTTGTATTAGCTTCAAGAATACAAAACTGTGTTTCAACGATTCCTTACATTACTCGGTGTTCATTGTGGCAAATGTGCTCTCTACATCTTAACCATTTTTACATGTAATGCTAAGTATATTCACATTGTTGTGTAGTGAATTACCAGGACGTCTACACCTCGCAAAAGTGTAACTCTGTACCCATCAAACAGCAACTCTTTTAGCCAGACTCAGCCATCATCATCCCCAGTCTATGTTCTGTTGCTATGAATTTACTACTTTTGACCTCATACAAATGAAATTACTCACTATCTCTTTTTGTGCCTGGCTTATCTCACTTAGTATAATGTCATCAAGTGCGTCCATGTTGTAGCACACGTAAGATTTCTTTCCTTTTTGAGGCTGAATAATATTCCACCGAGTCTATCATGATCTATCATGCCCTTTTGTGGTCAACTCCTAACCCTCCCCAAAGTCCTGATGGATCTTGTCTCTGCAGTTTTGCCTTTTCCAGAAAGTCATGTAAGTGGAATCATACGGGATGTAGCGCTTTGCGTCTGGCTTCCCTGGCTCAGCATATGCATTTGAGGCTCATACATTTGTTTTAAGTATCGGTAGGTCATTCATTCCTTCTTATTGTTGAGTAATGTTTCCTTGTACGGATATATCACATTTTACCCATTTCCCAACTGGAAATAAATGTGAGTTGTTCCCAATTTTTATGACTGCAGCTTCATAAAGCATTTTTATAGGGAAGCCATCAAATGTAAACCAGTTGTGGCTGGGATGAGAGGGACACGAGGTGTTCTTGGAATGTGGAGAGAAGGTTTCCCTCTGGGGGGTGCCTGGGGGGCCCTGTCGGTTAAGCGTCTGACTCTGGCTCAGGTCACGATCTCACGGTTCATGAGTTGGAGCCCCGCGTCGGGCTTTCGGCACATAGCCTGCTTCGGATCCTCTGTTGCCCCGTCTCTCTGTCCCCCCCCCCCCCTCTCAAAAATAAATAAATTAAAAAAAAAAAAAAAAAGATTTCCCTCTGAGAGGGAGGGCAGAAGGGACCCACGCGCAGTAGATGGGGTATCTGAAGGCTTATGGGAAGTAGCCGGGTCCTACCAACCAAACCGGGCCGGGTGGGCTCACAGGCAGTGTCATGGGCTCTGGGGCTTTAAGGGCATGGGCCCTGCAGACAAGGAGTTCTGGGTGTGGATCTAACCTCTGAGGCTTCCTCCCTGGGTCACTGGGGCAACCCCAAGGCCTGTTGGAAGCCTTGGTTTCCCATCTGTAAAATGGGCACATGATAGCACATTCCTCACCTGAAGTAGTTAGTGCCGCTGCTGCCCCAGAGCTTACTAATTGCTACTTTTTATTGCCTATCATTTCAGAAAGTGAGGCCTGACCTTGAGAAAGCAAGCCACATATGGATTAACTCCACTGGGTTTTTCTGAAGGAAGAAGGTACAGACAGCACAGGTGGTTATGGTAGTTCTGAAGCATGCCTGCAAATTCTCCAACATTCTTCTTTTCAAGAGATGGGCTTATATCCTCTCCCCTCGAATCTGGGTGGAGTTGTAACCACTTCTACCAGCAGAAGAGGGCAGAGGTGAGGCCACGGGCTGACTCGACCTCATACGAAGGGCCTCCTGCTTTCCAGCCCTGAACCACTATTTTCTTTGTATTTTCAAAAATGTTTTTATTATCTATCTATCTATCTATCTATGTATTTATTTTAATTTTTTTATTTATGTTTGAGACACAGAGACACACACACAGCATGAGCAGGGGAGGGTCAGAGAGAGAGGGAGACACAGAATTAGAAGCAGGCTCCATGCTCTGAGCTGTCAGCACAGAGCCTGATGTGGGGCTCAAACCCATGAACCGTGAGACCGTGACCTGAGCCGAAGTTGGAGGCTCAGCCAACTGAGCCACCCAGGCACCCCTTTATTATTTATTTTTGAGAGAGAGACAGAGTACCGGAGGGGAAGGGGCAGAAAGAGGAGACACAGAATCTGAAACAGGCTCCAGGCTCTGAGCTAGCTGTCAGCATAGAGCCCGACGCAGGCTCGAACCCACGAACCGTGAGATCATGACCTGAGCCGAAGTCGGATGCTTAACCGACGGAGCCCCCCAGGCGCGCCCCGCCCCCAAAACGCTATTCATTAGTAGTCTGAGTATCCTGATGCTTGAAGGTCCAGCGTGGCTACCGTGTGGTGAATCCCTGAGAGGCCCAAACAGACACCTTGGCCAGGGTATCACAAGTGTAAATAAAAAAGCTTCCAGAGAATTCCAGCTCCCAGCCATTTGAGTCATCTGTTGCCTCTGGCTGTTCCTAGCTAACATTCCCTACTGAGACATCATGGAGACAAGCCATCCCCTCTGTGCCCTCCTGACCCACAGTATTTGTGTGCACACACATACACACACACACACACAAGATGGGTATTTTATGTCACTAAGGTTGGGGTTGTTTTGTTACAAAGCAATAAATAACCAGGATAGCAGTCTAGAAGGAATCGAGAGTGAGGAAGAAAAGGAAGTCAAATGGGGAAGTTTCATCTGTTTCTCTAGCAGCTGGTGGAAGCCACCACCCACGTCCCCCACTCAGGAGCCATGCACAGGGTTCGGAGATGTTACCAGACTTTTCTGTAGCCTCAGTGAAATACCCCCCAAGAATGCATATGTTTGCTGCCTCTGCTTTTGTGCCAACAGAAAACCAATGGATAACGAACACAGTCATGATGGCAAAGAATACTCCAGACACCGGGAAAGTTATACCAATGCTGTAAACAGATAATCCAACTTTCTGGTTTGTACATCTGTCTCTTATGACTTTGATATGTGTGACTCAGCCCGCTGGACCTCCTTAGCAGCACAGAGGAAAGATGATGGGCAGAATCTCAGCTCAGGCTCTAAATTCCAGACACTGTAGAAACCCTGGCAATGCATTTGGTCTCTGTGAGCCTCAGTTTTCTTGTCTATGAATTGGGCCAAGGATGTATCTTTCACACATACTGCTGTGGGGGATTACATGAGAGAGTGTCTGTAAAGGGCCTAGCATAGTGTGTGACTTGCAGTAACCCCACTGCTGATATTGTTTAATTCTCTCCCCTCTTCCAGCAATGTGGGGAGCAGATTCTGGACAGAAGTGTCCCCCAAACCTCCCTCCTCGACTCCAGCACCACCCTCAGAAAGCCTGGCCACAGGCAGCCAGCAGAGCTGCTCTCTGACTGCTGTGCCTCCTGCTGCAGCGAAGCTCGCGCAAGTGGAGGCTGTTGGTCCAACTGCCGGCACCAGTGGCTTCTGCGTGGACCCACAGACACCTCTCCACTCCGCTCCTGTGCTCACAGGCTCCGACTGGAGAGGCTGAAGAGCAAATCAAATGGAAGCCGACAGAGGACGCATGGCTGGGATGACGGAGTGCAGTCTCCGAAGGTAAACAGCTCTCTCCCATCAATTTGCAGGACAGGAGAGAAGACAGGGCTTGGGAAATTACAGCCCCATCAGGTACCCATCATCTCCTGCAGCTCATGAAAGTGATCAACAGCCCTTCGGCTCTCATTTTAAAGATTAAATGGGAGGAAGCGTGACTCCGTCGGATTTCAGCCCAAGCCGCTGAATGCCAGATAGCATGATGGATTGAGTTCCCGTAACACAGAAAGACAACGGAATCTCCATATTTCACTGGGAGAAGCCAGTAAGGGTTCTTCATCTCCCATGCGTAGGGACAGACCCTTGTGCTCCCGTGGGGGTTCAGGCCCAGGCTCTGGAGCCTCAGTTTCAGAACAGCAGGGAGATCTGTTTTGGTTCAGCACACATTAGGCATTTGGTAAAAGAAGGAATGAATGAGTGAACGAATGAGTGAGTGAATGAATGTATGAATCTTTGTTCCGTCTTTCTTTATTCTGTCTTTCTAGCCATGAAATCTTGCGGAGGTCACACTGGACAAGTCAAAGGGTCTATCTTAGCCTCAGTTTCCTCATCTGTAAAATGAGACCTTGCCAGGGTTGCTGTGAACATGAAATGGCATCATACAAGGAAAACGCAGTAGCTGGCGTCTGATACAAGGGAGGGGTGAGGGAGAGGTCAGGTGAGGGTGCCAGGTGTGAGCCGAGGCCCAGAGGGCTAGGCTGAGAGCCAGGAGGACAGGCGGGGTGAGGGATGGCTCTGGGGGACACAGTCTTGTGTGTGGCAGCCCGGGGTCACCATTTTCATTCTTTGCCCTGCTCACTCGTCTGTGTCCCGTGGGCCTCAGAGGAATCATATAGAAGGTTGTGACCTGTGCTTAGTGAGCCCTTTACTCTCAACGGCATGTGAATGGTACTCACAAAGGATTTGGAAATGGCAAATCGCTTTGTCAGGAATGGTTCCGAAGGTGTCACGGAAAGAAGGGTATTTGTACCAAGACAGGGTGGACAGGGCATGAACCCAAGTGTGTTTATGGACATGGTATGCCTTCTATGGAAGCTCCAAAAGCCAGCTGAGGACCTTGCACTTAATCATCAAGGCACTGGGGAGCTGTGGAAAGTTCTGGAGCAGGAGAGTGACTACTCAAAAAAAAAAACAAAAAACGAAAAACCTTAGATTTGTTAAATTGGTGTTTGACTCTTCCACAGAAAGGGGTCAGCAGCTCAGCATTAGTCTGAGCGGAAAGAAGGGAGAAAACAGCATGGATGTGTTAGGATGAAGCTGTGTCGTGGGCTCTGGGTTCAAGCCCCAGCTTTCCGGTTCAAGGACACCAGGCCCCAGGTGAGTCACTTCACTGCTCCAAGCTTCGGCCTCTGCTACCTGGCTCCAGGAGGGCTGTGAAAGGGTCCCAGGCAGCAATGGTCGGAGGAGCCCAGCATAGGCCCCCAAAGCAAGTTTGAGCTACATTCCATTCACATTTTGGGTTGAAATAGAGGAGTGGGAAGTGAAATAAGTTATTTTGAAGGGTGCGGGGTGGGGGGGGGTGGCAGGACCGAAAAGTTGAGGCTGTTGGAGGTACGTGTCGCCAGCATGCCCTTGGGGAGCATCCCCAGGGGTCTTCTCCACCCCTCCAGCTCCTCTAAAGCCCCCAGGACCCTGTGGGCTGAAAGGCTAAGTAAGGGCTTCTTCTTTCATTGGGAGCAGCTTCTGGGCCAAGGCTGCCTGGTCACAGATCCAATCGGAGCCAGGGTTCCAGAGAGGCCCCCCTCTGTGGCCCACATGGCCTCAGGATCATAAAATCATTCTGTTTCCCCAAAGACGACAAGCGGACAGAGAGACGGGAGGTTAGGATGATGGCCCAGGCTGGTGACCGGGACCCGGGGTCGGGACTCAGCATCTAGGTGTGAAACGCTCGGTGTAGGAGGCTCCACAGCTTGGCAGCCACTGGCCTCAGCAGTGGTCCACTGTCCCCAGGGCCACGGCATTGACCGCCTTTCTCCTTAAACAGGCTGCGCCTTCCCAGAAGAGGCAAGTACAAGGAGCCTGGGGTCCACCTGTCAACCATCAGCTCAGCGGGAGGTACTAAGTGAACGGTCCCGGCAGGATCCGCTTTAACAAACACGATGAGAGAAGCAAGCTCACTCACCACTCGTGGACTGTCATGCGGACCCCCTGTGACATCCCCCAACTATTCCTTCTGCCCTAGACTCCCCCCCCCCCGCCTCCTCCCTGCCCAACTCAACCCTGAGCTTGCCACCAGATTTGTCTTTCCAAACTGCAGCTCTGGCCAAGTTATTCCCCAGCTCAGAAAGGGTGCTGTGGCTGCAGGCTGCATGTCCCTCCTTTAGGGCCCGTCGCAAATGCTGCCTCCTCCAGAAGGCCTCCTGGATTGTATTTTTCTGAACCGTTGGTGACTGCCCCCTTCACAACCCCTGTCATATACTGTGTCACACACCAGAATCCATCCCAAGGCCTTGGGGGTAACACACAAAGCCAGGGAAGAGAGGACATGAGGAAAAGGTGGCTTCCCAGGGAGCCCACACCCACCCTGCCATCTGTCGAAGAAAAGGACGTAGTCACGTAGAGTCACCCACCAAAACTGAGAGGCCAGAGAGGCTCAGGGCTGGGAAGGTAGAGTGTGTGTGTGTGTGTGTGTGTGTGTGTGTGTGTGTGTGTGTAAGGGAAGCCCAAGGGATGGGAATATCCCAGGTTGGCAAATTTAAATCAAATTACAGAGCATTCGAACTGAAAGAGACCTCAGACCATCCAGTCGGACCCTTTGGACAGAAGGAGGCTCAGAGAGGGGATGGATAACCGGATAGAGATCATGGGAATCATTATTTAATTCATTTGGTCATTTATCCTTTCAATGACGCAACAGCCTTACCAGGCCCCTGTTAGAATTCAGCCTTCACGCCAGACTGTGGGTGCCCAGGGTTGAAGAAGAAATTGCCCCAGGTCCCGTTAGGCTAAGCTTGCGTGGGGAGTCAAAGGGCCATGCTGGAGGTCAGCCTGAGCAGAGGAGGGAGCAGAGGCCCTGCCAGGGGAGGCAAGATAGGTGCACAAGAAGTAATCCTGGAAGGCTTCCCGGGGGAGGTAATGTCTGGTCTGGGTATGAGAAATGTGTAGGCATTTTCTGGGGGATCAAAACAGAGTTAGCACATCCCTGCATAGGGACTTCCTGCCCAGTGCTCTTCCCGACTCTGGTATTGCAGCATTTTACCATCTCAGCCCGGAGCTTAATTGGAAGAAATGGGCCCTCTGTCACCTGGCGTGACCCCGCCTTTGCAGAGCCACAAGGCCCTGGTCACTGAGGCCCTATGAGGATTGCATGATCAGAAAGGCCCAGTGTGACTCCGAGAGAAGCCCTGCAGGAGACAGAGACCAAGGGTGACTCTGGGGCAGACCTCATGTTAAAAGATGAGAGTCACACTGCAGCTTGACTCGGGGAGTAGAGAAGACTTGAGGGTTCACTGGGCCATTTCACAGATGAGAAAGCTGAGGCCTAGGCTGGCATTGCTTCCTGCTCAAGGCCACATAGCAGTTCAGTGGCAGAGCTGGGACCAGGCCAGTGGGCTCAGCTGGGAGGTAATCAAAGAAAGCACAGTTTATTTCTCCCGGAACCCTGGAGGTATCATAACATATTACTTTAAAGGTCTTTGTAAAACTCATTGAAACAAACAAAAAAGAATGAGTCTGATAAGAAATATAATCATGAAATATAGAGGTTATGGCTTGAGAAGGTTTGTTCTTGAGTATGTACTGCGTGAGGTTCAGTTGATTCCCCTTCCTCCAGGATGCCTTCCCTGACTCCCCTCTGGCTGCCCTGGTGCCTCTGGTGAGCAATCTGGTGCTGTGACGTTGTATCTCATCTATACTTGAACCTAACAGACCTCTTCTCCATGGGGCTGGAAGCTCCTTGAAGGCAGAATAGTGTCTCCTTTATTGCTGTGCTCTAATTTCCCAGCACACAGTAGATGCCCAAGAAACAGGTGTAAGTTAACAACTGCACAATAAAAGAGTGAGGCCTCTTCCCAAAGACTCAGGCAAAGGAAAAGAAAGCATGGCCTCTTCTGTGAATTGAATCTCCATCCCTCCATCTCTCCATCCCTCCCTCCCTCCCTCCCTCTCTCCATCCCTCCCTCCACCATCCATCCCTCCCTCCANCATCATTCCCTCCCTCCATCCCTCCCTTTCTCCCTCCTTCCATGCCCCCCTCCCTCCCTCCCTCTCCCCATTGTCCATCTATCTGTGCATCCAGGAGATGCCCCACCACGGACAAGCCTCTGATTTAAACAAAGGGGAGCGGGGCCTGGTATCCAAGTGAAGAGCTCTCTGTTGGCAGCGGCCTTCCCAGAAAACGATCATCAATGTTTTAGAGAAAACAGCGAAGCCATTTACAGATGCGATTTAATCAATATTTCCTGGCCCCTGAAATCCATCTCTGTTAAATGACCAACAAAAGGCCGCGGCCAGGGAAGCACCCTGACAAGACTGGAGGAAACTCAGCGTGACATGTGACGGGGGAGAAATCCACCCGCTGGGGTGAAGCTACCGGAACCACCAGGAACCTTTCTGTTAGTGGCAGTCGCCGCACTGGGACTCCTGACAATCCGTGCACGGTCCCCCACGCCCCAAGCTCTGATGCAAGCAGTGACAAGACCTCAGATCGTGGTAGGATAAATCCTACCATGAAGCCTTGACCCCAGCTTGCCTCGGGTCAGCCTGTCACATGGGCCATCGCCCCTGAGGACCCTCCTGCCCCTGGGGAGCCTGGCCAAGGGCAGCGGTGACGTCAGCAGCTGCATATTCTCTGCAAAAGGACATGCCTTTGTGTTCTTTCCTCCTCTGAAGATCCTGATTGCGAAGTATCATTCTTCCCCTTTCCCAGATTAGAAAACGGAGGCTCAGGAAGGTGGCCCAATTTGACAAGGTGACAAAGTTTGCAGCTGCCATCGGGAAGGCAAGCTCAGTTCCCTGACTGACCTCCTAACAAGGCCTTTTGGGGATGGGACTCGTATCAGGACATAACCAGTATCCTAAGTGACATCTTCCAGTTTACCCCCAGAGTGAAAACAGCCCAGTGCAGCCCGGGGAAGGAGGAACACAGTAAGACCCAGAATTAACCCCCCGGCATGGTCTTCCAGTGCCCGAGCCAGGGGCGGGGGCCATGCTCCCTGATCCAGGAGCCACTTTTCGAGGCTGGTGGAGCCCCTTCTTCGTTCATGGTCTGTATCACACTCAATTCAAAGCAAAAAGGCATTCGCGAGGCCTGCCAGCTGTCATTTCTCTAAAGAAATGAATTCGCTTTCAGAGCCCGAGGCCATGCTAATGACAAAAGAAAGCAAACCGGGGAGAGGCAGGTTCAGGTGAGGTGTGCGCGCAGGGAAGTGCCAGGAAACCTCACACGGGGGCGGTGCGCCGGAGTCGTGACTGAGATGCCTACGTGCTACACACATACTTGAAGGTGCGCTCACATACCTGCCACGGGAGGCTCCAGGAACCAGGGATATTTAACCTGGAACAGAGATCTGGGGGGCACTTGAGACCTGTAAATGCTTTAAGGGGTTGTTAGGTGGGAAAGAAATTAGAATTAATGTGAATAATAATTAGCGTTCACTGAACACCTACTATGTGCCAAGCCCTGCACTAGGGGTACTTCATCTTCATAGTCAATCTTCACAGCAGACTCCATGGGGGTCCAACTTATCCTCATTTTATTTTTAGTTTTTTTAATGTTATTTATTTTTGAGGGAGAGAGAGAGACAGAGCATGAGCAGGGAAGGTGGAGGGAGGCGGGGGGGACACAGAATCCGAAGCAGGCTCCAGGCTCTGAGCTGTCAGCACAGAGCCCGACGTGGGGCTCAAACTCCCAAAATGTAGGATCATAACCTGAGCTGAAGTTGGACACTCAACCGACTGAGCCACCCAGCTGCCCCCAAATTACCTTCATTTTATAGATGACAAAGCAGAGGCCCAGACGTGGCATCCCTTGCCTGAAGTCAGAGTTCTGGTAAGGAAGGGAGGTGGGATTTGAAGGCAGATCTGTCCTAACCCCTACATTACTCTACCTCTCGTCAGTTAAGTAATAATAAAATAAAATAAAAGACGGGTGGCTCCCCAGAACTGAATCTGATAGAGAGATGTCACAGAGAGGAAGCCTTTGTTTGGATTGAAGAAAGAACTGAGCGCTGGGGGTTGACTCCAAGTGGAGCCAGTAGTGAGACTCCTGTCCCAGGAGGTATACAAGAAGCAGCAGAAACTGCTCACTGGGGATGACCTGACGGTCTGCTAGCTTCCTGTGAAGCCAACAAAGCTGTTTTTTCAGACCCCACAAAGTACTCCCTTCACACACACACACACACACACCAGTGATGACAAGCTGGGAGGGGACCTCGCCCACGCAGCGCTCTCGGGAGCAGCCACGTGACAGCCCCGCCCCCGCGGGCGCCTGACCCGTGGGTCGAGAGGCCCCCCGGGGGGTGCCCACGCAGGCGGCACAGTAGCTGAGTCAGGAGCTGCCTTGCTGTCACCAGCACCCCGCAGCCCTGCCTGTGCAGGTGCCGGAGGGAGACAGCCGCCCTGCCCGCGCCCCCGGAATGTCACTGTGTCACCGCCGCCTGCTCTTCTCCAGGCGCCGTCTCCGCCTTCGCTGCTCTGGAGCACGCTCTGAGTGCCTGCTGTGTGCCAGGGCAGTGGTCAGGAAGCCGGCCTCGGAGCCCCACAGCGCATTCCCAGTCTGACTTCCCCACCGCCGACCGTGCCTCGGTTTCCCCATCGTCAGGACTGAGAGCAATCACAGCCGTGGCCCTGGCTGACAGGAGGACTGTAGGAGTCGGTGGACCTAAAGGGGACAGAAGGGTGCCTGGCACGCACCGGACAGCGGTCGCTTCAGCTCAGTGAGATGGCAGATGCGACCCCGCTTTAATAAATGAGCAAACAAGGCTCAGAGCGGCGAAGCCACTTGCTCACGATCACACAGCAGGTGAGCGGCACAGCTTAGACTAGGACCCACAGAAGTTCAGACACCAAGTCCAGTTGCTCACCCTCCCTCCTCCACTCTTGAGTTGGGGGGCTCAGCCTCTGGCCGGCCCCAAACCGGACCGTGTCTCAGCGCCAGCCAGCAGCGCCCCTCACCCAGGCTGTGGGCTCACACCTGGGGGCGCGTCCCTAACAGCTGTGCCTCCATGCTTTCCCAGCCAGCTGCGGGCGGGGCTCTCCAAGAAGAGGCAGCAAAGTTATGATATAAGCGTGCAAGGGGTTGGTAACGGCCGGGAGAAGGTAACGGGGTGCCAGAGAGCCTGGGGTTCCGCCCCGTCTCTGACTAGGAATCTGCAGCTTCTTGGCTGAACGACCTTGAGCAAGTTTCCTTTTCTTGCGTTATCGGACGGGGTCATGTCATTCCATCTACCTCACTGGGTTACTGTAGGGCTTAAGTGAGGTCACACATAAGAGGTCACCCCAAGTGTTGGCGAGGATTTGGAGAAACGGGAACTCCGGTGTGTAAAATGGTGTCGCGGCTGAGAAAAGCAGCTTTTGGCTCCTCGAAGGTTAAACGCGGGATTCCGCGCGACCCCGCAACTCCACTCTTACCAAGTAATTCAAAAGAGATTCAAACAGATANGTGTCATTCCATCTACCTCACTGGGTTACTGTAGGGCTTAAGGGAGGTCACACGTAAGAGGTCACCCCAAGTGTTGGCGAGGATTTGGAGAAACGGGAACTCCGGTGTGTAAAATGGTGTCGCGGCTGAGAAAAGCAGCTTTTGGCTCCTCGAAGGTTAAACGCGGGATTCCGCGCGACCCCGCAACTCCACTCTTACCAAGTAATTCAAAAGAGATTCAAACAGATACAAATACGCGCATGTTCGAAGCCGCACTGTCCACAGCAGCTAAAAGGCGGACGCAACCCAGATGTCCACAGACGCGTGAACGGGTCAAGAGACTGGTCTGTCCATACACAGGAGGCTCTTCAGCCACAAAAAGGAGTGAAGTACTGATATGTGCTATGTGACGCAAGACCTTTGCGAACGAACTTGAGGAGGTTGGACACGATAAGTCACATACGATAGGACCCCACTTACATGAGTGTCCGAAGCAGGTAAATGATTTTCCCTCTCTCCCTCTCTCTCCGCTCCTCCCCCACTCATGCTCTACCTGTCTCTCTCAAAATAAATAAATAGGCTTTAAAAAAAAACCCAAAACACAACAATAGCAAGACACCAAAAAGGGATTTGCACACAAAGCGCCTAACACGATGGTGTCAGACAGTTGACTTCGGGTTCCGGCTCAGCTGAGCTTTTCAGAAATTTCTGCCCTCAAGAGGAGCCGAGAAATGGGTGCCCCCTGGACGGGGTGTGGGGTCAGAGGAGGACATTTCTAAAAAATGTTTATTAAATTTTGAAAGAGAGAGAGAGACAGAGCATGAGCGGGGGAGGGGCAGAGAGAGAGGGAGACACAGAATCCGAAGCAGGTTCCAGGTTCCCAGCTGTCAACGCAGAGCCGGACATGGGGCTCGAACTCACAAACTGTGAGATCATGACCTGAGCCGAAGGCGGACGCTTAACCGACTGAGCCACCCCGGCGCCCCAGAGGAGGACATTTTAAATCTTGGAGATCCTGGCAAAATCCTTGACAGGTGAGAGGGAAGGGGACCCAGCAGGAGACAGGGCCCCTTGCTCTGTTGTCCCTGGAGGGCAGGTGAAGAGTGTGGGCACAAGGGCAAGATGATGAAGACAGTTGTGTCCACCTGATTCCTGGGTGACGCAAGGCCACCAGCTGAGAGGGGGAAGCCAGGAGCACGAGTGGGACCGAGGGCACGTGCGATATTGTTAACTCAGACAGCTTGGAGGAGTGTGGGAGGGTTTAGGGACAGGGCGGAGGCACCCAGGGCACCCAGAGGCGCGGGGGAGTGGCCAGGCTGTGGATCGCATGGTCAGGGGTGCTCGTCCAATAAATAACGCAGTGGGGAACATCTTCCCGCACGAAGCCGCTTTCAGGGTGCGCGCACTAGTTTCTCAGAACTGAGTTTTCCGGGTGGATGTGGATTGAGGCATTCGGACATTTTGAAGGCTTGTGACAGACACTCAAAGCATATTGTTAAGTTGCTTTCCAAACACCGCTGTTCAGCTCCTGCTGCCCCAGGAACCTAAAAGAGGGGGTTCTTGTCTGCTGTACCTCCGGAATGCTGTTCTGTGATTAAAACCCAAACCCTTCCTTATTTGCTAGGAAAGAGGTGTATTTCGCTATTGCGCTTACAGCTTTTCCATTTCTTTGATTCATGCTGGAGGGAAACATGTTTTCATAAGCTTATTAGCTACTTGTCTTTTCTCTTATTATAGATTGCCCTTTCGTGGCGAATTGAAAGGGTCTCCAAGGTAAATCTCAGTGAAACAATGGCCACGCGGCCCATGAGCGAAGCCAGGAGCAAGCTTGTGGCCATTTATTTTTCCTGGCAGTTGCAATGGCATGAATAAACAAAAAGCCAGTAAACTGAGTCAGGGCCGTAAGCAGCATATTTGAAAGCTAATTTAAGATCAAAGGCTTTATTTAAACTGCCACCTCTGCCCTTATTACGCACACACAGACATACATGTGTTTGTGCCAGCAACAGTGAGGCATTATTTACGGGGCTCTCTCTCAGCTGAGCTTTTTGTGATGACTTTTATTAATTATTGAATAATTCAATAAATAATTCATGATCTTCCTGCTGGGGAAGGCATGATCAAAAGCTCATGAGGACAAGTCAAGTCAAGCCACTGTCTTCCTGAAGCTGGGTTAAACCTTGATTGTGTTTCCAGGCATGGGTGAATGAAAGCGTGAGCATGCGTGTGTATCTGTGCGTGCGTGCACACATTTGAGAGCGTGCACACACCTGCCTGTTGGCCGCCGAGTCTGGAAGCCTGTGTGTAAACGAGCGTGTGAGTGAGCATGCTTCTGAATGCACGTGGAGCGTGCTGTGTGAGTGTACGAGTGAAGGTATATACCTGGGAAAGAGTGGGCGGAAAAGGTATTTCTCTGCCGACTTCTTATTCTGCGAGTTGTTCTAATATCTTTGGTCTCTGCTGGTGAGGCTGGTAGTTCTTTCTTCATTACCTGTATGGATGTCACTTAATGAAAACATCCAGATTTCAGATGAAAATAAAAAATATGCATGCATTTGGGGACCAGTCAGGAGCAGTACAGGGGACAATGGGGGAAGATAACGAACATCGCTTCCACCTTTTCGCCCTTGATTCCCCAAGCTGGGCTCCTTAGTGCTTGGTACCCGATGTTCCCGGGTTGAATCCCTGAAGAGTACAAAAGATAAAAAGAAGAAGGAGCTCCTCTGAAAAGGAGGGCAAAGCAGGCAATCAACCTTGACTTCTCTAGGGTCTGCATGGTTTCTTTCTGACCCCTTTGAGGGAGGGGCCTGGGGCTCAGCCTGAGGATGTGATGGCTCCAGTGGCCAATTTGAATACCTGTGTCATACAGTTGTTCCTTATTTAGTGTTTCTGGGCTTCTACGTACAGAGTCTTCATAGTAAATCCCTGCCTGACAACCACTGGGGTCCATCGTTAGAGCTTTGCGGGGAAGCGAAGGCTGCGGGTCTAGGGTCCCCAGGGGCATCTTGGGAGGTGGAAAAAAATAGGAGACGAGAGCTAGATCTCAGTCTCCATCTGGTCTCTACTACTCGCCGGCTGTGCAACAGGGCCAAGTTGCTCAGTTTCCTCAAGGGGAAGTGGGACACTATTAACCATGAGGTGGGACGAAATGAACTAGCAAGATCGCGTGGACAATTAAGTGGGCTGACCCTGACACGGTGCCCGGTAGCCAGCTGGGCCAGGATAATAGTTTGCTCATCCATGGCTCATCCAAAGGGACAGCACCTGGGCATCCCCTGGTCCCCCTGTGCCACAGATTGGTATCTGGTTATATTACTAACTACTGAGAAGCACATGGCAAGATCGCCAACTCTGCAGATACCACGCTTCTCCATTTAGTTCTCTCTTCTGGCGTCACGCATTTTAAAGCCACTGTGTGCCAGCACATTTATGTTGCTCTATCTTTCTGTGGTCTAGCCCACTTTATTGTTATGAACTGTCCCTCTCTCTCCCAAATAATGGGCTTTCCTGTGTTTACTTTGTCTAGTATTAAGACAGTCATATATCCGCTTTCCTTGGGTTACCATATGTGCGGTGCCTCTTTTCCCATCCTTTAAATTTTAACCTATGTCTTTGTGAATTTCTTATAGATAGCATGTCGTTGGGCCTTGCTGTTTTTCCAGTCTGGCAATCTGCTTTTTAATCGATGTGTCCAATTCATTTACATTTAGTATAATTATTACGTTTGAATCTAAGCCTATGAGCTTGCTAATTTTTTTTTCTACTTATCTCAGCTTTGTTGACTTTCTATTTCTCTTGTACTGCTCTCTTCTGTATAGATTTTATTCTTTTGCATTCTGTTTTATCCTTTTGCATCCTATTTTGTTTTCTCTATTGTGTTTTTAGCTATACTTCTTTTCTTTATTTTTACTGGCTGTTCTATGGATTCTAATATACAGCTTTAGCTTCCCATGGTCCACTTAGAATCAATATTGTACCACCTCATATTTCTCTCTTCATATTTCTCAAGTTTAAGAACATTACAAGAGTACAGTTATATTTAGTTTCTTATCCTTGATATTATTGTCATAGACTTTACTTCTACATACATGATAAGCCTGATATTACAATGATATTTTTGCTTTAAACTGTGGTGTGTCTTTCAAAAAATTAAAAGAACTAAAGCTAGTATATTTGCCTACATCTCTATCATTTATGATGCTTACATTTCTATCTTCAGATTTGAATTTGCCTCTAGATTAATGTCCATTCAGCCTAAAAAACTTTTAGTATTAACTGTAGCACAGGCCTGGCAGTACAAACTTTCGTTTATCTGAAACTGTCTTTATTTTCCCCTCATTTTTAACAGATTTATTGAGATTTGATTCACATACCACATGATTCATCCATTTAAAGTGTACAGTCGTTTTTGGTACATTATATTACTGATTTTAAAAATTGTGATAAATAATTATAACATAGAACTTTCTATTTGAACCATTTTTTAATGTTTGTTTATTTTTGAGAGAGAGGGAGAAACAGAGCTCGAGCAAGAAAGGGGGCAGAGAGAGAGGGAGACACAGAATCTGAGGTAGGTTCCAGGCTCTGAGCTGTCAGCACACAGCCTGACGCAGGGCTTGAACTCAAGAATCGCAAGATCATGACCTGAGCCAAAGTCGGATGCTTAACCGACTGAGCAACCCAGGTGCCCCTCCATTTTAACCATTTTTAATGTGCAATTCAGTGGCATTAAGTACATCCTCAACATTGTGCAATCATCACCACTATTTCTAGCACTTTTTCATCACCCCGAATAAAAATACAACCATTAAGCAATAACTCCCCAGGTCTTCCACTATCTGCTAGCCCTTCTGGCTTACGTTCTGTCTCTATGGACTTGCCTAGTGTAAGTACCTCATGTAAGTGGAACAATACAATATTTGTCCTTTTGTGGGATGCCTTCTTTCACTTTGCCTGTATTTTCAAAGATCATCCTTGTTGGAGCAGTATCAGAAGTACCTCATTCCTTTTTAAGGCTGAATAATATACTCCATTGTCTGGCTGTCCCACATTATATGCATCCACTCATTCACAATGAGTGTGTGGATTGTTTCCACCCTTTGGCTATGAGCATCAGTGTACAAACATGTTTGAGTCTCTGCTTTCAATCACTTTGAGTTCATCCATATTTCTGAAAGATAAAGAATTCTATGTTGACAGTTATCTACTTTTTCTTTCTCTGCCCTAAAGATCTTATTCCAGGGGCCCCTGGGTGGCTCGGCCAGTTGAGTGTCCAACTTCGGCTCAGGTCATGTGATTTGAAGCCCCACATCCGGCTCACTGCTATCAGCATGAGCCTGCTTTGCATCCTCTGTCCCCCTCTCTGCCCCTTCCCTGCTCACATACTCTCTCTCAAAAATAAATAAATACACACACACAAAAAAGACCTTATTCCATTTTCCTTTGGGTCTCCGCTGTTTCTGATGAGAAGTTGGCCTTGATTTTTGTTGTTCTCTCAACTGTGATGTGCCGGTTTTGTGTGTCTGCGTTTAAGATTTTTGTTTTTGTATTTGATTTTCAAAAGTTTGACTCAGTTGTTTTCTAGGTGTGGTTTTCACAGGCTTCGTGAGCTTCTTGGGTCTGTCCATTAACGTTTTTCATCAAATTTGGAAATTCTCTATTATTACTTCTTCAAATACTTTGCTGCCTTATTTTCTGTCTCCGTGCCTTCTAGAACTCTAATTCATGTGTGTTACACTGATTGATATTGGCTCAGAGTCACTGAGGTGCTGTTCACTTATTTTCAATCTTTGTTTTTTTTTTCCTTTCTCTGTTCTTCACATGAGATCATTTCTGTGGACTGTCTTCAAGTTCACTGATGCTCCAGTCTCATGTTGCAGAGCGAATGTGGATGCGTCATCTGATTTTTCAGTGCTAAAACATTCACATGGTTCTCTTGTTTCTGTTTTTGCTGAGATTCCTCATCTGTTTACTCAGACCATCTTTTCTTTTAAGTCTTTGAAAATATTTATAACAGCTTCTTCAATATACTTGTCTGCTAATTCTAACATGTTGGTATCTCTGAGTCTGTTCCTACTGATTTCTTTCTTTCTTAATTATTCGACACATAGGGATCCAAATAAAATCTCCTCCCCTTTTTATCTGTGTGACCAGGAGTGAACCAGACAGAGAAGGAGGCATAAGAAAGATCTAGGCCTAGGGATAGGGAAGAGCAGGCCTATGCATTGGGGAGATGCAAATTAATGAATCCCTCTGGGCCTCAGTTCTTTCATCTGTGAAATGGGAATAATAGTTACCCCACAGGATAGCTGTGAGGACTAAGGAAGACAATGTAGGTCAATTGCTCAGTGTGTGCTCTGGCTCCATTTGGTCCTCAACAAATGACATTTGTCATTATAATTGTTGTGTGGATCTGCCCATGCCCTCTTCCAAGTATCCTGGGTTACCCCCACTCACGTTATTCATCCACTCTATCAAAGATAGTCATACCCATTTTATAAACATCACTGCTCAGAGCTTCATGAACCATGAGCACCTCAGTATGACGAGTAGGGCCTGGCATGTGCACCTGTCCATGGGGTCAGAGAGAACTGAGCACCATGAACAGTCAGCCAAAAGAAGCACTAGGCAAAGAGTCCGCAGGTCTGGGCTTTCATATGACCTTGGACAAGTCATCATCTCCCTGAGCCCCCAGAGTCCTCTTCTATTAAATGAGTATAGAGACACCTACCTCTTGGGGTGATAAGGATTAAACGGAGTAACATGCTTCATGTCTAGAACATAGTTCATGAGCGTTAGTCTTCTTCATCCTGTTTATCATCATCTTCACCATCACCAATATCTGCTTCCCAAGTTCATTGAAAGAAACAGTGGACCAAGAGTCACGTGTTTGAGTTGGAGGGGCGGGGCAGGATTGGGAACGATTTCAGATAGGAGAGTGCCACGTGGGGAGAAAAGCCTAATGCATGAACCAAGTATTTATCGTGGCAGAAGTGATGAGTAATAATGAGACATTGATGCCATGAAAATGAAATGTCAGTAGCACATTATAGGCAAAGTGCAGCTGCTCTTCCATGAGACCTGATACAAGTCATGTTAATGCAGCATAAGCTTCAATTATAGTTTTACAGGGCTGGAGGCATAGGGGACCCAGGTTTGGTGGCCTATGGGGAGTTCCCAAAACATCGAGGCTTCCTCCCACATGTTACAAGCTGTACTAAGCTATTCAGCCTGTATAGCTGCTCCTGGCTTCTCCAAGAAGGACCACTTCTGTTGAGAGCAACAGATGCACACTGAGGATCTACTGTGAGGCAGGGACACGGTAATGAACACAATTTGTCCCTTCTTTGGAGGACTCCCAGCCTTGTAGGGGAGCCTGGGGTGAGCAGATAATACAATAATGTATAGCTGAGAGGTAAGCCCAAGATATTGGGGGCACAGAGAAGGGACAGCCAACTCCAGATGGAGTCATCAGAAAGAGCTTCTTATAAAAGCGACTTCTCATGGGCTTAATCTTGAAAGCCAATACTAGCCACCTTTCATTAAACACCTATTATATGCCAGGCTCTTCACATACATTATCTTATTTGATCCATATGACACCCTGCAAAGTAGCTGCTATCATTCCTTTTATATAGAAAGGGAAACAACTCCTGAAGATGTTAATTTGCTTTACACGGGTAAATATCATTTTATACGACTGGGTCCCTACATTATTTTAGGGACCAGGACCTGGTCCTAGAAAACTGGCTCCTTTGCTGGAGGCCCTGAGGCCCCCACTCTAGGTGCAGCGTCCATCAAGGACAGAACACCAGGGGTCTTATCCAATCTACCTTTCAGAACTGAGGCTGCCAATCTCCCAGATCCATCCACCAGGCTGAATTTCCTTAGGCCTGGACACTGGGCGTGGCTTATGAGATCTGCCCTTAGGGCCAGTCCAGCAGGCCACAGCAGCTTTGCCATTTTCCCCTTCCCCAAGTTTATGCCCAAGTTCTCAGCCTGCTTCAAGGCCGAAAGGGAAACAACATTAATTCTGCATTTGGCCCACCCGCAGTGACCAAGTCTACCCAAAAAAGTGATTAATTACATATTTTAATTGGCTTGGTGACTGCCACCACACTGGGCTACCTCCCCAATTCTTTTCCTCCCACCATCCTCTTTAGTTTTTACGTAAGTTGGCATTACATGGAAACATCATGGGTATGAATCTTATTGAGGGTGAGACAGTCCATGAAGAGACATGGTTATCTTGTTAAAGCCATAAGAGGAAACCTATGCCCTTTAGAGCAAAGTTGAGGCTCCCCTATGGAGAAGATGGTGTTTCCATTACCATTACCATGGTGGCAAATCAAACATGGTGGCATAAGATAGCCTTTTGCTCATCGATTCTGTAGGTCAGGGATTTGGGAGGAGCTCAGCTGCTCAGCTTGGACTCCCTGATAGGTGTAGTCAGATGTCGATTGCAGCTGCCATGTGAAGGCTTGATGGGGGCTGGCAGAGCCTCCTCTAAAATGGATCAGTCATGTGACTGGCAAGTTGGCACTGGCTGTTGGCCATGAGTCTTCACTTTTTCTCCATGAAGCTTCTTGAGTGCTGCTCTCATGGCGTGGCAGTTGGCTTCCTCCAGAGTAAGATATCCAAGAGGCCAAGTTGGAAGCTGCAAGAAACAAGCTACTTTTATGGCCTAGCTTTAGAGGTCACACACTGTCACTTTTGCCATATTCTAAGGGTGACACAGACCAGACGTGATACACTGTGGGAAGAGGCTACAGAAGCACATGAATACTAGGAGACAATAACCACTGGGGCCATCTGGGATTTTGGCTTCCATACATGTCATTCCCAAAAAGAAAGCAGGTTGCCCTGCAGGTGGGAATGAAAAAAATGAGACCCAAAAGGAGATGCCACATCCCTCCTTAGGTTCTAGATTTAGACGTGTCGAGATGCCCATGCTCTTCTAAACTCTGGGCACCATAGTAGTGCTCACCGCATGAAATAAGACTGTGGTCTGATGCCAGCTGCAGCTTAGTGAACAGTTCCCGGGCACACTGCCTCATCCCACCTACAGTGCCAGCTTCATTTTGCTCCCCTGTCTGGTGCTTGCTTGGCCCCCATACAGGGCAGCCCAGAAGTACAGACGGGTTAACCCCTGTCAATGGGAGTCAATGGATCCAAGCCCTAGCCCCCCTTAATTCCCAGAAACAATTTTAAGTCTCTCTCTACGACATTTCTTGAGGGCACCCAGTAGATATGAGCCCTAGTTGCCCACAGCAACCCAATCATTCGCTCATAGCTGCTGTTTACTCCTTGTCTGGCTCTCCCTCCCTCTTTTCTCTTTCAGAATCAATTCCATTCACCCAACTCCTTGACTCTGCTTTCTGGGAAACCTAAACTAAGACAGGCAGCTTTACCTCATAGTCCTTGTGGGTCCCATTTCCTAAATGCGTAATATTCTCTGCTGCTTCTCCTACTCAGCAGACACTTTTTAAACACTTAATCTGCACCAGGCCCTGGGACTCAAAGGAAAACCAGACATGATGTCAGCCCCAAAAGACCTCAGCCTCACGCACGGCAGTCCTAGACAGGGGAATCGAAGATTTGGAGCATGGATCCAGTGTCCCAGGCAAGGACCGTCATGTCCCAGGATGTGACGAGAACCCAGAAGAGGAGTCTCTAAATCAGACAGGAGTCTGGGAAGTCTTCTTAGACCATTTATTTTTGAGCTGAGAGGCAGGGAGGATGAAAAATCGTTAATGAAACAAAGCAAGGGGTGAGGTTGGTTTGGGCCAAGGGAAGTGCACGAGAGAAATGAAAGGGAATGACATTGTCAAGGAACTACTCCTAAGGCTGGTGGCTGTTTGAACACTTCCAGAGAGCTTTTCCAAATGCCCAGCCCTCCATGGATTATTTTATGTAATCCTCATGACAGCTTTGTGTTGTATGCATGATTATCCCCATATTATTTTATTTTTCAAAGTCTATTTATTTATTTTGAGAGGCGGGAAGGGGCAGAGAGAAAGAATGCCAGACAGGCTCTGCACTGAGATTGTGATGTGGGATTCGAACCCACGAACCCATGAGATCATGACTTGAGCCGAAATCGGGAGTCGGAGGCTCACCTCCAGGAGTCACCCAGGCACCCCGATGATCCCCATTTTATAGATGGGAAAATGTAGGCAAGGGATAAGTAGCTTGCTGGTGGCTACCCAGCTAGCAAATGGCAGAACCATAATTCAAACAAAGATCAGTCTGACTCTGTATCCCAAGGTCTGAAGCCCAGAGTGCACTGCCTCTTGGGTCAGGGGTGCATGTGGAGAGGCAGGGGGGAAGGAGGTGGGGAGGTGGAAGAGCAGCAGACCCTGAGAGTTTAAATGAGGGAATGACAAGATCACATTTGGGATTTTCCAAAGATAATTTTGGGCATTTCCAGGACATTCCCTTCCCTGTTCCAGAGGATGAGAGAAAGGTCCTTGTCTATACTGGGTACTGTGTCCATAAAGGGCACCCAGCATCTTCAGAGTGCTGGAGTGCAGGTGGCGGCCGTTATTAACATGGTCCCCTCCCAAGCCGTGGCCACTTTGTCCCAGCGAGGCTCAGCAACACCTCCCTGCTCAAGCAACTGTCCCTTCCCCCTGACCCCAACCTTCCAGGGTCTAGGATTTTATTACGGACACTGACATTCTCTTTCAGATTCCTCCCTCTTGGAAAGCATAACAAGCATCACCTAATGAGCAACAAGGGCCTCTAGGGTGCAATGATATGCACTATGACTATTTTTGACTCACTCTGCTCTTTTCCAGAACAATCTTAATTAAGTGGAAGGTGCTAGTAGCTCTAAAAGAATTTACCAATTGCCTCTCAAAGTAACTCTGATTAATAGCAAAGGCACAAAAGTGTCGCCATAACCAGGTCACATGACATAATACAAATGACTGTCTGTTGCTATTTTTAAGTAATGTTTATTAGAATCCCTTGGCGCATAATAAATTTAATTTACGGCCGCTTGCAGCCCAACTTACACATGGCCTCCTGTGGCTTAGCTCATTAACACACTCAGGGAAGAAATGAGTTTTCTCTTGAATTCTCCCGTTCTGTTTCTCCTTTCTAATAAGGCCAGATCGTGAAACTCTTCGGGAGAGAATTTCTCCATCGTCCCCAGGAAAAATCATCTTAAATGCTCGATTTCTTTAATTATCACAGAGGCACTCAGCACAAATTTCACTTAGAGGGCTCGGGGCGGAGCTGGAGAAAGAGACCGTGAATCATCCATGCCCACGTGAGTGAGTGTGAACCCTCAGAAGGGGGGACAGAGTGGGAGGCCTGGTGAGGCCTGTGGGGACGAAGAATATTCCAGCTGGAGAGGTGGAAGGCTGTCGACAAATGCCACTGGCCTCTAGAGAGCAGTAGGTGAGCTCTGAGCGAGGAGACCAGAGGCCCAGGGTCTAACTCTGTTTCTGAGGTTGGATGAGAAGTCTTCTGAGGGCCTTTCATGCTGCTAACAGTCTGACTCATTCCATTTCCTTTTTTTAAATGTTTTTTATTGATTTTGAGAGAGAGGATGTGTGAGCATGAGCAGGGAAGGGGCAGAGAGAGAGAGGGAGAGAGAATCCCAAGCAGGCTCCTCACTGTCAGCACAGAGCCCAGTGTGGAGCTGGAACTCACGAACTGTGAGATCATAACCTGAGCTAAAATCAAGAGTCGGACACTTAACTGACTGAGCCACTCTGGCTCCCCTGATTCTTTCCATTTCTTGGCCTGAGGACCAAATTCCCAGATCAAACATCTCAATCAAACTATCCTACAGAACAGAAGTCAAGAAGCTTATTCTGTAAAGAGCCAGAGAGCAAATATTTTGGTCTTTTCAGGCTGAGAGATAGCACGAAGGATATAACAGAGATACTTACATAGTAAGAGGGAACACGTTTTCACAAATTATTACTGATGAAATGCAAAGTATAATATTAAAAAAATTTTAATGTTTGTTTTTGAGACAGAGAGAGAGAGAGAGACAGAATGTGAGTGGGCGAGGGGCAGAGAGAGACACACACACACACACACAGAATCCGAAGCAAGCTGTAGGCTCAGCACAGAGCCCGATGCAGGGCTCAAACTCATGAACTATGAGATCATGACCTGAGCCGAAGTTGGACGCTTAACCGACTGAGCCATCCAGGCAGGCGCCCCAAATTATGAAATCTCATGTATCAGCTGCCTACCATCACAATAAGGCTGCTAAACTTCAGTGGTGGACACTGAGAAGTATTTGCTTAGCCCCTGAATCTGCAGGAGGACCCCTTGATCTGGTCCAGTTTCTGCAGATCTATGTGGGCCTCTCTCACACACCTGCAGGCAGCTGCCAATGGACTCAGCAGCCTTGCTGATCTTGGCTGGACTTGCCCATAGGTCGGAGGTAGTTGGCTGCTGGCTGAGCTGGCTGAGCCTCAGCTGGGAGCGCTTGAGCAACTCGACTCTGTTCTATAGGTCTTTCCACCTTCCGGCAGGCCAGGCAGAGGTATGTTCTATCCCCCGGGAAGCAGCAAAGGCAGTCATAAGAGGAAAATATATAGCAATCCAGGCCTTCCTAAAAAAGGAAGAAAGGCCTCAGATACTGAACTTAAATTTACACCTTAAAGAGCTGGAAAAAGAATAGCAAATAAAACCCCAAACCAGCAGAAGACAGGAAATAATAAAGACTAGAGCAGAAATCAATGCTATCAAACCCAAAACACAGTAGGACAGATCCATGCAACCAGGAGCTGGTTCTTCAAAAGAATTAACAAAATTGACAAACCCCAACCCAATCTGAGCAAAAAGTAAAAGGAAAGGACACAAATACATAAAATCAAGAATGAAAGAGAAGAGATCACAACCAACACGGCAGAAATACAAACAACAGTAAAAGAATGTTATGAGTAATGATATGCCAATACAATGGGCAATTTGGGAGAAATAGACAAATTCCTAGAAACATAAACTACCAAAACCAAAACAGAAAGAAATAGGTGGGTCCTGTTCTTCACGTGGTCTTGGGAAGAGAAGGGAAAGCAAACAAACCCAGGGATAGGGCGCCCTCCACGCTTCCGCTTGTGTCACACTGTCCAGCATCCTATGGGTCCAGAGCAGGGCCCAGGGGCCCAGACGCTGAGTGGGAGGGCAGCACTAACATCCCAGGACAAAGGGGGTGGAATGATGCAGACTCACTATTCTTTGCCTGTTTCCCTATCTACCAAATGGTGAGAGCAACAGTAGCTTCCTTATATGGTGGCCGCGAGGGCTCTTTCCGCCATGTGAGGATATAATGAGTGCATAACCCCGAAGTGAGCTCTCAGGAGCTGACCACGCTGCTACTGTGACCCCAGACTGCCATCCAGCCTCCAGAACCTTCCACCATACAAAGATCACCAGGTGGGATGGTCCTCGCTGCATCAAAAACATGCTGAAATGTCAGACCTTCAAGAAAGCAATGGGTCTCTCACTTTTCAGCTTGTGAAAGGTGTCCTAGGAACACTCTGCTTCCAGAACATTGGGAGGAACTGGTATGTGAGATTTTGCTGAGCCTCTCTATGGAAAAAGCATACACGAAAATGAAGATGACATAGAGGAAAGCAGAGATGAGGAATGGAGAGAGACCAAGTCCTCATTTTAACCCCAGAGCCAGCTACACCTGGAGGTNCTGCTCTATCTCTCTCTCTCTCTCTCAGAAATAAATAAAACATTAAAAAAAAATTTTTTTAAAGTTTCCAGAAGCAGAATTGCATCACCAAATTGCTTTTCCTGGAGGCTGTATCAAGTACCCCACCACCATCAAAGGTGTTTGAGTGCTTCTTCCATTGTGTTTCCAGCATTAAATATTGTTACTTTGGGGAGAAAAATGGTTGCCAGGAGGATAGAGGGAGTTAATATTGCAATGCCTTTAGAACAGAGCCTGCCACTTAGTAAACAGCCAACATGTCATTTTTATTGCCTAGTTTACCTACTTTTGGTATTAGCATCTTAAGTCTAATAGCCTGGTAGCATCCATGCATGCTAAGGATCTAAAGATACAAGCTCTTGAAAGAACGATTTACCCGAGGGCTCTTTCAAAGTGTTATCCATCCTGTTAAGTGTAAACCATGGGGGCGCCTGGTGGCTCAGTCGCTCGAACATCCGACGCTTGATTTCGGCTCGGGTCATGATCCCAGGGTCAAGGATTCTTCCCACAACACTGCCTCTGGGGTTCTTGTTTCCTGTCCAATGTCCTGTGGGTGATACACCACTTTTAAGAAATCTAGCCTGTGAAACTCTATAGTGAAGTCGTCAAAAAGCTGTGAGAGAAATGGCTAGTTGCCTAGTGGTTCCCCAGCATCAAGATGTCTATTAATTATTCATGATGGGTTTTCTGATTTTCAGCTGGGCGCATGGCTATTCTAAATAGGAAATGAGTTTTCCAGCCTCCCTGGCACCTACGTGTCGTCATGTGATTACACCCAGGTCAGTAGGATATAAGGAGTGTCATTTGACACTATCAGAACGTGACCTTAAAGGGAGGAACATATCCTTCTTTCTTGCTTCCTTTTTCCTGCTGGTTGGAATGTGGATCTGATGGCTGGAGTTCGAGCAGCCATATTGGACCATGGGGTGAAAAGAAACCTACATGCTGAAAATGGCGGATCAACAAGCTAGGAAAAGCCTGCATCCTGCTCTGGGCAGCGCCACACTAGCCCCAGACTCCCTTTTACCAGATATAAACTTCTGTCACTTTTGAGTCTCTTCTGATCGCTTCTAGGATTTGCATGGTACCCACTCCCACTTACGTTCTCCTGTGATCTTCCCAGGCAAAGAAAGTAATAGTATTCTCCCCATTCTACAGACGAGGAAACGGGCTCAGGGAGTTTTAGATGATTGCCCATGATCATACAGCTAGGCAAAAGCCTCTCTTCCAACATAGACTGGAAGGAGGTGGAGGCTCTTAACCCGCCCTTGGCTTGCACGCCTCCCATCTGCCCACCTGGTACCCACGTCCCCCTCCTCCCAGAGTTGCCAGTGTTTGCATAATGCCATTGTCTTGCCTAAAACCATCCGGCGCTTCCCCACTGCCCACAGAGTGAATCTCAAATGTCTCAGCAGGGCTCAAGAGTCCCACCGCGGTGGGGTCTTTCCCTTCCACAGCCTCGACTCGGTTCTCTCTACTCTCCCCCAGGCCAGAGAATATAGGCAGGAAACAACAGTCCTAAGACTCAAACCCCACTCCGTTTGATACCAGAGTCAGTATGTTTTCCTCCTAAATCATGACTCTCGCCGTGACTCACCCAAGAAGGTAAAAGGGCAGCTGTACGGGTCCCCCTTGTGATGCCGACTACAGACAGCACAGAAGATGAATGAGCCTGGTGGGGTGTTGGCACAGGGGAGGGCGGGTCAGCTGGGATCCGAGGAGCGATGAGGATGTTGCCAGGAAGACAGAAGGAAAGCTTCCAGGCAGGGAAAGCGATTTGATGTGTGCATAAACAGAGAACGGGTGCAGGAAGCCGGTTTGGTGGCTCTAAAGCAGAAAGTGCAATCGTGCCTAGACGCCACACGCCGATGCACCAGATTATTCCTGCGAGTTTGCAGCCCGTGCCCCCTCCTCCTCAGTCCTTCCCACTCTGTGTCTGTCATCATCGCCTCTTCCCTTCTCTGCCTCCCCGCCAGCCAGGGGGCTCCTGGAGGGAGGAGAATGATCCTGTCTTGGGCGATTCTGATCCCCAGTGCCCGAGCCTGGCACACACTCTGCATTCTATACGTGTTTGAGGAGTCCCTAAATAAGCACAGATTCTCTCAGCCACATTCCAGCAACTCTCAGACCAGATTAATCCTCCTACATCATGCTCTGAGCTAGGCGTGCTCTCAGAAAAGTTATAATGAGTAGCTGAGCGCTGGGCTGGTCAACTCAGATGTTCGCAGGAGCTCTTCCGGCTCCGGAATGGCTTCTGACATTTCTGACTAAAGTAAATGGCAAAACCCTCACTGCCTGAAATATGTACAAAGATCAAAGACAGACAGAAGCCATTCTGTGAAAATCCTAGTGTAAACAGCAAGAAACAGAGCTCAGCGAGCTCGCCCCACGATGAAAAATCACCCAAAATGTTTCATCACAGGACGCAAACCGTAAAACTTGGGAAATTGTTTTTCTTTTCATTCATTCGTTCATTCACTCACTCAATAAATATGTACCCGGCCAGAGTAGGTCAATGCCATTCCCTGGGGAGATGAGGCAGCTTGGGCCTGTGTGTCTGAGAAACAGGGAGGCTGCAGGAAAGGTAACAGGAGAAACTGAGAAGGTAAGGTCCACAGGTGAGGGGGGTTCTTCCCCAGACGTCCAGTGGCACATGCTTTAAGCAGTCACTCTCAAATATCTGTGGGGTTCCTATTACATGTGGGGTACTGCCAGGAGCCTGAACTCAAAGATGAATAAGACAGGGGCGCCTGGGTGGCTCAGTTAATTGATTTCAGCTCACGTCATGGTCTCAAGGTTTGTGGGTTCAAGCCCCACATTGGGCTCTGTGATGAGCATGGAGCCTACCTGGGATTTGCTCTCTCTCTCTCTTTCTTTCTCTTCCCCTCCCTTGCTTGCTCACACATGCACATACCATCTCTCTCTCTCAAAATAAATACATAAACTTTAACAACAACTGCTACAAAGATGAATAAAACACAGTCCCTGCCCCCATGGTACACACAATTAGGAGAGGAGACAGCCTCGGTCAGATGGGGTCCCGTGAAGTCATGGGGATCAAAGCTTTTACATGCTTTACTTCTAGTATTCCCCACCGTGGCCCATCAAGGTGAACATCAGCATCCTTGTTTTAGAGTCAGGGAAACTGAGGCTCAGCGAGGTTAAGGGAGCTTCCCAGATTCCATTCAACTGACACCGTATTCAATTGACATCAAAATCGAGGTTCTTTCTACTGAGCTCATGTTCTGCACACCCCTGACTGCATACGTCCTGATAATTAGAGTCCAGTAGAAGGGGTACCATGATGGAGGGGTGCATAAGACGGAGAGAAAGGAGACACAGGCTAAGCGGATGAAAGGAGAAGGCATTCTGGGTGGAGGGAACAGTGTGAGCAGGGCAGGGAGATGCAAGAAGGCAGGGTGGGTTCTGGGGATCTGCAAAGACGAAGCACAGAGGGACGAATGAGTGGGGGGGATGGAGGGGGAGCCAGGGGTTGGGGGTGGTTGGGTGCTATGATAGGGAGTCTTCTGGGGAGTTTAAATCATGGAGGAGAGATGCCCCTATTTGTAGTTAGAAGACATGTATATTTCTCCTCCTTTAATACAATGTGAGAACTTGGAGAACAGGACCATCTCCTTTATTCTGTTGGCTCCTGCTTGGCATAGCACATGTTGGTGCTGAGTTGAGTTGAAGAGATGGAGTTAGCTCTCCTGGCTGTGCTGGCATTGGGATTTGACTGGCCTGGCCAAAGAGGTGGCCATCAAGTCAATCCAATCAAATGTCCTTTTGGGTCATATCCGTTTAGAATCTCCAGTGAAATAGAAAATGGCACTGGTCCAGGTTATGCTACCAAGCATACGCGGTCCTGACAATTTTTGTTTTTTCTTAGGGTTTAAGAAAAGATGACAAGGGGAAGAAGATGCAGATGGTTTTAAAGTAAAGTTTAAAGTCTGGGCTTCTTTCTGACTCTCTTCCACATCCACATATCAAAGTTCTAAGGATTTGGACCGAAATATTCTTGGGGAAAGAGCTAACTCAGAGTTTGGGGCAAAGCAAATCTACCCACCTGGCCCCACACAATGAATCCTGCTCAGCTCCTAGGTGACTGGCTAGGGCGTGAGACCAAGCTCAGAAGGCCAAGTGTGGCTGGCCAGATCTCAGACAGGGCCTAGAGGAGATTGGGGCGCCCCTCCCCCATACCTGGTCAATCAGGAAAACATCCGCTCTGGACAGAGTCCCGGCTGACCCATAAAATGTGACGTTGACAATTATATATTTAATTTGAGCTGAACTAATGAACAATTGGGACAGTCCCAATGTCTTTTTCAATAATTGCATGTTTATCTGCAGCATTTCAAAACATAATTAGCCTGCCTGATTTCATGGTTCAATAATGAGCACTTGTAACGCATTTCTTTTGTTTTCTTTGTGTCTTCCTCAAAAAAGATCCCAGATGCCAAGGAGTGCTCTTACAAACGGGCAGTGTCTTTGTCCCTCTATCCTTCCAAATAAGTAGGGACGGCCTTTTTTTTGAGCAGTTACTTTGTGCCAGGCTCAGTGTTTATATGCATTATCTGTTAATTCTTCCAAGAATGGTGAAGTCTAATTAAAGTTGACCATTGAAAACATGGGTTTGAACTGCCCGGAGCCACTTATACAGATATATTTCAATAAACACAGTACGGTACCATAAATGTATTTTCTCTACTTTACTATTTTCTTTTTTTTTTTAAGTTTATTTACTTATTTTGAGAGAGAGAGGGAGAGTGCACATGAGTGAGGGAAGGGCAGTCAGAGAGAGGGTGAGAGAGAGAATCCCAAGCAGGCTCCTCACCATCAGCAAAGAGCTGGACGTGGGGCTCGAACTCACGAACTGCAAGTTGAATTTGGGGGAACGCATTCAGTTCATAGCACCAGATAAACTCTGTCCTGTGCCTACTCTGTAACCGTAAGCCTCCATCCTCATGATTATCAAGGATGATCAGCCTACCAGCCCAGCAATCCCTCTCTGACTGTTGCGTCCTTAGCATGAGGAGCCCAAGGCGCCCGCAGGTAGTTATAGCTTCTGATCTAGTGGAACTCAGACTGTGTTCTGTGTAGGAACAGAAGACAGAGTAGTAGCACTTGGGCTCAGAGGGGCCAATCCTACTTCTACGCCCAGATTTGTGTATTCTAGCTATTGGAGACACTTCTGAGTTTGTTGTTGTAGCTGTTGTTTTGAGAGAGAGGCAGAGAGAGAGAGAGCAGATGCATGAGTGCAGGAGGGGCAAAGAGAGAGGGCCACAGAAGATCTGAAGCGGGCTCTGCACTGATGGCAGAGAGACCAATGTGGGGCTCAAACTCACGAACTATGAGATCATGACCTGAGCCAAAGTTGCAAGCTTAATTGACCGAGCCACCCGGGTGCCGCTGGAGACATTTCTATCAACTCATACTCCTAGGAGAACAATGCCGCAACCCCCCAGCCGTGATCTCCAAGCTGATGCCGTGGCTGTGCTTTCAGCAGACCATTCGGGAAACACAAGGCTGGCTGGAGAGAGAGGCTGGGTGACCTCCACAGCCTGGAGCATCCTGCCCAACTAATTGCTGGGAGCTCCCTTGGCAACGATGTTCTCTGGTGAGTATTAGCGTGGGGCAGAATCACGCATGAGGCCATGCCTCGACAGTTTTCCTGACTTCTGTGCTCCTGGATGTCTAGTCTTATTCTCACCATGCTCCTAAACACTTACGCCTGCACACAGGAGCCAGTGTATGTCTGCACTTCAGGCTCCCTCTCCTTCCACCTCTGCATGGGGGATGTAATGCAACAGTGTGTTCCCAGCTAGCACCAACATTTTGTGTTGACCTGTGTGTAAACAAGGTCTCGGTCCTTTCTTCCTCCGACAGACTATCATACAAAAGTTCCTTCTGAGATTCCAGGTACAAGTTAAGGAAGAACCTCAACTGAGGGGGGTGAGAGGAGAATCTGGGTCATCTGTTTAGGTAATTTAACTGTTCCTTCTGGACCTCTTAGAGCCTGGGCCTGAGTCTACCATGTCCATCACTTGTTAGATTGCTGCAGGTCGTGACTGATCTTAGGACTCGGTGGCATTGCACGTCCTTCAAAGGAACCCAGCCTCCCCTTCAATCGATGGGCTTTGCGCCGTGACATAACTCAAGAGAATTTTCCATTGCAGTAGCTGATGTCATCTTTTTGCTCTAATGTTCTTGATTATTTTAAAGAAAATTCATGCAGATTGAGCAATAACCTCGTCCACTCTCCATCGATCTCATCCCTAGTGACAACATGATCTTTGAGCCATTGACATAGACGCCTACAGCTCAAGGCACCCTGACTGCCGCTCCGGCTTTGCTTTCCATGTGCTAATTACATCCCCTTTGCCTCTCATGACCTAGTAGGCAGGCTGGCCTTTGATGCCAAGGAGTCAGTCCCACCACCATTTCCCTGTCATTGAACCTGGCCTTTGGAGGATTGACACCACTGAACTTTTCCAAGATGCTGGTGCTTCCCCGATTCCGACATCCTGCCTCCCAGCTGGGTTTCTTTAGGGCTCCATGAAGGGAACGCCCTAAGGGCCATCCCAGGAAACTTAGCCAAGGGGTAGATGGTCAGGTCTTAGGATTCTAGTATTCGCGGCTCTCTGGGCCTTCTGTTGTTTTTTTTCAACATTGTGCCAACAAAGTCCTGGCATCTCACCTTGTTTCCTACAGGCTGTTTTCATGAGAACAAGCTCCCCTTGCAAGGTACCTGCTGCCCTTAGGTCATTGCTTGGTTACCAGGCTAAGAGGAGTTGGGTTTTTTTCTTACAAAGGGAGAAAGAGGTGCTTCACCAGCCAGCAGATTTAGGGAGATTTGGGGGGTCCAAGATTCTCAGGGCCTGTCACCCAAATGTCTCTATTCCAGATCCCAAGGTCCAACTCTTTCCCCCTCAGAGCCCGGACTTGGATATGGGACACCTGTGCAGTGACATGCTCAGTCTCCTTTTCAGCTCTGCCACCACACACACCAATCCCCGAGCCTGGTCTTCGGCACAGTTGGTCTCGTGGATGTTGAACGAGAAGAGGGACCATAAAGCGTTCACAAGCATGTCGTAAGTTGGCAAATGGCTTCCCTGAGCCTATCATTGTCTTTCTGGAAAATCTCCTGTGCTGTCAGAAGCCATCTAACTGCACAATCCTTATGATTATCATTTCCCTCACATCGATCAGACACAGCAGCCGCATGACCTTCCAAAGCCTCGCCTTCTACCTGCATCTCATTCCAAGTGGCCGCGAGCGAAGCTTTAGAAATTGTAGTGTCGCTATATGCCCTATACGACCCTGCTTTCCATCCGCAGTGGGGCTCTTGGTGCTTTCAGGCAGAGCCCAGTCCAGCTCCAACATCCCGTCCTGAAGGTCTCCTTTCTAGGGTCACTTGTGGTACCTATTGTCTGTAGTTCCTGGGGAGGAAGAGCACGAAGCAATGCTTGCCTGCTAATCCTTTATTGAGGGGTACGACCCTCAGGCAACAAACATAACGGGGGAGGGGGAGTGGAGCAAGCAAGGGAAGACGAGGCTGTGTGCTACAGAGCTGGCCAAGGCTCTAGAAGAATCCACTGCCAGTTGCTCAGTCATGCCTCCTAGAATCTCCTGACAGCCCCACTGAGACCACTCCAGTCCATGCACCGGGTCTTTCCTTTGGTCTTTCAGTGGTCAATATTTGCCCTGCATTTCTGAGTCATTACCCAGCCCCCTGGAGGCAGATCCCAGGGCCTGTGGTGTGTGATTGCCATTGGAGCCCAGAAAGGGTGAAGGAAACCAGAGCCTCCCTCAGCCCTGCTATGGGTCTAGGGGGCCCAGGCCCGAGATTGGTCTTCACCATAAGGCTGGGATGTTCCACAGTGTTGGCCAAGGGGCTCTGGGGCCAGGCAACACTCCAGACACAGAGTGGGTCCCGCACGGGAGTGCCGAACACCAGAATGTATAATGCAGGCCTTCCGATGTATAAAACCAGCCCGGGTCCTTCCAAAGAACAAAACGACTGCCTGGGGGTCAGTACTTCTGAAACCCAGGTAAGCAGCTGTGTGATCCTGGGCCAGCTCCTCGTGTCTCTGAACTTGTCGAATGGAGCAATAACCTTTGCCTCCAAGAGCGGGGAGAATGGCATTAAAATGTGATGCGAAGCACATTTTTTAGGCGGTAAAGAGCTCCGCGTATAAACATGACAGGTTGCTGTCACATCTAAGACTGAAATCCCGAACTGAACAAAATACCCTGACTAGCTTAAGTAGAAAGGCATTAACATAATCAATGTTATCTTGACCTCAGCTGATGAATAGTGGCTCAGTTTTGTGACTCATCATCCGGCTCAAACTACTGGCGAGAGAAAGTCACCTGGGAAGCCCCCTCTCCCAATATTTTCTTACCATCCCTCCTCCCTACAGGGCAGCACCAATATCTCATTCCTGCCATGCTGTATACCCCTCCTCAAATGCTCCATCTGGCCCTTAGTAGGCGCCCACCGACACCATGTAAGGAATGAATGAGTGAGTGAATAAATGAGTGAATGAACGAGTATCTCCACCTCTTCGCCCAGGGCTTCCCAACACGTGAAATACTCCCCCACTTCCAGAGGCTATTTTAATCTGGAAGCCGGCCGCCCTCTCCCTTGTCTACAATCCTCTCTCGCCTGCTTACCGCACACCCCTTCCTTGCACCACAGCCAGAGGGCAGCATGGCTAATTTCATTATCGATCCCCCATTCCAGACCCCGGGGTCTTGGGGAAGGCACAGAGTCACATTCACATCTCCCCTCCCCCACCCCACCCCACCCCCAGCGTCTCCCTCGCTCACATGTGGCTCTCAAGAGTTTACATGGACAATAGTCTTGGGGCAGCACTCTGCATGAGAGAGGTCCCCAGGAAACCGGCCGGGAAACTGGTCATCGGGGCAGTTTACACTTGGAGTGTGTGCCTATATGGGGTGACTTCGGGTGCCCACAGACGCTGTGCAAAGGAACCAAGTAAATGTTTCTTCAGTGAATAAACGACAGTGTCTGACTCGCCACTCTCAGTCCTGAGCCGCCGATTCCCTCCTTCGCCCAACCTAAAAATAGGACTGTCCATGCTTTAGGGATCTTCTGGAAGGCCCTCCATCAAAGCGCTTCCCCAGCGCTTACACCCGATGTGAACAGCGCGGCTGCGCATACCTGCGGCGCGGTCTGGGAGGCCAGGGGCCGCGGGTTTGAATGAACCGTGACCGGCTACTTCGCGACCGACTTGTTGATAATGTTGCGAGTTGGAGGCGGTGGGGGAAGAGCAGTGGTGGAGGGTGGAGGGGTCCTGCCAGGGCCGCAGGCAACTGAGAGGTCCCCGCGCCGAGATTACAGGAGGGACAACAGGGCCCTTGGCCCCGGGAGGCGGGCTTTGCCCCCTTCGAACCCCGACACCCGGGGGAGCCTGCCCTTCCGAATGCGGAGGGGGAGGGGACGCAGTCGGCGAGGACCGAGCGCAGGAAGGGGTCTTCCCGCCGCCTCGGAGAAAGTCGGGGTGGAGGGCGGGCGGTGGAGCAAGACCCCCGGGGCTGGGAGTCCTCTTCCTCGCGGGTGAATAAATAAATGATTACGCTCCCAATACACAATAGCCTCGCTAGATGGAGACGAGGAATCACTGCAGCGGCGCTGGCGGCGACGGCGGGGAGCGCGGGCGGGAGCGCAGCTCCGGGCGGGAGGCGGGCGAGGCTCTGGCGAGGCTCACGTCTGTTTTCCTTTTTCGTGCATTATTNCTTTTGCTCCAGTGCCCGGCGCTCCTCCCCGGCATGTGAAGCCCCCAGGCGCCCGCGCAGTCGCCAGGGTGAGGACCGAGGCCCCGCCTAGAGGGCGGGGGGACCGGGGAGGCGGCTGGCTTTAAATGGGGGCCGTCCGGCGGCTCGGGGACAGTCTGCCGCGGGGGGAGCGCGGACCTCCCTTCCCCGCGCGGAGGATCGGCTGGGGCCGCCCCCAGGCAAGGTGGCGTGAGGCGCTGGAGGGGTGCGGGCGGAGAGGAAGGCCAGAGGGAGGCTCACGCCCTGAAGCGGGAGGCCAGGGCTGGGGAGAGCGCGCGAGGGCGAATGGGGTGCGCACGAAGGTGCCGATATTGCAGTGTGCGCAGTGAGGGCCGGCGGGGCAGAGAGGGTGCACGCAGCGTGTGATTTCCCGGTGCTGTGTGCGCATGCAGGGTCAGCGAGTGTGCAGGCAGGAGTCGGTGGGTGTGCACAGCCGTTTCTGTGGGTGTGCAGGCAGGGTGAGTGGTGCCCGCCGGGTTTGAAGTGTGCTCACAGTGGGAGTGAGTTGTGCATGGCTGGGGAGGTTTCTGGGAGATGCACTGGGCTAGGTTAAGTGTGCTTGGCTGTTTCTGGAGATGTGCATGGAGCCAAAGTGTGCACGCAGGATTCCGGGGGTGTGCACGGGGCCAAGGCATACACATAAGGTTCTGGGGGCGTGTGCACCAGACAGTGTTCTGGGATGCCGGCTTCTGTTGAGCGTGCACGAAGGGTCAGCGAATGTGCAAGCTGGAGTGATTGGGGAGGTCTTGGTTTATGAGGGTGCCCCAGGGTGCGGGGCGTGCCCGCCCGACCGGACTGCTACGTGTGCGGGTGCGCGCTGGCGATGGTGCCCGCGCGGCGCCCGCCTGACCAGGGCTTTGCTCCCCTAACAGTTCGCCCCGAGAGCGCGCGGGTGCCGCCGGCCGAGATGCTCCTCCGGGACTTGGTGCTGCGCCGGGGCTGCTGCTGGCCTTCTCTGCTGCTGCACTGCGCGCTCCACCCGCTCTGGGGCTTCGTGCAGGTGAGAGGCGGCAGGGGGGTGCGGGCTACGCGGGCAAGATCCGGGCAGGACCGAGTTGGGGGAGGGGTGGGTGGCACTGCCCTCCCACGACCCTGGCTTCCTGCAAGCGCCCCTCTGGTTGCCGCTGGGGAGAGTTTAGGAAGAGGAGAGGTGCAAGCCCTCCCACGCTCCCTACCCCTCTATACTCTTGAGGTGAAAAGATCGGGAAAAACTCGGAGGAGGCCTCAGTCCTGGCCTGCGGAGGCCTGCGGGACAGGGCCTGGGAACAGAAAGGGCTTGGGAGCGCCTTCTTGATGATCACATTCTGATGCGGAAATGCGGGAAAAGTAACCTTATAGTGTTTACAAACTTAAAAAGAAAATGATCCCAAGAATATACATTCTTTATTTCCCACCAGATTCACTAGTAAACTTCCTCTTAGTCTTCAACTGGACTTGACACAGCAGAGGCTGTGTCCCTTGTAGGTAGTGGAGTTGGGGGAGGCGCCAGGATTGTGCGTCGTGGCCACTGGCCGGGATGGAAGAAGGAAGTGTCTGTTTGTAAGGATTGCCTGGGGCTGGAGTCCTCACCCTGGACCCCCTAGACCCCAGGGCAGAAGCCAGGGGGCCACCAGCTGGAATCGTGTCTGTTAGGGTCAGGGAGAGGGTTAGATGGCATGGCCCCTAAAACCTCCCAGAATGCCCACGGTCAGTGGTACCCTGGAGTGGTGAGGTGGACTTTGATATCAGCTCTGAATTTGGAGCCCCCGCTCTGCCCCTCACCGGCTCAGGACTTCAGGCAGTGCCTCTCAGGACCGTGGTTTCTTGTTCCTCACTGTGCTAATACAAGAATTTGATAGATCAAGCAAGTAAAGATTGCTTAACGCAGTGCCTGGACCATAATTAGCACTAAATGCTAGCTGTTGCTGCCACTATTGATACTATAGTAACAGTAATGCTGCTCTTCTCTCTGGACGGCCAGGTACTCTGTTGATGGAGACAGAGTCTGTTGGACATTTTTGAATTTTCAGTGGTGCGGCAGACACTGGGGGGCAATTTTATTGTCATTGAGCATTGAAATACCCAACTCAGGAGTCTTTGGGTCTTCATGTTCTTCTGGTAGCGTTTTGGGGGTTGGGGATCGTTCAGAGGGTTGCCCTCAGTAGGGGGCGATAAAACAAAGAAAACAGGATAGGGTGAGACCACTTGCCAGTCTGATGGTCCGCGAGCTGTCCCAAGTGATGGGGCCGCCCTCGGATCGGAGCCAGCTGTCCGTCCTGCTTAGGTGGCCGCCTGGGTGATTATTGGGGAGCACCAGGGGCTCTCGTGCTGGAAATAGCGTGCTGCGTGAGCGGGTGGGTCAG
>NW_027532747.1:8334141-8344875 GCF_008692635.1 Crocuta crocuta
CCCCCCAGCCCCCAGCCCCAGGCTCATCTTCTGCTCTCGTCTCTGGCTTGCCTCTGTCTCCCTCACAATTGTTTTCCTTTTGGAATTGACAGCTTTGCTTAATGTGTGAAACAGCAGTTATTAAACTCAGCTGTGCCGCCTCAGGATTCAGGGTTTTGTCACTTCTAAGCACTCGGGCGGTTTGGGACCAGATTCCCTCGTTCAACTTTGAGTTGAACTTCCGATGTTAAGTGCACTGTGTTTTTATAGTCATTTGTTTACGGTTTTCCCGAACACTTTTTTCACCTGGTGGGTATAGACAACTGATGATGATGTCGGTCTCCGAGACTGGAATTCTGTGGTGTCGACTAGCAGGACTGAAGCAGGGACCCACTACCTCCCCACCAGCACCACCAAAAGAAATAATTTTGTGAAAGCAGCTCAGTTTTTTTTTTCACTATGTCCTTCAGCCAGGCAGTACTTACCCAAGCGCGCTTGTGTGTGTGTGTGTGTGCACACGCACACGCGCACGCCCTTGTTTCAGATGCTGTTACTCAATACAAATCAATTTTTGTGAAAATCAATTAGAAAAGGAGCCCTCCAGACAAGTAAAATGGGTAAAATCTTGGCAGGAGGCTCTGGAAAAATTAATCTGCAAATGATAAGGACCGAGAAGCCAGGGGAAGAGGGGCTTTGGAACGGATGGATCTGGTTGTTAAGCGAAAGAGCTGAATTCACAGGAATGGAGAGGGGAAGAGAAAAATACAAAGTGCACAAAGCCATGAATTTTCCTTTAAGTGGAGAGATTGAAAATCTGTTACATCACAGGAGTTCTTTGAATATAGAGAATGAACTCAGAGCTACCTGTGTTTTCATGAGCATTTTGCCAGAAGAATCCCTCAAAGTTATAAACATTTGCGAGAGGGAGACTGACATATCAAAGTGCTATAATTAATAGGGTAATTGGTGAAGCAAGGGACCTGTGGTCCCCTCAAAGCACCAGGTTCCCACCTTGCAATGCGCCTGATGCCTCTGGCTGCTGCCCAGATGATAAGAAACTTAATCATTCAAGTCAGATGACATTTAAATTGCCACAAGGTTGGTGGGGGCATTCCCCAGCCTTTCCCCTTTCTTCTTTAATTTGTCTGGAATTGCGATTCTGAGCTTTTGTGATGTAGGGTTCTTCTAAGTTCACTTCCAGATGATTCCTTTTTTTCTTTCTTTTTTTTTTTTTTTGCAAGCAAAGAGGATGACAGGCTGGCAAATTTATTAGGTGTGACAGGAGTGTGTCTCATCAAGTTACTGTGGTGCTGGCCTGTCTCCATAAAAGATTCCAGAAGCCATCATCTTTGTGGGTGTCCTCTAGGGAGACAGGCTCTGATCCGGGCCAATCGGTCTCTGGGTGCTGAAGAGGAGCCACCAGCAAGGCTGAGCTCATTTCGTCAGTAGCATGTATTGGGCACCTACTGTTTGCCGGGCCCTTTGTGAAGTGCAGGGGTGGTCCCTGCTCTCGTGGCACTGACAGTCTGGCACTGGGGGGGTAATTAAGTAACGGTAGGTAAGAGAACTCAGCGGGAGCAGACCGCTTGGCGATGAGACCCGGTGGAAGGGTCAGAGAAGCCTCGCAGGTGGAGGGCTTCAGCTGAGGCATGAACGAGGGCAGGGCGGGAGCGGTATGCCACGTGAAGGAAGCCTCTAGGCAGAGGGCGTAACCCTGAGGCCAGAGGGGAGAATAGGGCACCGGAAGGACCTTGGGGAGGGACGTCCCAGGTAAGGCCACTGTCATAAGCCACTAACATAGTGTCTTACAGCTTGGACTTGATCCTGAGGGCCATGGGAGCCGTCGAAGGTTTTCAGCAAGAAATGGCACGATCTCAAACTGGCATTTCAGATACCTTGGCCAAGCCCCATTGAAAAGATAGGTTTGGAGAGGTGGGGGTGAGGCAAGGGGCAAGGAGGCCGGGAAGGGGAGCAGGTGCCAGATTTAGCAGGTAAAATTGCTAGTCAAATTTGAACTTCAAATAAACAATGGCTCCTGCTTTAGTGTAAGTATATCCTGGACAGCATTTGGGATATACTGCTACTAAACGTTGCTATTTATCGAAAATTTCACTAGGTGTCCTATATTGTATCTCACTGTCCTTGGTTAGAGGCGGGTGCTGCCCCGTGAAGGTGTGATGGTGTCCTGGTTTAGGGCGGTTGTAAGAGCTGTTCAGGAGGTAACATCCATCGAACCAAAAAGCGGCACTGATTGGCCGAGGGTGAGCGGGGAGCAGCAGCCACAGAGCACCTCGGCCCCCAGACCACAGTGGCGGTTGCAAAATCCAGGTGACGCGGGATTGCCTGTGCCTCAGCCTGCTGTCCACGACAGTGGCACTGACAAGATACTGGCCCCAGGCAGAGCCGGGGACAGCAACATGGGACCCGAAGTGGTCACAGGAAGCAGTGATGCCAGCTTCTGTTGTATGGGCTTTAGGCAGGTCGTTGACCTCCCTGGGCCTCTGCCGCCTTTTCGTCAAGTCCAGCCAAGGGCGGGTGACCTCGGGGGTAAGTTTCTTTTCCTCGTGGGACTCCCCAGGATACAGAGCAAGCAAGCCAGGTGTTGAGACAAGTCCCCAGCGCTGAGCTTTCTTCTCTACTGGTCTGAACACAACCGCGACAGTCTGCAGAGCCCCCAAGGGAACCCAGAGTTGGGGAACAGAAGAGATCTTGTGTTTCTCCATCGGTGGGCAGACCATCCCCCAACGCATCTTTTCATTGTGCACCAACTGAATGCAGGGCCCTGTGAAATCTTAGTGCATGACTTACCCCTGCTGGGGCTGTCGTCCCTACCCCGCCATAAGCACGGATGACAATGCTGGCCCCTCTCAGTTATCCTCATGAGCGTGAAATGAGGAAGCCCTACCTGGTCAGGACTAAGAAAGCACCGACCCACCCACCCACCACCTGCCTGCCACCACGATGCTCGCGGCCCAGTGTGGGCAGCAGACATTACCGGACATTGAGGAAAGTCCCCCAGAGAGAAGGGTTTACAAGGTGAAGAAACTACCCTGGGCAGATGGATCTAATTTTATGGAGGGGGGGGGGCGTGGGACAAAGGTCTGAGTAACCAGCTGTCAGTCAAGAGAAGCTCAGTAGCCACAGGCTTGTGCTGGACCAAACTCCAGTGAGGCGCCCCAAGTGGGGTCCACCCCTCAGGACGAAGGCCAGACAGTGAGACACCCAGGAAGCATAGATTTTTTTTTTTTTTACGTGCCGTGCGCTCCTTTGTTCCCTCCCCCTTCAGCCTTGAAACTTGGCCCCGGCTTCCCCACCAATAATTTCATCACATTAAGCTCTCTTATACATCTGTGCCCTCACATCCTCTCCCAAAAAATGGGTCATCATGTTGGGCTGGGTTAAGCAGACGTGCTCCTCTTGAACTCTTGCATCAATTGCTCCTTGGAGAGCGGGAGGGTAATTGCTTTGGCAGTGGTGTTCCTTGACGTTTGCACACTGGTAGAGTGCGGCACAGAAACGCCCTCGGAGGCCAGCATTGGCAGAACGGAGCCTTCAAGCAACCCCCATGGTCTTAAAAGGTCTTAGAAGGTCAGAATCAAGAGGAGGGCAGCTCGGTGGCCACAAGAGAGCTGACGGGCGCTCTGGTGAAGCTGGTGTGCTTGCTGCTGCTGCGCTAGGAGTTAGGCATCTCCGTGAACTGACTAGGAGAGGCCCACCATCTGAGGATCTGCCCTTCCCAGTAAGAGATGAGATTGCCTTTGGGGTTTGAGACTCACTCCGCGGCTCTCTGAAAGCACGAAAAGATGGTGAGCACCAGCTTCTTGGCCTTGTAGATAGTAAGTTAGGGCCGCAAATCAATCCACCTCCAGCTGCAATGCCCCAGTGCCCAGCTTGTTCAGGGACTCCAAATGTGAAGATAGCATCGGAGCCCAGTGGGCTCTCTCTGCCGGGCTGGGGACACGCACAGAGGAGGGGGCTGCGTCTGCAAAATGCCTTTCCCCACGGCCGGCCGCTGGGGGCTGGTCGCAGGGAAACGGGGTTTTGGGTTTCTACTCCCCTGAGATGACAGCCAGAGAAGCTTCTGTGGACTTCACTGAGGCGAGGGTGACCACCCACTCCTTCCTTCATGCCTTTAAATCCGCTTGTTCCATGGGACAGGCACAGGGCCCGAGGCTCGTGGATTCGGGCACCTGCCGCAGGGAGAGATGCCGGCGGTTTGTCTAAACCTGCGGTCTAAACACACAGACTGTACAGTCGAAGTCCAGCCTGGGGAAATTAAACAACACACTTGTGCCAACTCCACCTGCAGAAATTTTGATTTAATTGGTTTTGGGAAAGGCTCAGGGATGCATTTTTTTTTTTTTTTAAGTTGCCTGGGAGGTTCTAATGTGCAGTCAGAGCTGGGAACTACTGGCCAAGCACAGCCCCGTCCTTGTTTACAGGTGAGGTCAGGAAGGCTGGTGTCGAAACAATACAGACCAGGAGTCAAAAGCTATGGATTCTGGCCCAGTTTTTAATACTCATTCATCCATCCATCCATCCATCCATCCATCCATCCATCCATCCACCAAGTACTTACTGAATGCCAGGCGTTCCCTTAGTAGGAGAAAAAACAAGTCCCGGCCCTTCCACTCATAGAGCTCACAGTCCAGTGGTGACAACAGGTGGGAACCAGGCAATCACCCAAATGTAGACTTTTGCCCCCCAGAGCGGAACCTGGTGCCAGGAGAGCCTATAGAAAGAGAGCTGACCTGGTCAGAGATGCTTTCCTGAGGAGGTGAAAACCATGCTGAGTAATGGACAAAGCAGGAGAAAGGTGTGGGAGAACATTCCGGAACACTGGAGCAGCATCTCCAAGGTGGCAGGGGTGGGGGGCAGTGCCTGGCCAGGGTCCAGGGCCTAGAAGAAGGGCGTTGAGGGCAGAGTGGAAGCTGAGAGCACGGGGTGGGGTGGGATTGGAAACGTTGTCAGGGGGCCTCCTGAGCAGGGCCCTGTGGCGCGTGATCTCCTGAGCCGTGGACAAGCCCTCTGGGATTGTTGGGAGGGTGTGGACCGTTTGGTCCGGCATGGTTCCCACAAGGCCTCTCGGCTCTCTTGCTCACACGGCCTGACAGGGTAGGGTTCCTTCCTCAAGATGGGGGCACCTCGGCCTGAGTGGACGCAGACAGATTGTCAGGATCTGTGGACAGAGAAGCTGAAGGCTCCGGGAGAGTGGAGGAGTGGCTGGCTCGGGTGACTGAGGAGGTACAATCAGTACCCTGTCCCCACGTGGCTGTGGGAACCTCGGGCAGCCACTTCTCCTGCCTGGGCCTCAGTTTCCTCATTTGTGCGGTAGGGAAGTGCTGAGAGCTAACCATCAAATTCTTGTCGACCTCTCATTACTATCCAAGCTACTTGTCACGGTCTCAGCTGGTCCCTGGCAGAGCTGGGAATAGAACCTTGGTCTCTACATGTGCCAGGCAGGCCTCCCGAAACATCGTTTGATTTGAGCCAACCCCATGCCTTTGTTCTTCCTTCTCCGTGGTGGTCCTCGGGGAGGACCTGGCTGGGAGCGAGTGGCGTGGGCCCTTTTCTGCTCTGGGTAGCCTCATTGTCTTCTCTTGGGCGTGTGTGCCCATTTCTGCAGGTGACGCACGGTGAGCCGCAGAAGTCCTGCTCGAAGGTGATTGACAGCTGTCAACACATCTGCCAGTGCCGGCCCCCTCCCTTCCTGCCTCCCCCGCCCCCGCCCCCNGGCTCGTTTCTGGGGTTCTCTTTGTGTTTTCCGGGCCCAGGAAGGCCGCGGGAGCAGAGCAGCGGGCAGCCTTGCTTCCTTGGTAATTTTCCACTGGCCGAGCAGGAGGGAAGCCAAGGCCCAACTTTTCCCTGCAGTCTGCAGAACGCCTTTCCCACAGAATGTTCCTGGGAGATGGAGGAGGACGTCTCCCCATCAGTTAATCAGATAAAAGTCAATCTCCATTTGATGAGTGACTCGGCCGGGATTGTTCTGAAGGCCAGAGCTTGAAAGGGGTGCAGCCATTGGGCTGGTCTTAAATCCCTCCCCATGCACACGCTTTCATGTTTCTATTTTAATTCGCGCTTAAGGAGGCGATTGGTTAGGAACCCAAGTGGAGGCTCTGGGAGTGGACGGACACAGATGCCTGACAGCCATTTGCAGCGAGTTCTGCTAGAAACCTCCCCTTCCCCGGTTGGCCTTGATTTCATCTATGAGCAATTTGATTGCCTGGTCATTCAAACAAAGGAGGGGTTTTCTTTAGCCAGAAATGGCCTCATCCTGACTCACAGGGGTTAAGTTTGCTGCTTACAGTTGCTGGTTGAAAAGGTCACTGAGCAGAGGAGATTCTTTATCTTGGGTGGATCGTTCGGCTTCTAGGCCACCTGTGATCGCGTGTGGGTCTACCTCACTGAGCGCACCTCCACTTGATTATTTGGGGCATATTTTAAATAACATTGAGGACATTTATTCTCTGGTAGACGGTGCCTTCACGCTCTCGGAGTCCGGACAGTGATGCAATGTTCTGTGGGGTCCTCGCAGTTCAGATGCATTCCCGTGTTTTGTCTGCTACGCCCATACCTGTCTCCATTCTTATGCGACACCTGTGGCCCGGTGCTTCTCAGAGTGTGGCCCTCAGTGTCACCTGAAGCTTTCCTTTTAAAGTGTAGCTCAGGATCCACTTCAAAGCCGCTTAGGAATTGGCATTGTAACAAGTTCGGAGATCATCCAAGTACACGTTGAAGTCGAGAATCTTGGCCTCCCAGGCTCTCTGCTCAGGCTTCTGAAGGGCTCTGTAGCCTGGGATGCTCACCTCCTTCTCTCTCCCGAGGGAAGCCCTGGGCCATACTGGGTGGGGCCCAGCCTCAGGGACCTGCTTCCAGAGATCACTTCCTTCCCCCTTCCTTCCTTTGGAAGCCCTCCTCTTTCCACTTTTTGGGCCACGGGCCTATGCCATCTCCTATGCAAGCCTGTACTTGTATCTGATAGGCCCACGTCCCCCAGCGGGGGTCCTTTCCATCTGCTCTGCGCTAACTGAGCCTCTGTGCCAGACACAGAGGTGAAAGACCATTCTGGTCTCCTGGGATCTCTCAGCCGCAAAGGAAAGGCCTTAGTGTCAGCAGTTCACAAAAGCGGCCTGAGAGAGCACAGGTCACATTGAAATCTTTGAGTGGTTGGGCCACAGTGGATGGCAACGTTGACCTGAGTCTTAAGGCACAGGTAGAGTTGTTCTAGGTTGATAAGGAAGGTGTGGGGAAAGGACATCAGACAGAAGGAACAGCGTGGGCAGAGCGTTGGAGGTAAGACTTTGTGAGACTCAGTCGTGGAAGTCACAAGCCCTTCAGTGGGCTGGAGAGAGTGGTCAAGGGCGGACGGTGAAGGGCCTCGTGTGCCTCGCTGAGGAGATCACATTTCATCCTGTGAATCGTTGTTTGCCAAACATCATTCAGCATATCCAAATATGTCCTATTATTTGCCTTAGTTTTTCTTTATTTTTTTAATGTTCATTTATTCTTGAGACAGAGAGAGAAAGAGAGAGACAGAGTACAAGCAGGGGAGGGGCAGAGAGAGAGGGAGACACAGAATCTGAAGCAGGATCCAGGCTCTGAGCTAGCTGTCCACACAGAGCCCGACGTGGGGCTTAAACCCACAAACCGTGAGATCATGACCTGAGCCAAAGTCCGACGCTTAACCGACTGAGCCACCCAGGCGCCCCTGCCTTAGCTTTTCTTTAAATAGACTCATCATTTTGTGTATACTAATTAATTTCCAAAAAAATCTTTATATAACTACTGAAATGAGTCAATGAAAACCCAGTATTATTGGCGTAAATAGAGGGTGACCATAAAAATAAATGCAATCAACACAAAACAGTGTTTCAAAGTTCTAGCTTGTTGTGGAAGGTTCCGAGCTCAAGGCTTTCCCTTTTTTTGTTAAAAAGGGATGTGGGGGCACCTGGGTGGTGGCTCGGTCCGTTAAGCATCCGACTCTTGGTTTTGGCTCAGCTCATGATCTCACAGCTTTGTGAGGTTTGAGCCCCCACTTTGGGTTCTGTGCTGTCAGCGCAGGATCTGCTTGGGATTCTCTGTCTCCCTCTCTCTCTTTGTCCCACCCCCCACGCTCACGCTGTCTCTTTCAAAATAAGTAAACTTTCAAAATAAATAAATTTAAAAACTAAAGGGAGAGGAGCAAGTGGTAGAAAGATGTCAGAGCAAGTGGTAGAAAGATGTCAGAGCTTAAGGAGGGACCACATGGAGATTTTTCTCTATAAAGAAGTCAGAAGGCTTGTAAGAAAACCAAAAGGGGCCGAAGTTTCTTGTGTTGAGTCTCAGCATGTTAGAGTGCAGACTCCACGTGCCATCTGCGGTCAGCCCCCTTAGCCGCAGGGACACGCACCCCATCCTTTAGGGAACAGCTGCGGGTAGCTGGAGCCCACAGAGGCATTGAGCAGGAATGTGGCTGTGTTCCACATCGTCTTCTTCAGAAAGATCAACTTCCCTGACAACGTGGAGGGTGGCTTGGGGGTGAGCTGCTGGACCGGACTTGAGTGGAGAACTCGTAGGAGACTGTTAGCTGCAGACCACCCACGAGGGCCTGGAGCCAGGCTGGGAGCTGGAGAGAAGGGGAGGCAGGCGGGGAGTGCCTCGTGCAAGGGGAGAGAAGGGCTCCTATGGGGCTTTGGGCCGACGGCTTCTGGGGGCAAGGAGAGGGGGCTTTTTCGGCTACACGCAGCGCAACCCTATCCTGAAGTGGCTGCAGCCATATCAAAACTGGTCTGGGTTTCCCGGTTCATCCGTCAACAGGGGGTTGCATGGTGATGGTATTGGATTTCTGTCCCTGCCTCTCTGTCTTCTGATCTCTCCCGCGTTGCCCCTTCTCTCAGGCTGGCCCAGCGTCTGTGGCTGCAGGCTCTGGAGATGCCGTCAACCTTACAGTTACTAACCTCCCTACAAGGGGAGCTTCACTTTCTGAATCCTTCAACCAAAGTCCTGGGGCTGACTTTCATTGGACCAGCTTGGGTCACATGTGTGTCTTTGGACCAGTTGGGGTGGCCTGCGATGGGATGGGATAAGCTGATTGGTCAGGCCTGGGCCATGAGACCACCCTTGACGTTGGCGCAGAGAGATGGAACTTGAAGGACAGGGGGCTTTCCAAGGGAGTGGCTCGGTGGAGGGGCTGCATGCAGCCCAAGGATGAGGACGCAGACGCTGGGCAGGTCACACAGAGGAGGTGCTCCTGCAGCCGCAGCCTCTCTGGGGGCATGTGCGGCAGATTAGACCAGTGACAGAGGACATATTTTGTGCATTCGTCCTGTCCTTGTCAAGCCCAGCCTAGACCTTGCATACAAGTAGTGCCCAATAAATGTCAGGCAGGTATAGAGCCTGTTCTGTAATCCCCAAGGAATTCGCCTCTCCCAGCAGGCGCGGAGCTTCAGAGCCATGAAGCCGCTGCTGGCATCTCGTGCACTAGGCATGCGTGGACCCCAGCAGGTGCTGGGCACTGTGCCAGCGGCTAGGCCCACAGAGAGTAAGGGAGGGACGGTTCCTGCCCTCATGCAGCTCTGTTTGCAGGATGTATTGGCCGGAGTGTCCTTTCCTGCTCTTTCTCTGGAGAGACATTGTAGGCACATGTCTGCATTTTGCCCATCGGATGCACCTTTCATCCCTTGTGCTCACGGGCCTCTCCTTCACCGGCCAGCCTTTGCCAAGCGGCTGCGCTGGGCACACTGAGGTGCGCAGGGCCCTCACCAGCACGGGCTGGAAGGGAGGATCTGGGAAGCCGTGAAAGAATTCTCCAGCGGAGGCTGGACTAGCTGGAGCAGAGGGAGGCCAGCCAGCCCGAGGAGGAGGGGGAGTGGCTGAAGCCTGGAGGTAGAAGCCTGAGGGTCAGGCAGAAGACTCCCCGCTGAAGGAATGTTCGTCTGCAGGGGTGTGGGTCTGGGATGGAGGGAGAAAGAGGAAAGAGAGAAACCTCTACGCGTCTTCATGCAGACCTGTACGGTCTCCCAGGAGAGCTACTGCCAGAATGCATATTGGGATTGTTGGATGTTCTCCACGTGGCCAGGCAGGCAGGCCTCCCTCTTCCTCCAGACAGCACCCTGCTGCTCACGGTGACCACCGTGTCGTGTTTGGCCCAGGACTGTGCTGAATGTAGCCCTGAAAATCCTGTATCCCGTGAAACCCCTTAGTCCTGGGCTAACCGGGGCGGCTGGTCCTGCTTTTGCTGAGCCACTCTTCTCCGGCAAAGGCAAGGTGGCTGTTTTGGGTGTCGATTTGTTTGCTTTTGGTGTGTTTGTTTTGTCTTATTTTATCACGAAACTTTCAAGGACGCTGCCCCTTCCCCCAAATCTCCAGCTGGTACTCAATGCTCCTGGGGGCAGCTTGGCTGTGCGTTCCCCTTGGGGCGGGGGCTGTGCTGCCCCTCCCAGCAGCCNTCTGGAACTCAATGCTCGTGGGGGCAGCTTGGCTGTGCGTTCCCCTTGGGGCGGGGGCTGTGCTGCCCCTCCCAGCAGCCCTGGGAAGGCAGTTGAGTCACACCTGCCATTGGAAAGGAGCAAGGAAAGGCACCTCCACTGTCTGCCCTTTGTTTCTCCGACTCTGCCTGACCCTTTGCACTTGAAAGGGACAGTTGCACTTTGTAAACTTTTACAAGCTGTGGGCCACTTGACCAGCAGTTCCCAAATATGACTGTGGTCAGAATCCCCTGGGGGGCTTGTTTAAACTTGGATGGCTGGAGTCCGTCCCCGGAATTCCTGATACAGA
>NW_027532747.1:8345097-8357923 GCF_008692635.1 Crocuta crocuta
GGGGACACACTTTGAGAACTAGTGTCGGAGAGACTGACAATCAGGGCAGGGAACTTTAGAGTCAGACCCAGTCCTTCTACGCCTTGCTCTGTGACCCTGAGCACGTCCCATCCCTCTCAGAGCCTCAGTTTCTGCATCTGTAAAGTGGGGCTAGTCATACCTACTGGAGAAGGCACTGCTATGGAGGCTGGAAATGATACAGGCTGCCCTTGGCAGAGGCTATGTGCTTAAAAAGCACTGTTACAGCCCAGTGACTCAGCCTGGCTTTCCTGCCCTCCAGACCTGGTGGCAAATCCTGCTCATTAGCTAAGTGATTTGGGCAAGGGATCCTTTTTTTAAAATTGTTTTATTTCATTTTTTAATTTTTTTATTGTTTTTTTTTTTTAATTTATTTCTGAGAGAGGGAGAGACAGCGTGAGCAGGAGAGGGTCAGAGAGAGAGGGAGATACAGAATCTGAAGCAGGCTCCAGGCTCTGAGCTAGCTGTCAGCACAGAGCCCGACACGGGGCTTGAACCCACGAACTCATGAGGTCATGAGCCAAAGTCGGAGGCTTAACCAACTGAACCACCCAGGCACCCCTTTTTAAAAATTTTTTAAAGTTTATTTATTTATTGAGAGAGAGAAAGAGAGAGAGAGAGAGAGGTGAGCAAGTGGGGGGTGGGGCAGAGATACTGGGAAAGGGAGAGAATCCCAAGCAGGCTCCACACTGTCATCACAGAGCCCGACTCGGGGCTCCAGCTCACGAAATGGGAGAACATGACCTGAGCCGAAATCAAGAGTCAGACGCTTAACCGACTGAGCCCTTCAGGCGGCCCTGAACAAGTTATCCTTAACTGCTTCAGGCCTCAATTTCTGCACCTGCAGAATGGACTCATGATTATACCTGGTGCATGCAGGTGGTTGTGAGGATTCAGTGCCACAGTTAACCCCGTGCAGAACCCAGGTAACACCCCATAAATGGCAGCTAATAAGTAATACTGGGGTACCTGGGTGGCTCAGTCGGTTACGTGCCTGGCTCTTGGTTTCAGCTCAGGTCATGATCTCGAGGTTTCGTGAGTTCAAGCCCCGCATTGGGTTCTGTGCTGGCAGCGCGGAGCCTGCTTGGGATTCTCTCTCTGCTCCTCTGCCACTCATGCTGTCTCTGTCTCTCTCAAAATAAATAAACTTAAAAAAATAAATAATACTAATGATAACAGTCCTGACAATAAACGGTCACTGGCTTCCAGGTTGGGCGTTACTTAAACGTGGTGCTTGCACTTTTCTGCTGTCCAGTGGGGTATCAAGTTAGAAGCTTGAGGGGGAAGTTGGCTCTTAAAGGATGTGTGGGCTCCCCTAGGTATTCAAGGGAAAGGAAAAGGTTTTCAGAGAGTTCCGCCCATGCCCCTTACCGGGTTCACAGTCAGCCAGAGTCCTCCAGGTATTCCGGGAAGGCGTGGGCAGGGGTGAATCCTGGCAAAGGCAACCGTGTGCTCAGGGGCTGAGCAGAAAGCTCACATGGGAGCCGCCGGAGCTCAGGACCTGGACTCACTTGGTAAATGTCAGCGATGCCCCCTGGTCCCCGTGTGTGACTCAGACGGCTGAGGCCACGGAGGGGGACATGACCCAGCCCTCAAGGAAAAACATGTACAGCCCTCCCTGAGACCTGCTTCTGAGGCTGATTGGGTCAAAAATAGCTGTGGCAGAACAGAGGCGTGTGCCTGCGTTTCCACAGTGCCTTTCTTTACGGAGTCGAGTCACTGATGGAGATTTTATTTTTGCATCTATTTTGTTCTTAGAAAAACCAGAAGCGAGGTTCAGTGACTCCCCAGAGGTCACACAGCAATGGTAGAGCTAGAATGGGGTCACCTGGTGCCCCGTTCTGTGAGCCAAGGGCCAAGTTTGAACAAAGAGAAATAAACGGGAGTGTGGAAGTTCTGGAATGCTTTTTTTCACTTGCTCAGAGCACTCGTAGGAAACCAATGTTGAGTTCCCGGTACTGAGGTGGATGCTTTGCTTTCCTCATCTCGTTTACTGCTTACACACTCCTTATAGTAAGTGGTGTTATTCCCAATCTGTGTGAGGAGCCTAGGGCTCAGAGAGGGTGAGTTACTTGTTCCAGGCTGCCCAGCTGGTAAGAAGGGGAGGTCATCCCTGCTTCCTGCTGTATCCTTTGCTTCCCTCTGCCCCTCCATTGCTGACCGTCAGAGTCAGGAGTCCCCTCGCTCCTTTCCGTCTCAGAGTCTTTACATATATGAGCCCTTCTGTGTGCCAGGCTCCCCTTCAAAGTAGCTGGCTTAACTCATGCAGACCTCAGCTCAGATGTCCTCCAGGAAAATCCTCCCTGACTTACACAGAGGTCACACCATTCCCAGGTCTATCTATGGCCAAGGAACAAATCACCTCAAAAGTTAGTGGTTAAAAACACAACATGTGCATTACCCTTTCCTCCATGGTGATGGGTTGACGGAGCTCCATCAGGAAGCTCTTGCTCGAAGTCCTTCCTGTGACTGCAGTCCCTTGGCCGGGGTTGGTTCCATCTTGACAGCCTCCCTGCTCATGTCTGGTGTTTGGTGCTGGCTGGCGGTTGGGTCCCCAGCTTGCCGTGTCCACCAGACGCTTATGTGTGATGCCTCCCTGTGGCTTGGGCTTCCTCCCAGCATGGCGGCTGTGCGCTGAGCCCGAGAAGCAGGTGCAAGCCGGACCCCTCTTGATGACGTAGCCACGGGGGTCGGGCGCATCACTTCTGCTGCATTCTGTTCCTTGGAATCCGGTGACCAAAGCTGCTCACATGTGGGGAGCAGGAATCAGCCTCCGGCTCTTGATAGAAGAATGTCAGAGAATTTGCCTACATTTTAAAATCACACCACCTTCTATCTTCACACACACATTCTTTGAACTTTTCTTTTTCCTTGATAGCAGCCATCCTACTCCTTAAGTATCAGATCAGATCATTAGCAACTAATTCATTCGACGTTAACTAACTAATGCCTGGATCTAGCAAAGGTCCCTAGTGCATACCTGGCATATAGGTGATCAGGAGCTACTAATTCATGTCTTCTGCAAACAATGTTGACTCTCTGCTATTGTCAGGCACTGTGCTAGGTTCTGGAAATGCAGTAGTGAACTGGACGGAATGGGGTTTACATTTTACTGTGTGTGGGCCCCAGCAGGGCAGGGGGTGCTCGGATAGAAAATACACAAAGCAAAAACATCTCCAGAAAAACAGAGGGAAATGCGTGCTACAAAAGTCATTAAAATCATATGATCTGATAGGACATAAGCACGTGGTCACTTAGATTGCGTGGTCTGGCGACAGGAGGTGATGTTTCAGCAGAGAGCTGTTTGAAGGGAACTAGTCAGAGAGGAAGATCCCGGGAGAAGATTGTTCTCGGCAGAGGGAACAGCAAATGCAAGTCCCTTGGGCTGAGAGATGCTTGGGGTGTGTGAAGGGCCAGGGTGACTTCTGGCTGCTGGGTGAAGGAAGATAGGGAGAGGTGAGGCCCGGAGGGAGGCCATACCCAGATTGTGCAGGGCTCTGGAGGCTGGGGACAGAGGTTGGGTTTTATCACCTAGAAGCCTCTAGACATTTTTGAGCCGAGGTGTGGCATGGCCTCACATACACTCTGCAGAGACCAGTTCCCCAGTGAGGAGGCTGTCACTTGGGTCCAGGCCAGAGATAGTGGTGAGGGAGCTTGTGGGGGGGTGCTGGGCGGGGGCACTGAAGAAGTGGCGGTGTCTTTGAGGCTGGGGTGATAGGACTCAGTGGTGGCTGTGGCTGTCGGGGAGGAGCGGCGGCAAGGGTTCACGGGGGTTCGTGGGATGAAGGAGCAGAGAAGCCACAGACGCCCCCACACCACTGCCTCGTCAGTGCTCAGGATTTTGGTGATCCCACCAGTGGGGTCATCAGCCTCGGTCGGTGCCACAAAGGAGTCAGCAGAGGCCCCGGTGTCCCACAGTGAGTTTCAGCCACTGCTATTTTAAGGACATAACCTCTGGGGCTTTAGCACAAGTCCAAGGTTTAACGACACTCCATCGCTATAAAGGAGTCAGCCAGGTTTCTCCTGGGTTGTGCAGGGTCTGGGGCAAGCAGATGGGGAGGCCCTCAGAGGCCTCTAAAGCCGAGGATGGGTGTGGAGGGTGAGGCCGACCCCGGGACTGGCCTTCTCCGCAGGCTCCTTATGAGAGCGCGCGGCTGCCGTGGCGCTGTCCTTGCCAAGAGTGAGACCTGATGAGGGACCGTAGGCCTCAAATAGGGGTCATGTCGCTTTGCATGGTTTTTTTTTTGCTTCATGGCGGTGTTGGCGAAGCTGGTCTTCACTATCACATGGCTTTGGACCTTGGGGTATCAGACGTTCATCCAGTTTGTGGGAGAACACAAGTTTCCGTTCTGTCATCTGTGAGCCACTAGCAGGCGTGCACGCAGGGGGACCTGGGGCCGGGCCTGGCTCTGGCCCCTTCCAGCCGTGCACCTGTCCCTCAGCACCTCCCTGAGGGTCTGTTTGCTCCTCTCCCTCCAAAGGGGGATGTGGAAGTGGAAATAATACGTGAGGGTCTTGCCTCGCACCTGGCGCGTCCCCACTCTTAGTAGATAGGACCTCTTGGCTCGAGCGACTCTCTTATCTGGACTGGCCTCAGCTCTCCCATCCACAAAATGGGCTGGCTCCGTCTCGCATCCCGCTCTGTGCCAAGCACAGCGCACGTGTGAGCCTGATTTTTCTCTGGACGTGAGCGTCCAATATCAGGAAGAGCTTTGATAGCTGCTGGCTCTTTCTTTTCAGTGATTTTATTTTATTTTTTAAGTACTGAATTTTCCTTTCCCAATTCAATAAATGGAATTGTGTGTCTTCCATTTATTTGCTTGTATCCAGCAAATAAAATATTACACATTTATGCGGACTCTAGTTTACTCAACTGACCTTTATTTGTTGATTTACTGAGCAAACACGTGCCAAGAGGTTGTGCCTTGGCAGGTCCCGGGGCTGCAGAGATGAATTACACACAGCCCTGCGCCTCTAGCTGGATGCCTGAGCTCTGGCTGCTGGGAGATGTTGGCATCACCTGGGAGATTTAAAAATGATGGATGCTCAGGCCGAGCCTGGAGGGAGGTGATTCTTGTCTGAATCAAGGTCGAGACCTTTGGCTTAACCGGAGGCGGGAAGGGGTCTGTGCCAAAAGAGTAACAGGTGTGTGCAATGGAACTTGGGGCCGGAAGGCTGGTGAAACTCGCACAGGAGTGAGTGGCCTCCCAGTGCCACCACAGGCGCTCGGATGTCCCCAGAGGCAGGGCCAAACTGGACTCTGGGGACATCCAAGAATCTGGGATCTTGGGAGGAGTCGAGTCAGCACAGGGGTGGAAATGGGGAAATACACACGCTGGCCAGCGCTCACATCCAGCCCGATGTGGACTTCCTGGGCGCTCCACATTCAGCTGGTATATAGATCAGCATTTTAAAGTGTACGGTTCAAGGCTGCTTTTAGTATAGTCATGAGGCTGTGCGCCATCACCCCCTATATAACTGCAGAGCGTTTTCATCACCCCAGAAGGAAACCCCGTATACCCCCTAAGACAGCTCCTCTCCCAGTCCCTATCCTAGACGTTTCACATTAGCCTGGGCGCCTCGGTTTCCTCATCCCCTGGTTGTGAGGAGGACGGCAGACACTGTGTTGGGGCTCAGCCCGTGGCTCGGCGCAGGGCAGGTGCTCGGAGGGTGCAGCCCCCATAATGCAAAGGGATCCTGTAGGGTCTGGGGCCCAATCCTAGCTGAAAGCCCCCCTGCCTGTTGCATTAGGCTCAAGAGCCGGTTCTGGCACCCCATAATTCTGGCCTCGTGTGGACCCCATGGGGCTGTTGAGTGGGTCGGATGGGCTTGTATGTGACCATGCTTAGAACAGCCCTGGTGATCACCCTGTCAGTGTTAGCGGCTTCATATTGTGGCAGAATTCATATACGACGTCTCCCTGTGCCCAGGACAGAGCAGCCGGTCTGACCTGGTAAGTGTCTGGTCCCATCCCTAAGAGCCAGGACTGTTGACTCATCTTCGTCCCCAGAGACAGCTCAGAGCGTGACACATGGAAGGTGCACACTGAATGTCTGTGTAAATGAACGAGTGCATGACTGGCGTGAAGACAGAAGACAAACTCTCCGGGGTGAGGGGGGGGAGGAGACTAACGGTTCTGAGGGTGCCATTTGCCAGGGAGCATCTGGGACCGTGTCTTAGTTCGGGCTCCAGAAATAGATACCGAGACAAGATTTCAGGTACAGGTGGATATTTGGGAGTTGAGCCCAGAAGACGCCCATACGGAGTGGGCGAGGTGGGGGCAGGGCAAGGGGTGACGTCAAGCCAATTATCCCTGTGGGCAGCCGAAGGGAGCTCAGTCCTGCTGGGGGGCTCTGGGAGACGGTGTAGGACCTAAGTGGGACCCAACCTGAGGGCGAGGTTACAAGCTGATCCCAGGAGGAGTGGAGGGAATCTACTTCCTCGGCAGTTGGACGCCAAGCCAGCAAGCCCCCCGGAAGGACACCAGCATCTGCTACAGGCTGTCACCTTATTCCGCTGTGATTGCCCTGGGTGACCTCGCCCCTGCTCAGACCCATATGGGCCTATACCTTCCAGGAGTTTTCCCACTTGTGAAAGCACATCAGCGCTCACAGGGATACCCAATTTATATGTTTAAGGCGCAGTAAATCATTCACAAATATTTACTCATTCGACAAATATCTGTAGATGTCTCCATCACGGTCAGAGACTGAGCACGATGCAGTGAGTAGGGCAGGGAGAGCCCAGAGGGAAAGCTCACGGGGGGAAGATCGGGGTTCTGTTTTTTCTCACATGGAGTGTGGGATGCGTGTGGACAGCTCGGGGAGGCAGAACCCGGGAACTGCAGACGAAACGGAGCACCCAGACTCCCCGGACAGTGAAGCTGAGTGGAGAGGGTCCGGCCCAGAGCAGGTGTCCTGCCGGAGGCGATGGGGGGCGGAGCTGAGGGGGGAATGATGGGCCAGGTAAAGGCTGGGCATGGAAGTGGGGGAGAGTGGCGTGCTCCTGCCAGAAAGCTCTGCAGGGGCAAAGGATTGGAGGCCACAGAGAGTCTGTCCATCCAGGACCGCAAGTGCGCGAGGGGCCCGAGAGATGAGCTAGAGGAACATGGGCAAGGCACAGCATGAGCAAGTCCTGGACTTGAACCCCGGGCATTGCAGAGCCCTGGATGGTCTGTGTGGAGAGTTACCAGCTAAGATGCCTTCATACAGCCCCAGTGAGGGGCTAAGTGGCAGGTACGGAAGACAGGAAGCAGGGAGGAGGTGGTGGACTGGGGGGAGAGTGATGGTCTGGGCCAGGTGGCAGCTGTGAGCAAGGGAGTCCGGGCTTAAGAACCTTCTGGACTCAGCGACCACTACTTGTCCGGGATGAGTGGAAAGGAGGACTCCTGGACGACGCTATCTGATCAGATGCCTCTCATGGAGACGGGACACAGAGCGGGAGGGTTCCAAGGGCTCAGCAGGCCCAGATTTTGTCATGTGGTGTTGGAGATGACTTGTGATCGGAGGATACAGTCGGGTGGTGGGTCTGGAGTTGAGGGCAGAGTCCTGAGCTGGCCCTAAGGGTGGGGGTGGGGCAGTGATGCTGAAGCCACCAGAGATCACCCAGAGAGAGAGTGGGGAGGACAGAGCCTGAGGTTTGGGAGGAAGAGAATCCTGAGAAAGGGCAGCCAGAGAGAGAGGGAAGAGGAAGACCAGGAGAGGTGACCTTGGAGGAGGGAAGGAGCCAGGGCTTGGGAGAGTTCACAGGCTTAGTAACCAGACACTGGTATCCACCCTCCTCATGCACTTACCTGTGCCTCCCAGAGCAGAGCATGATGGAGGTTAAGTCCTTAGAGCTCAAACAGGTGGGTGGCTCCCAGTGGGGGACCACGGGAAAGCAGGTGGGAATGTAAACCAGCATCCTCGAGGGGACCCCCAGGGAGGCCGCAGAGCTCACCATGGGCCTGGAAGGTGAAGAGAGGTACGACTGGCCTCCCAGAGTCGGGGGGCCATGAGGAAGGTAAGGGAGCTGGCTGCGCGTGGCTGGGAACAACCAAGGGTCCCCAGTGGAGATGTGGGCTGTCTCAGGAGTGTGTGCCAATAGGGTAGGGGGTCAGAGGCTGAGTTTCCAAGCTGGGGGAGGCGATTACAGGGCCAGCAGACCTTTATTCGTTCAAATATTTCTCGACCATTCCTATGTTCTAGGAGCTTGGGGTACACCACTGAACAAAATAGATGCAGAGCAGAGAGAAGTAGACAGGATACACCTGTGAGCTGCATGGTGCGCTGGAAGCGGTGGGGGCTGGGGAGCTGGGGAGTGGACTAGAGCAAGCTGGGGCTGGGGGCCGGTGCAGTCGGAAGAGAGGGTGGCCTTGCAGGAAAGGTTCGCAGTCGGGGAGGGAGCGGAGCTCGCTGGCGCCTGGGAGGCTGTCCAGGTGGAGAGCACAGCCCGGCTGGGGCCTGGGTCAGGGACTTGCCCCGGAGAGGCTGAGGAGCAGCCAGAGGCCTGTGCGGCTGGAGCAGAGTAAAGGGAAGGGGGTAAGAAATGAAAATGGGGAGAAGCAGAGTGGATCGTGTACAGGCCCACTGCAAGGCATGGAATGCGGGGCCAAGCGGAGCATAGAGGAGGGGCGGGATCGGACTTGTTCCTGATAGGATTGCTCTGGCTGCTGTGTAGACCAGACCATGGGGGTCCGGGTGGAAGCAGGGAGAGCAGTTTGAAGCCTTTTGAGGCCATCCAGGTGAGAGGTGAGGGCCGCTGGGAACGGAGGGCGCCGATAGGGTGGTGAAAATGGTCAGCTTCCCGATGGGAGCCCACTGAGCTTCTGAATAAGCCAGGTTCCAGAGGGCAGTGTCCTGGTGGCCGGGACAAGGAGCAGAGAGGGACATTCGGGGACAGCCGGACCTAGTGGTTGTTCCAAAGCAGTGCCCACAGTGGACTCTCCTCTGGAGCGGTCCCAGCGATGGTGGCACTGGGGCTGCCCTGGAGCTGGGACCGAGCCGTTTGGTTTCGTGTCACAGACAGTCCCTCGGTGACATCGCTGATTCCCGCAGGGTTCTGATGAAGTGGCCTCGTGAGTGGCCTGGTGTTGGTCTAATTAAAAGGGGAAATGACTTCTGCATCTGCTGGCTTGGGGGGGTAGGGACTCCATCACCCAGAGCTTCCAGGAGGGAAGCCAGAGTCCTTGATCACTGTCGTGGGTGCGGGGACCGGGCCGTGCAGCCTGCATCTGCTCCGGGTCGGCCCTCACAGGGCCCCAGGACTGGTGTCCCCAGGGTGCCTCCGTCCTGCCACCCAGGCCTGGCCCAGGGCAGAGGCCACCAGGGAGGGGCATTCGTGGGAGGGTGTTCGAAGGGAATTGAAGCATGGGGACAGTTTCTCTAAAGTGAGTCAGTGGTGACACATGACAATCACAATAAAGAGGCTAATACACTCAGAAGCCAGAAGCCACTCATGGTCTCTGCTAAAAAAAAAAAAAAAAGTTCACAACACAAAACTTTGTTGGTCAAGGAACGAATGAGACTAGAATTTGGATGCCCAGAGGGAGCCCATTCGCTCGCTCACACACTCATTCATTCAGCAAACCACCTACTGAACGTTCACTCTGGGCCAGATGCAGTGGTGAGAGCTGGGGAAGTGAGCGGTAGTGGTGGTTAAAGGCAGAGGTGGAGGCTACAGGGAGGGCTCTGCCTTGGAAAGAAGGCCAAGGCCAAGGCCAAGGAAGGCCTTTCAGGCTGAAACTTGAAGGAGGAGCCTTGTGTGGACTGGGAAGGGCGTGCCAGGCAGAGGGCACAGCACATACAAAGGCCCTGTGGTGGGAAAGCTCTGCGGGGCCTAGTGATCAAAGGCAAGAGTGGCATAATATGAGCACAGGGAGGGTAGCACTAACTCGCACAGGGCCTTATACACCATACTTCCCCTAGTACAGGGCTGGGGGTTTTTTTCTCAAGGGCCATGGGAAGCCATTGAAGAGGCTTGGGCCATGGAGGTGGCAATAATGGATTTCATTTTTAAGGCAGTCATTGGTGGCTGAGAAGAGAACAGTTTGGAAGGGTAAGAGGACCGTGGGGAAGACTATTCGGGAAGCTATAGCAGGTGATAGAGGATAGGGGCCAGGACTGGGGCAGCGGCTGAGGGGAGAGCGATCCCAGGTGTAGTTTGGAGACAGCCAGCAGGATGGGATGGAGGAAGATGGAGAAGGAAAGGAAGGAGTCGAAGGGAGGAGGTCCGAAGATGAGTTGATGCCAGCCAGTGTCTGCCAGGAGTTTGGTGGCCCTGGGGTCATCTGCTGAGGAAGGACGCTGATTTACCCAGCTAGTGTGAAGTGAGCTTCTCCTGTGTCCCCAGCTCTGGGTCGCGCGACCCAGAGTAAGAGTAAGAACTGCTCCAGGCCCCAGCTGAGCTCCGTGGGCAGGGGAGGGGGAATGAGAAGTTGCCATCCAGCAGAGGGTACAGTGGGTACAAAGCACTGCAGGAGATGGAGGCAGTGGGCCCTGAGCCATCAGGAATGACTGCTTGGAGCAGGTGGCATTGAACTGTCTCAGAGAGCAGTGGGGACTTTGAAGAGCAGAAGCAAGGAAGGCTATAAAGGTGGATGGAAGGTGGGAGGAACTGCCTGAGCAAAGGTGGGGAGTCAGGAAGGTCCAAGGCCTTTCGGGAACCCGGGATCCTCCTTTTTGGGACTGTAGGATGCCGGAGCGGGTAATGGGGGTGGAAGTGCCTCAGGGCAGGTGGCCCAAGGAGTTTCGACATGATTCTAGAATAGCTGAAGGTTTCTGAGCAGCTGAGTTATGCAACCTAGGTGGTGTTTGAAGACTATTAATCTTAGAGAGATGGGCAGGAGGCCGGGTCCACTGCACATTTGTATCTGTGCCCAATCTCTGGCTGTGGCAGCCATCTCTTTCCAAGATGGCACCGAGACGTTGGCCTTCACAGATCAGTTTATGGGGATTGACGTAGGCTGCCGCCCTGTCCCATCTCTCTCTCTCTCTCACGTACATTGCACGTGGGGATGGTGTCTGCTAGCCCGGGAGTATGGGCCTTCCCGCACTGTATCAAGGCTGGGCATGACCTGGCAGGGGCCTCTAACCTGCCCTTTGGCCTCTGGAGGAGGAACTCAGTAGAAGTTCAAGGTGTTTTGGACCAGACTCTCTGGGAAGCTTCCAGATGGTGTGTTCACACCAGGGCCTCTGCCGACCTCTGAGCAGGGCGGCCACACCTAGTGCTACGTGGTTGCTCGCCTTCCAGGAAGGCCTCCTCCCCTTGACGTTGGTAGTTGAGATTATGAATGGCGCTCCAGTTGGCATGTTGGGCTGTGGGGGCGCAGCAGCTGCTTCCTTTCTTACTCCATCCGCTCCCCCGAGAGAATTATGGGGTTTACGAGATTCTAAACTCTGTGCTGGAAATGCAGGCTTACCTTAAATACATGGGGAGTGTTTTAATTCTTTCTCCTTCCCCTCCCTTTCGAGCCCTTTCTCTCTTATTCCAAGTTTATACTCTTCCAAGCTCAAATGAATCTTCTGCACACAACACGCGCACAGACGCGTGCATGCGCACACACCCACACACACATATGAGCAGGAAAACAAAAGGAAAAGATGAGGGGAGAGCTGTGCTGGAGAAGACTTCAGGTCGCGGGGCTGTTATCATGGTGCATTTGTCACATTTGTTCAAGATGGCGTCAGTCTGGTTCACACACTCTTTCCCTCTCTCACCTTGGGTTGACTTTTATCCTACCAATGGCTCCCAATCAAGACAAAAACACCCCTTAGACTAAGTACGTTTGGAAATGTGGGGGTACTCGTTTTTTCGGTTGCCGTAGGTAGTGACTGGGGGGTGGTGAGTGCTTCCTGCATTTAGTGGGCAGGGCTCAGGGCTGATAAATGTCATGCTAAGGGATAGTTTTACACAATGAAGTCGCTCCCCTTTATGCTGATAGAGACCCTGCTGAGAAACTGCTTAGCCACCAAGCCTTCTTTCAAACCAGCCAGGATTCGAGCCCTAACCTGATGCCCAAAGAGAGCAGATCCTTTTCATTTTTTGGAAAACTCAGTGACCCGCCGTGCCACAACGGAAGACAGTTCCGGTCTCTTTGGATGATTCTGTTTCCCTCTTGGATGACAGCGTTGGGCTGGTCCACATTCATGTATGAAGGATGTATTTTGAAACACTTGGCCAAGAAGAGAGAAGCAAAATAACTAAGACCTGGTCTGGTCCTAGCTGCTAGTCTTCGAGGACTCATTAACTTGCAGGCCCCCAGAGGGCAGAGAATGAGTCCCACCTCATCCCCACGTACACCCCATGGAGCCCACCGTGGGCTGCCTTGCTCACAGGGCACTGAGTAAATCTGTGTGTGTAAAATTGACCAAGGACTCCCATCATGGCTGTTGACGTTCTGGTTGGCTGAAGGACAGGGCTCTTTGGGTCTATCACCAGGGCTCCGTTTTACTCAATGCTTTTGAATGTTAATCTGTGAAATTGAACTTTTATACAGGCCTATGCGGTCAGCTACTTTATTAGGCTGCATCTTTATAGACCTCATGACTTTCTTGATTTTGTGTAGCCATCCCGTCTTAGACGGGGTGCCCTGGAAGCAGAGCCTGAGGCAGGGATTCAGGTGTGTGTTATTAGTGAAGGAAGCTTTCAGGGGGAAGCGGAAGGGGCATGAAGGAGCAGGGCAGGAGGGGGGAAGGAGTCCATTAAGGGTTTGTTTCAGCTAGAATCTAACTTCAGGAGAGCCCATAGGTTCCAAAGAGGAGACCGTGAAGTGAGGGACAGCTGTTTATGCCTCGATATCGGTGAGTCAGTGGCCACTGATTGTGCTAGT
>NW_027532747.1:8357988-8367160 GCF_008692635.1 Crocuta crocuta
AAAAAAAAAAAAAGAAGTGAGGAGTGCCTCTATCCAGCTAGATACTATACCATGTGCGCTAAACTTCTTGGCCCCAACATAGTGCAGCCCACTGCTAAAAGATGTACCAAATTTCCTCTTCCTACTTAAACAAATATATATGTATATTTTTTCTTTTTCTTTTTTTTTTTTAGAGAGAGTGCAATGGGGGAGGGGCAGACCAAGAGAGAGAGAATCTTTCCACATTCAGCGTGGAGCTCAACATGGGACTCGATCCCATGACCCTGGGATTATGACCTGAGCTGAAATCAAGAGTCAGACACCCAACCCACTGAGCCATCCAGGCGCCCCTGCTCTTCCCACTTCTAAGATGTCTGAGTCTTTCTCTGAGCGTCTCTCCCCTCCGGTTCCTTTCATTCCTTCCTTTCCCCATTTGTGCTGAACTTCTGTTCCCACCAGGCCAGAGCCCAGTGCCCTGAAGCACCTAGAGCCTCAAGGGCATCCTGTGGCCCTGTGCTCTCCTGGGAACTCTGCATTCCTGAACCATCAGAAATACACAAAGGGTTTTCGTCTCATCTCTGAGAACATTCTGGGCCTTATAACCAGCAAAACAGTTTATCTCCTTATTCAACTCTAAGATGCTTTCTGCCAGCCACTTAAAGCCCTGTGGGATTAGCCGGCTCTGCTCTTTCCACCAGAGTGCTGCTCTTTCCGGATGGCTCGCAGGGGTGTGAGCGGGAGGGGGGGCGGCTGTCGTTTATTAAGCGCTGCTGCATCTGACTGCTCGTGCTCATGCTGCCGCCACTAAGTAATACGACTAATTCCTTTCTTGCTTGTTTTTTTTTTTCTTGCTAACACACATCCCACAACTTATCCACCCTCCCTTTGGAAGTTATCCCACTAAGTGCTGGCTCTGGCAGTTTTGTCACTGGAAAGTTTCTAGATTCTTCCCTACAAGGGTTAGAACCAGCCAGAATGGGGAGCGAAGTTCAGCAAAGACCGTGGGGAAAAATGGAGTTTTGTTCTACATTCGGTAAGAAACTGGTGACGGGTATTGAGCAGGAATGTGAAATGATCGGATTTACATTTTTCAGGGAATCTTCCAACGGGCAGAGAATAGATGGGGGGAAGGGAGGATGCGTAGCTAGAAGGCTGTTGTAAAGGGTGCAGGTGAAGGTGGAGGAAGGGACTTGGGGGTGGGGGACAAGGGGGCAGGGACCAAATCTGAAAGCAGAACTAATGAGAGACATTTGCTTGAACAGAAGGGCCAGGGAGGGAGGTTGTCAGGAAGGACCCCCAAGTCTGAGTTGAGCCGCCAGGTAAGGGGGCAATTGCGAGGGGAGGAGGCTGAGGGGTGGATAATGAAGAGTTCCGTTTGGGGCATGTAAAATCCGAGCTGGCCGGTGGATGGAGACCGTATCCATCCAGGTGGAGATACTGAGTCATGGCTGAAGGTATGAATCAGCAGCTTGAGGGAGGTGCTTGAGCCGAAGCCATAAATATGGGAGCTGTCGGCATCTGGCTGGTCTTTGAAGCCAGCGGACTGGAGAGATCTCCTGGGAAAAGAATACAGATAGAGACGGGGGCCCAGCACCCGCAGCGGCAGGGCCTCTACCCCCACCACCCGTGGGTGAGAAGCCAAGGTAGGCCAGGGCGAGGCCAGCGGCAGCCTCAGGACCTAAGAACACTGCATGGGCTTTTCTTCCCATTCTTCTGGACGGCAGCTTCCTTTTCCTCCTTTATTTCTGAAAGAGATGGATTAAAGCTGATCCGTTACCCTAGTCACTGACCCCCCAAAAGGTACGAGAATGGGAGCCACGGTGGACGCCACCCCAGTGGGCCCTGGCCACGCCCAGTGTTTGAAAAGAAAAAGAGAGAAATGATATTTAACCATCAAAGATACTTCACATTTTGCAAATCCTGATTTCTGTATTCTCTTTTAAAAATCAGCGTCTTGAAATGCTTTTGAAAGGCAAGGCTGAGCCAGGAACTTAGAGTGGCATTCCTCAAGGTAACAAGGGGGAGTTTGGGGCAGCGTCGGGTCAGGAAGGGGAAGGGTGGAGGAGGGAGGCCTTCGGAGGTGGTGGAGGAGGGCAGGGTGCCTGCAGAACCGCAGAGCGTGTCTGTCCTTTGGTAGGTTTGGTGGTCTCTTCCCTGCACTGGCGGCAGGATACCTTCAGCAAATGCCTGGCTCTCATCACTGTCTGATGTTTAGCACTGGGGGTTGGNGCATTTGGCCCTAGGAGCCCATCACCTCTGGTTGACCCCAGCTCCATCCAACACAAGTACTAGAAGACCTCCCTGTCCCCCCTCAGCTTGCAGCTGGGTGTGTGTCAGAAATCCAAATGCTTCAGATTTTAGAAAAGCGGTATCATGTATATAGTGTAGGTTAAGTAACGCTGCCAGAGGCCAAGCACCCGCTGAAATACGAGGGTATCGGGGAGCCTGGGCAGCTCCATCAGTTAAGCATCCGACTTAAGCTCAGGTCATGATCTTACAGTTCATGGGTTCAAGCCCTGCATTGGGCTCTGTGCTGACAGTTCGGAGCCTGGAGCCTGCTTTGGATTCTATGCCTCCCTCTCTCTCTGCCCCTCCCTTGCTCATACTCTGTCTCTGTCTCTTCCTCACTCTCAAAAATAAATAAACCTTTAAAAAAATGTTTAAAGAACTATGTGGGTGTCACAGTAAATGAGACCAGGTCCCATCAAGACTATAGAGAGCCCCACTTCTTGGCAGCTAAGGTTTTGCTACCAAAGTAGTTTTGGCAGCAAACTACCTTTTGGGTTTGGAAATGACAAAGAGTTGAGGTCCTTGCATTTGAAAACCAGTTTCTCCTGAACTGATTATATAAACCACGGCACAGCCACACACTGGTACTCCATTCAGCTTAAAAAAAAAAAAAAGTAGTTCGGTTCATACCAACCTGAAAGCATCGCCAAAATATATTAAATGGAATATACGTTAAATATCACCAGTGATAGCAGCCCCAATGTCTATGGGTCTATGACAGCTGCTATAGACTGGGGGGCTTATAAACAACAGAAATTTAATTCCCATGGGTCTGGAGGCTGGGAAGTCCAAGATCAAGGCGCTGGCAGATTTGGTGTCTGGTGAGGGCCCATTTCCTGGTTCACAGACGTCAAGTTCTTGCTGTGTCCTCTCATCGTGGACAGGGTGAGATCTCCCTGAGGTCTCTTTGATGAGGACACTGTCCCATTCATGGGGACTCGACCTCATGACCCCAGTCACCTCTCACAGACCCCCACCTCCTAATCACGTTAGGCGTTAGGTTTCAATGAGTGAATTCTGGGGTGCAAAAACAGTCAGGCATTAGAGGGTCGCTCACACAGCCTGCTCTCTCACAGGATACATCAGAAATCCGTTACAGTCGTGGTGGCCTCTGGGCAGGGAAACGAGGTGCCCGAGCTAACCCCTGGGCCTCCTTGTCCTTCACTGACCAGTTTCTGGATGTTTCCAGAACCTTCAGGGTTATTGATCATATTTTATGGTTCAGAAGATTCCCCAGAACTGGGGAATGTCAGCATCAGGAGAGTTTTGAGACTTCATCCTGTCTGTTCGAGGCCGTCCTCACCTCCAAGGCCCCATTAATGTCCCTGTCAAAGGAAGATGATGGGACAGTCGGTTATGGTGACCTGTCTGGCCAGCTGTCAGGAAAAATAACGAGCAGACGCAGTGCCAGGGTTCTTGAGATGCTCCACGCCCACTGGATTTCAGAATAATGTGTCCAGGGAACCGGTGACTATAAGGAATGAAAGTGGGAGGTAGAATTCATCCTGTATGTGATACGAAAGTTACTCTAATTTCTCCCTGTGGGGAATGCTACTTCCATTTCTCATTACTCCCGGGGTCCAAGGTGGGCATGAGGCAAACTTTGTGCTCCTAGGTCTTCCTTCTCAAAGACTCTTTTGTTGAGTAAGTCCTGCCCTCTGCCCTCAAGAGGGTTAACTAAAGGGCTGGTGAAGGCTGGGAGTATGGCTAGGGCACCCTCATGGAGGCCACAGGTCCGCGGTCACAGTATCTCCAGGCGATGCTACAATCTGTTCGTCAGTTGGGCCAAGTAAAATCTACAGTAACAGTGGTGTTTACCGGATTTGCCATAGGAAAGGGGAGAAGGAAGGTGGACTTTGGCATCAGATTGCCCTGGAATGCCGGCTTCTCTGTTGATTTTTCCTTGCAGAGTCTGTCCTCACTTCTGGAAGTGGGGACAGTGACATCCGCGACTCCTGATGGGTCGAGAGATTTAAAGCAGGTGATATGCGTGCACGCAGTGCAGCTCAACAGGTGCTTAGCAAAGGGGGCTGCCGCTATTACCATTATGTTCGTATTAAGCTCCTTGAAATATTTTGAAAATATAAAGCTCTTCCCCCGTAAAATTTTCTGGAAACTTAGGCGTTTGCTTGTCTGCCTGCAGATGACAAATAACAAACACTAGTGAAGGCTCAGAAACAGTCTGGCAGGCCCCGGCCGGAGGCCTGACGTTTTGCACGAACGTAGGTGATGGTGACGTGACCGTGTAGGTTGCCATCTTGGCGCCTGTCGCCATGGCAGAGATGTTCCTGGTTCACATTACGGGACTGACTGTATCATGGCGCTTGGAGTCTGGCACTCGGATTTGGAGCAGGTCAGAGAAGCCACGCTCCAAAGTGCTTCTGGTGTGTCAAGAGGAAAGAGGGTGCGACCATCCCTCCAGTCTGGCCTGGGGCCACTTGCAGTGGCCTTTGAGAGAAGAACCCCTGTTGTTGGGCTTTGCCCCTGGGAAAGATGACGCAGTTCCACCAGACGCGTCAGGGAGGAGCGCCCTCCGGTCGATGGCCCCTTCTCCCACCAAGACAACAAGGCGATCTGAGCAGCGCCTGTTCCCAGCTCCCAAGTTTCTGGGTCAGCCTTGCCAGCCACCCAGGCCAAAGGCCACCGTTTCCTGGAAGAGATGTTGGCCTTCCCCCTGCCCCTCCGGAGAGTCAATGGGCTCCTTGTTCTCAGGCGGAGAATGAATTGGCCTGTGGGTGGCAAAGGCACATTGTCTCCTGCTTAGGCAGAGAGAATTGTGGATGCCTTGGAAATAAGGCATTCGACTCTTCTTGGACCCTGTTACAGGCAGTTCCACCGTGGAGGCTCTGGGTAGCGGGAGGCGGGGGAGGGGGGTCATCCTGGAGGCAACTGGCCTGGAATGATAGGTTCCAGCTGGAAGGCCGTCAAGCTGAACTCCTTGAGCCGCTGGCTGGCTGGGATCGGTGAGGTGCACCCTGGGAGGCTGAGTCAGGTCTGCGCCTCTGGCTGTGCCCGCGCCCGCCTGGGAGGCATCCATCTCTGCACCAAGTGTAGGGAAGAGCGCTGGAGACCTTCCAGGGCCCTGGTTTGCCACCGGGAGACTTCGTTCCCCGGGGAACATTTGGGCACCACAGTGGGGAGAGGGAAGCTGCTGGCATCTAGTGGGTAGAAGCCAGGAGTGCCGCTCGGCAGCCCACAGGGCACAGGCCAGCTGCCCGCAGTGACTGCGGTCCAGCCCAAAATGTCAGGAGCGCCGAGGCCAAGGGGCCCTGCTGCTCGAGGCTAAGGTCGTCACTCTTGTGTGGCAGATGGGCACTAGAGGTCCAGATTGCGGAAGTGCTTGCAAAAGTTCAAGGGGTTTCCAAGACAATGCCGGCAGCCAGGTTGTGCAGCTCCTTAGAGCGAGCCGCTTGTCCAGAAAGAGAAGGAAATTCCCAGACAGGGGCTTGTTGCCAAGTCGGGACCTTCTGCCCAGCCTCAGCACGCCCCGTCCTTTGGACAATCTTGTCCACGGATAGCGCGGCAGCGGGGTCTCTGGGCCGCAGACTTGGCCCCATTTCACTGCAGCGACGCCCACAGGCATCTCAGGGGGTGCAGCTTCTGCTTTGTTGTCAATCATCTCAGGGACACAGCGGCCCCTTTTTAGATCGCAGGGGTCTGTCTACTAGCCAAGTCACGTGGCTGTAAAAGGAACGAGTGTGGCATTAGAACTTGCCCCTGAAAACTCACGGGGTGCCCGTGGTGTTAGAACAGAACGTGCCCCACACACTCACGGGGTGCCTGTGGCATCATCCTGCGTCTCTGCACACTCACGGCCGCCCCAGCAACGGCCCCAGCAGCCTTACTGCTCACAAGATCTGACTCTCACTTCTTTAGCAGCTTGGTGACTTTGCCTCTTTGGCCCTTAGGAATCCTCAGTTCCCTTACCTATAAAATTGTACTGATAATCCCCACCGTGCCCATTTTGGTGGGAGGGGATATAAGAATAAAAGGATCTAAGAAGGAGATACTTTGTCAACATCTGTGACAGCAGGTATGTGGCTCTTGCTTCACTTCCAAGGCGGCACCCAACTGCTCTTGCTGCCTTTTTAGAAGGGAAGCAGAGTGTGTACCCTCTCATGACCTGGCCCTCCAAGAACCCCGCTGTGATGGTGTGAATGATCTATGTCCATGCTGTCCACGTGGCAGCCGTCCGCGACGTGTGGCTACTGGATTTTTAATTCATTTTGTTTTAATTAACTTATATTCAAGTAGTCACGTGTTTCGTATATATCATAGTGCAGCCATGGACCATGGGTACGGGTTTTGTTTTCCTCTTTAATATATGGTTTTGTTCTAAAGCCACAGACATTTCACATTCCTTCCCTTCCCTTCCCTTCCCTTCCCTTCCCTTCCCTTCCCTTCCCTTCCCTTTTCTCATCTCTTTCCTTCCATCATCCTCCCTCCCTCTCTCTCTCTCTCTCTCTCCACAAAGACCAGCTAAGAAGTAGGGATTTTTCTCAGCTGTGTGTCCCCGTCCCTTTGGGGTCACAACCTGGAAGAACTTATTCTTAGCTTAGGCCAGCAGGGAACTTTAAACAGGACTTAGGCTTGTCTAAAGAACTAGCAAAATGTGGATCTGGAAAGGGATCTGGAACACAGAAAGCTCACAGGAACCTCATAGGGATGTAATTTCATCTATCTGATGCTTGCGAAGGCAGATCGGGATCCTTCGGCAGCTCGGCAACCTGACGTCTGGGGTTCCTGACATGGAACCCATCCTCAGAGCCAGGGACCCCAGAGGAACCTGGAAGGCAGCAGAAGACATGGGACAGGGAGGGCTGGAAGCCGAGTGCAAGTCCGGGAAGCCTGAGCGCGATCCTGTGGGGGACCCTGGAGGATGGCTTATGCTCTACTGCTCTCCCAGCCAGCAGCAGGGGCCAGACGGTCCCATCCAGCCCCTGTCGGTCACTGGTCAGGGACTGTCCAAGGTATGGGGGAGTAAACGTCCAGCCTCTCTGCCTCATGCCTATCCCCCCATCCAGCAGCCCAAGGGCAGCCTTCCAAAGAAGGGCTCCAGGTGCCCGGGAAAGTCAAAGTGTAGCTGCACGTCCCCGCAGCCCAGCACAGCTGGGAAGCACCCCGCCTTACAGTGCCCACCTCCACGGCCAGGACAGAGTGGGGTGGTGGCAGACAATGCTGTCTGAGTGCCAAACAAACAGAAAGACCCCAGGATGCCCCAGAAGGGATCGGTGAGAGAGAAGCTCTCTTGTGTGCTTGAAACCACCATGCCAGGAACGGCACAGATCTGCCCGTCCCACTGCTAAGCTTCTTATCAGATTGGGAGCCAGAAAGAGTCATGGAGGCTGGCACCAAAGTGGCGGGCTGTCCCTGCCTTAGAAACCGGCCTGTTCCACTGTCGGGCGGTTAAAGAGTGCAGACCGTTCCTAGGGCTCTCAGTCCGAAATCTGCCCCAGGTCATTGCCTCTGCCTTTGGGAGAACCACCGACTGCGTTCTTGTAAACCCCAGGGTGATACCTGGCGCGTTACTGGGGCTGATCCTCTCCACCAATCTTCCAAGGAATGGATGAGGGGTTCATGAAAGTTCAGTGCTTTATCAAGGGTCTAGCCCAAGTCAGGATCCAAACTCGGGTCTGTCTGTCTGTCTCATCATACTGTCATCGCTAAAATTCTCAGACTAGACAGAAGCTGAGCCACATGCCCAGAGACCTCCCAGCAAGGCATAGGTATGGCATTTGGAGTGAAGCACGCTTCTGAAAAATAACATAGAAGGAGCGCAATGTTTACTTGCAAAAGGCAAATTTGGGGTATAATTTCAGGATACTCTCAGATCACTCTCCTAAGCCTGTCTAATAATCTCAGGTTAAGTCACCCCAAGATAGGTAGACAAGGACAAATTTTTTTTCTGTAAAAGGCCAGATAGTAAATGATTTAGGCTCTGCAGAGCCATGCAATCTTCGCCGCAGCCAGAAAGCAGCCATGACCACATATCAACAAGTGGGTGTGTCTGTGTTCCAATAAAACTTTATTTACAAAAACAGGTAGTGGGCCAGATTTGGCCTAGGGGTCAGAGTTCGTCAACCGTTGGTCCAAGTTGGTCCTGCACCCCTCTTCAGCATGCTTACAACTGTTTAGATGGAGAAGGTTCTACCTGGCTAGGCCTTGTTGAGGTCCCGTCATGTATAAAGGACCCTCTGGAAGGGAAGAACAGAATTCACCATCTGATACTCAGTATCAATTCAGTTGATATTCAGTATCAAGTAGGTACCAGGCGCTGCTGAGCAGTTAATACACCCTATCAGGAGCTTTTTCCTATCCCAAGGTCATGAGCCTCTCACAAACAAGCCCATTATTCTCAGTCAACCTACACTGGCTCCATGTTTTGTTTGATGGTTTCCTGTTCTCTGTATCCAAGGCACGGGCACAATGAAGAGCCTCGGGGAGACAGGAATCGTTGTAAGCATTTATTTGGTGATTACTGAATTCGTGTCCATTCTCCACTAGACTGTAAGCATCAGGAGGGTAGGGTCCCTGTTCTGTTTCGCTGACCCTCTTATCCCCAGTACCTAAGTCAATGCAGGCACCACACAGAGAAGGCTCTTAGCAGATACGAGTGAGTGAGTGGACTGGCATGCAAACGGTGGGCCGGGGCACTGAGGCTGGGCTCCGGTGGTCACCCAGGGCTTCGCTGATGCGGCACCATTTTGTCTCTTCCTCGGCATTCTGAAGGGTCTGGACCTTCTGGGTAATGGTGCATCTGTAGCCCTGGGTGGGAAGAGGAGCCTGGCAGATCTGGGGGGGTGGGGTCCCCCAGGGCAAGGAACAGAGAAAGGATGGATTGCAGCTACTAAAAATGAAGAGGGCCATTGAGTAACAAGTCCCAGCCATAAGGAGCCTCATAAGG
>NW_027532747.1:8367246-8374188 GCF_008692635.1 Crocuta crocuta
ATCCTGCAGTCACCACCAGAAGCATAATTAACATCACTGGGCAATGGTCTGCTGTTCTCCCTCCTGCCTCCACCTCCGCCCAGATCGTTCCCTCGCATCAGGAAAAGCTGTGGCCGCCCCTGCCATGGAGGCCAAAACCGATTCATAATTTTTCTTTCCTAATTAGGCACGGGAATGATGGAGACAATGATTAATAATGTATTGGGGTGTTTTTTTTAATGCCCCCCTCAGGAGCCGGGCCCGAGAACAGTGTCCTTGATGATAAGCCACCACACTGCCACCACGCTGGGCTCCGTGCCCAGCACGTCAGGCAGAAAGAAATAAATCAGAGAAGTGAGCATCCTGTGGAGCTCAGGCAACAGGCTGGGAGTCACAGATGGAAAGGCGCGGAGCCCCTCATCGGGGCTGTGGCCGGGGGAGCAGAGGGGCCGGGGTGCCAGCTGCCCGTGCCCCCTTTCCTTCCCCGGCTGGCCCAGGCCAACCCGCATAGAACCTTTCTGTAGGGCTGCCCCTCTCGCCCACCCTGTAGGGCTCCGCTGAAATATCCCCTCCTCAAAGCGGCTTCCCTGATGCCCAGGGGGACACCCACAATCCCTCTCCACGCACGCCATCAGTCCCTCCGTGTGACCCTGTCTCAATTTGTCCTGAGCGTGTCTTTCTGCAGTCTGGAGCCAGGCCTGGACTTGCGTGCTTGTTTTTGTCTGTGTAGCGGTGGTAGGTCGGCCCTGGGACCAGATGTCTGGCTTCAGATCCCAACTTGACCGCCTGCCCGAGTAAAGTTGGACACCTTCATGAACCATTTCCCCCTTCGGTCGGGCGCTGTACGCACGCCCTGGGTGCACCGAGATCCCCTGCCCACCCCTCCCTTCATCACACCTCGTGGGGGAAACCATCCTGCCCTCCGTGGTCCCTGGCAGCTGGAGGTGGCGGGGCTGAAAAGACCGGCCCTGGGCTGGACTCACCTCAGGTTCACAGCCTCAAGCCCACCGCCTCCCATGCTCCTCCCTGCCCCAGTCCATTTGCTCACCTGCCCTCTAGAACACCAGCTCACACCTTCCTTGCCCCATGGACACCCAACACCTCCCCCACTCTCACTCAGCTGCTGACCTTGCGTCCCGCTTTGCTCAGACAACTGATATGGTTGGAAGGAAAGAAAGAAGCAGCTACTGACCCCACCCGGTCACCCACCCAGACACTCTCCTCTCACCTCTCCTGCACATCGGTGGCCTGTGCACAGGGGTGCACCCTCTCTCCGGCTCACACCCAGCATCCACACACACTCATGTGCACAGGCGCATGCACACGTGCTCGCGCACGCGCGAGCGCACACACACACACACATTCCATGTCCCATCTTAAGATCCTTCCCGAGCCACCACCTGTCCCCCCCCCGAGACTGCGCTGCCGCTCCCCTTTGCAACAAAACTCCACCAGCGAGCTGTGCATAATTGCTGTTTCCATTTCCTCTCCCCACGTCCTCTCTTAAATGGCCCCACGCAGGCTTCCTCCACCAATGCCCCAAAACTGCCTCTGCGTGGTCAACGGTGGCCGCCATGTTGCTCCATCCAGCAGTTGGCCCTCAGTCCTGTCCATTTACCCATCCGTCAGCTGCAGGGGACACAGCCGACTGCCACCTCCTCCTCCTCCTTCCCCGACCACTTGGGAAGCCCCCGCAGACTTCTCTCGAGTCTTTGGCCAGGTCCGTGGAGTGTGCACATCTCCGAACCAGTTAGGACTGGAATCGCTGTCCATGGAAAACACACCTCCTGGGAAGAATTGGGAAGACTTCCGGGGTGGGGGTGGGGGGGTCTGTACCGTACCCAAAGCCTGAGNCAGCAGTTGGCCCTCAGTCCTGTCCATTTACCCATCCGTCAGCTGCAGGGGACACAGCCGACTGCCACCTCCTCCTCCTTCCCCGACCCGGCTGCGGGACTCCCCATCGCCTTGGGCGCCTCCCCGGCCCCGCCCACCCTTGCTGGCCTCTCTTCCCAGCCTCCTCTGTCCTTGGCCTCTTTACATGGTGGGGCCCCAGAGTTCAGGCCTGACGCTCTTCTCGGCTCCGTCTGTGCTCCCGCACTTGGTGATCTCAGGGCTGGGTGCTGACAGCTCCCAGGTTCATGCCTCCTGCTGAGGGCTTGGTTCTGAACTCACACCCTTGGGTGTGATGGGATCGTCAGACCTCACTCCCAGTCTGCACACCGAGCAGCCTGCCCTGCCTTGGCCTTCCCATCGTTGATGGCAGCTCCCTCCTTCCACCTGCTTACAGTCACATTTACTTCTTCTCTGACTCTCACACACACACATTTCTATGCACTCAACCTTCAGGAAGTATCCAGAATCCACCCTTACTCCCTACCTCCCCTGCCGACCCCCATCTGAGTCATTGTCCTCTCTGTCCTGGGCTATTGGCAATGACCTTGCAGCTTCCCACACTCTGCCAATCTACCATGTGCATGCGTGTGCACACACACGCGCGTGCACACACACAGAGTCCACTCTAAACGGAGTGATTGAGCCAACATGCAAGTCAGACCTAACCACCTCCCCTTTCACACCCATAACTGGCACCTCATTTCTCAGTGTAAAAGCCCAAACCCTTTGGTCTCCTCTGTCTTCTCCTTGCCGGCTTCATCTCGCCCACACGGGCCTCCCTGCTGGTCTTCAAACATGCCAAGCCCCCGCTGACCTCAGGGCCTTTGCTTGGGCCTCCCCCAAGTAACTGCGTGAAAACCCCCTTACCAAATCCCAATCTCTGCTCAGGTGTTACCTCTTGAAGCCACATGGCTGCCCTAGTTCACACGGCAACCCCCCCACCCTGCACCCCAGCACACTTGGCCCCTCAAAGCTGCTCAGTTTAGGGGAACAAAAGCACATGGCAGTGTCCTCGAGAAAAAGAAGCCTTTTTCATTCCGTGCTTCTCCCTTAACAGCAAGCAGACCACTTGGGAAGCTCCCGCAGACTTCTCTCGAGTCTTTGGCCAGGTCCGTGGAGTGTGCACATCTCCGAACCAGTTAGGACTGGAATCGCTGTCCATGGAAAACACACCTCCTGGGAAGAATTGGGAAGACTTCCGGGGTGGGGGTGGGGGGGTCTGTACCGTACCCAAAGCCTGAGCCAGATTCCCATCGGCAGAGAAGGGGTGGAGCTCTCCCCCAACCCCCCGCCCCAATCTGAGGTGCATGTGCTCCCTGTTTTCATCAGAGGCAACTCTAGAAACTTTTCTCTCCAGAAATGGGCGTTTATTTCAGAGGTTTGCATGGAGTGCCAAGGTCTGATCTTGTATCTATGGTTGTAAAGCCCGGTCGCACACTCTGGCACCCTCAGGGGAGGAGATGAGCGAGCGGCCCCACACCCAGGCTGGCCTGCAAGGGAGGGCGGACGCCCCTGGCACAGGCCTCTCCGTGGATGCCCTGTGCCCATGAATGGGTGGCAGTGGGCTGAGTCGGCCCCTTGTGCTCTGGAGACAATGGGCTCTGTGTGGGGGCGGGGGTGGGGGAGGAGGCCACCCATACCTCCTCCTTCCACAGCAAGGCTGGGGACACCGAGGCAGAGGCAGGGAACGGGCCGTCAGCCACGAAGGAACTTCTGAGAACCCGTGTCCTTGGCGGTCCCCAGGGGCAGTACCTAAGGCAGGGCTGAGGTGTGAGGACGGTCCTACTCCTCCCTTCCTCCCCTCTTACGAGCCTCAGCGCCCTCCTTTGCCCAAAGTGCTCATGAAATAGGTTCTGCTGCCACATGAGTGTTTGTGCAAAGCTCCCGGACCCCTTGTCATCCTCACGGGCCGCTTAGACCAGCGGTGCCTTAGGTGAGCAGGCTGAGGCAGGGGCGGAGGGTGGATGGCTTGTAAACACTCTCCAGGGCTTCCGCAGCCCGATCCGTGTGATGTCCCAGACGGCTGGACAGTGTCCTCAAGCCCCTTCCTGTGGGCGGGAGGGCGCGGTACAGAAAGGGACCCCCACCCCCCAAGGGCCAGCTGCGCCAGGAGGCTGTCCCTTGGAGCGGGGCGCATCTCCCCGACCACAATCAAGGCCAGTTCAGTGGGCTGACATTTCGGCACTGAAGGCTCGGTCAGGAAACTGCATCGGCAGCCTGGCTATGAGTCACTGAAGAATTTGAAAGTTAGGAGAGAAGTCTGATGAAGCCCCAGAGGCCCCCCGAATACCCATCGTTCAGGCTGGCACTCAGGCTCTACTCGAGAAACCAGGAGCCGTGAGGGTGAGTGGCTGGCCGTCCCAGGCGGCCACACTCAGGGTCAAGAGATCGAGCCACGAATACATCGGTAGACTTGGTCTCACAATAGATAAAATCGTGTTAAAACAAAGGACGTGGCTATAACTCCCTTCTCCTAGGACCCACTGGAAAATATCTTGCAAAACCCGATTGTTTCCACCCTGCTTGCTGCCTCTTTGGTTCATTCATGCCCCGCTCAGTTCCCTCCTGTCCATCAGGCACCTTCTGCTTATGCTGGTGAGGAGACGGAAGCGGCAGGTTCCCCATCACACGTGTGTTGAGTTGGCCGTGAGTGCTGTCCGAGGCCGCTTGGGTTCAAATCTTGATTGTTCTGCTGGCTGTGTGGCCTCAGTCTCCCCAGTTACGAAGGGGGATATCCGTGAGCTCTGCCCCGTCGTGGCCGGGAGTGTGCCTTGGCATCGGTGCCCCGCAGATGATCGTTGCTGTCTCGCAAGAGCCCTGCCTCCGCCATCTCCTATGATGGTCACAAGAACCCGAGAGCAACACAGGGAGGGCACGGGGCACGGAGAGCACCTGGGGACCCGCTGACCTCACACGGCTCCTCTGTGGCTCTGGGCCCCCAGCCCGCCGGAATCTCCTTGGTCTGCACAGGTTCAGACGGGCACATTCGCAGCTCCCTGTCCCCAGCTGCTGCTCTCTGCGACACTTGCACAAGGCGCGCAGGCATCTTGACCTCTTTTTCATCTCTTTTGAAGCGCTTGCCACACGTGTAACTTTGCATTCCCTGGTGGATTCCCTTACATGCTATTAGCTTCCTCCCCTCTTCTGGAAGTTCCTTTGGGAGAGATCGCCTCTGTCTTGGTCACTCTCTGGACTCTCAGTTCCATCTCCCCGACTTACCCAGTTGTCTGGGCCCCGCTGGCTTCTCCCTTCTGTGACCGCTCTTCGCAACCTCTCGGGCAGTCAGCTGGGGCGGCCCCAACTCCCTTCTTTGTTTCTTGTTCTTCACAGATGGGTGCCTTCTGTTGCCTTGAGTCCCGCTATTTTGAAAACCATCGGTGTATATATTTGGAATATGTTTTCAGGTGCTTCAGGTGTGTGTGTGTGTAGGCGTGGGGGCAAATCTGGCCCTGTTACTACTGCATCTTGGCTGGAAGCAGAGGTCCCGAATATAAGTTTTTAATGATGCATTTCTTGACCAAAAAGAAAGCAGCTCCTTTGATAAAGCAATACTGAGCCCAGGTGGTTCTCCATTGCATTCTCTAGTTGCCACTTTTTTTTTTTTAATGTTTATTTATTTTTGAGAGAGAGAGTGCGAACAGCAGAAGGGCAGAAAGAGAGAGACACAGAATCCAAAGCAGGCTCCAGGCTCTGAGCTGGCAGCACCCAACACAGGGCCCGAACTCACAAACTGCGAGATCCTGACCTGAGCCAAAGTCGGATGCTTAACTGACTGAGCCACCAAGGCGCCCCTCTCTGGTTGCCACTGTTATCATCTTTACAGATGTCAGGAGTGTTTAATGAATACAGTAGATGGAGCCTTACTGAGTCCCGGGAGAGAGGGTCTTTCGACCCCTGAGAGGTCATGACAGCTGCTGCCTTTCTGTCAGTGTTGGCAGAATCTTGGCCGCAAGCAAGGGGGAGTGGGGAGGGAGCGGAGCTCCAGCAGCCTCACATCTGGGACCTCACACCCCGCTTGCCTCAGCCTCCGCTGTCTGATCACCTGTCTCACGGACATCACCCTCCTCCCTAATCCTTAGCACCAAATGGCCTCCTCTCCTCAGCCACCGATGACCTTCACCTTGCACATTAGCCAATCTGCATGTCTGGTCTCCTCTTGGAGCCTGCTGGCTGCTGAGTGAGGCCACCGGGTCTCAGCCAGTTCTGTAATGATCCGTGGGCAGCTGGCACCAGGCCTGGTAAGGGCACACTTTCTACTGAGTCCAGCCTTGTGCTTCCAGCTCTTAGCATGGTGCCAGGCACAGAGGGCTGGTAACAAATGGTTGGTGGATGAATGAATGAATGGACAGACGGACAAATGAACAAATGAATGAGCACCTTCGTGATGCTATTTTCACAAATATGAACCATTGGTCTGCTCACGTGGTAAGCTGATCACATCTGCAAAGGAGTCCTGGCCGCACCAGTAGGAAGGAAGTTTAGGCAGGAACAGACCCAGACTGCCGCCCAGAGCCTGGGGGCCCAACCCTGGCCCCTGGGAAAGTTGCTTCTTGATCCCGAGGGTCAGTATTTCCCACTTTGCTGAAATGATCCGGTTCCCACAGTCCCTGATCCTTTCTAATGCAAAGAGAATGACTGGAGCAAGGATAAATAAAGATACATTCTTTGAGCCCAAGAGCTGTTTTCTTGGCAAAATCCAAGATTTATGCTTTGGACCAGATTCCCAAAATACCTCCCTCTTTTTCATATCTATTAGCTTTGTGCCTTGAGCAGTTTCCCCCACATGCCCTGCTGAATGATCCAGGGGGCGCTCCACGCCGGGACCCTCTCCAGTCTCCCTGTTTTCTGTATCAACAGTATCTGAGAAAAGTAGACAAGAAGAAAGGCCCTACCTCGTCACCAACCAAAATGAAGAACACCAAAAGAGGTGTTCTTTTTTTTTTTCAAGTATTATCAAGTATTTACTTCTTTTTTTTACAAATAGTTTATTGTCAAATTAGTTTCCACATAACACTCAGTGCTCATCCCCACAAGTGCCCTCCTCCATGCCCATCCCCCCCTCCCCCCCAC
>NW_027532747.1:8374288-8378092 GCF_008692635.1 Crocuta crocuta
GGGGGAAGGATTTTGTGTTTGATACTTCACCAAAAAATAAAAGCACTGAAGAAATTCATCCCGGGAAAATGAGAATCCTATTGGATTTCCTTTACCTGGTCTCAGAGTTTAGTCCTATTTTGAGTTCCATACTCCGTATCTTTTCAGTGTCGGAGCTTCTAAAGTCTCGATCCCACCCTGGCTGGGAGCAGCCTTGTGACTCAGTGACAGCCTGGTCCCGGGCATTGCTCAAGAAGCATTTCCAAATCTGTTGGGTTGTGTAATGATCTGAGCCCCACATTGGGGACCTTGCATTGGTTAAAGAGGCTTTAGCACCTGCTCACTGTGAAGCACATACCGGCTTCCTGCATCACCCCCTCCCCCACTCCACTCAGCCGCAGCAAGGCCTGATGGCAAGTCAGCAACCTGTAGCCCCTCCCTACTTGTTATTCTCTCCTAGTTCAAGAGTAAAAGCACTTTGGAAAACAAGAGTGGCAGCTCCTTATGAAGTTACTCACACGCACTGTAGGACCCAGCGAGCCCACTCCCAGATATTTATCCAAGAAAAACACAAAAAGATGCCTATACCATATATGCAAGTGATTATAGCAACCTTTGCACAAAAGCCAAAACCTGAATACAGCCTAGGAGTTCACAGTGGGTGAACAGATAAACAGACTATAGTTTATTCCTGTGGTGGAATATCGCTCAGCCATCAAAGAGAAGGAACTACCGAAATTTGCAACAATGTGGATGAATCTCAAAAAAAGTGCTAAATAAAGGGAGCAAAAAAAAAAAAAAAAAAAAAAACCACGCTGCATGATTCCACTTTATGACTTTCAAGAAGAAGCAAATCTAATCTATGATTTTAGAAGGCAGACTAGTGGGTTGGGGCGCCTGGGTGTCTCAGTCTGTTAAGCATCTGACTTTGGCTCAGGTCAGGATCTCACGGTTCGAGCCTTGCGTCAGGCTCTCTGCTGACAGTTCGGAGCCGGGATCCTGCTTCGGACCCTGTGTCTCCCTCTCTCTCCGCCCCTCGCCACTCACACACACTCTCTCTCTCTCAAAATTAAAGATTAAAAAAGAAATTTAGAAAGCAGAATAGTGGTTGCCTGCAGGACAGGGATTGACTAGAAGGAGGCACAGGGAACCTTTCTGGGGTGATGGGAAAACCCTGCATCATGATAGAGGGGTGGCTTACACTGGTGAACTCATTTGTCAAAGCCGATCAGACCACGCGCTTCAGATGGGTAAACGTCACCATATGTAAATTACACCTTGGTGATTATGACAATGTCAGTAATAATGGTGATGATGGTGACAAAGCCATCCATGGTATCCTTTGGGAAATTATTCACTTATTCCCCATGTTGCACCCCTGAAGGTGGCTGTTATTAAGTAGACGCAGATCTAGGGCATTGGTTTGATTCCCTTTACATATGGTCACAGGTCTTGAAGACCTGCCCAAGGCTAGTAGTGTCTGTATATCTGTCCATCCATATGTCCCTCCCTCCCCCCCTTCCTCTTTCTCTCTTTCCCATGCTCCCTTCCTCCCTCTCCATTTTCTTTTGCAATTCGGGGCACTTCTTTCCAGTCATCTCTGGACCTGTCAGAGCCTCTGGGATGAGGCTGTGTGACGTCTCTGCTTTTCTCAGAAGAGCGAACCAGCTTTGCATGAGCCTCATCTCCACCAGTGCCACGGTCTGCTCCCCGCAACTGGTCAAGGGGGAGGACAGGTTCACCCCAAGGACCCCATGGGGATTCATGGCAAAAGGGGCCCCATGGCACCCAGAGTCAGATGCTTTGTCAGTGACAGACTTTTCCGAATTTCGGCCACCCGTGCAAATTGAGATGGCCGTAAGTACTCGGCACGTGGGCTGAAGCCAGGAAGGGAGACGGCCTGCCTCTTAGAAGAAATCAGCTTACCAAACTCACATCGACGGGCCTCCTCCAGCCATGTGCCCTGTGAGCCCTGCTCCCCACCCCCACCCTCGGAGGAAGCGGATTTAATGCCTCAACTGAGAGAATGAGATGCTCTGTTATTTTTCATGGGAAATTAAAGCTGACCCTGCTGTCAGTTAGCTCATGCCAGAGGAGGATGGATGGCCCGGGGCTCAGTGCTTAACCCCTGCTCGGAGCACGGGCCTGGCACGGGGCCAGCTATGATGTCACCTGCCGCTGGGGTGGGGGTGGGGATGGCAGGACAGGTCAGGGAGGCTTCATTCCGGTAGATGAAGGATGGTGAGGCCACCGCTGGTGTCACCCACCATGGTCCACCTGTGACGCGGCCAGCACCCACTCATCCAGAGGACACTCAGCCTGTGCCTGTGTTTTGCAGCCCCCAACTCTACCTCGTGCCCGGCTGAGGAAAGCTGGTGGTCAGGGCTGGTGATCGTCATCGCGGTATGTTGTGCTTCCCTGGTGTTTCTCACTGTGCTTGTCATCATTTGCTACAAAGCCATCAAAAGGTGAGTGCTCACCCAGCTCTGAGCCTTAAGGGGGCGCCACCTTGGCTGGGGGCTGCTCCGCCCACTCCCATCATGCTTTTTTAAACCATAAAAATTGTCAAGCATTTAATAGGCAGAATATATAATGAATGTCCATCTTCCTTCATCAAACATTGAATGAGCGCCAATTATATGTCAGTCCCAGTGCAGTGTGTGTGTGTGTGTGTGTGTGTGTGTGTGTGTGTGTGCGTGTGGTGACCCTCTCTGGAAGTCACAGGCCCTGTGCTGGGGGCTCACTCAGGGCGCCTACGAGTAGAGTTTGAAAATGATCCTTGCAGGGCGGATGACGGAGCCACTGCAGGGAGGCGCCATGTTGGTTTGGAGCAGGAACTGGGTTTCAGAGTCAGATAGAAATTCAGATCCCAGTTCAAACTCTGTGACCAGGAAGAAACCACTTTAACCTCTTTGGCCCTCACTTTCCCTATTTGTAAAATGGGGGGACGGCGTGCCAACCTTATACTGTTGTGAGGAATGGTGACGTGCTTCTGTATACAGTATGCACGACACAGTGCCCAGCATACAGGAAGTGCTCACCGAGTCCTGCCCCAGCGTCCATCGTCCGGGTAATTGCAGACAGAGAAAGAAGGATGACGGAGGAGCCATGCTTCTCTGGGGGGGAGAGAGAGGTTGAGATGCCTCAGAGAAGGTTTTCAGCGAATGTGATACTGAAGCTGGGGTTTTGGGGGATGAAGAGGAGAGTGTTCCCGGGGAGTCATAAATGATCCAAACAGCAAACTCTCTTTCAGGAATATTCACTGTCGTTTCTGTAACTACCAACTCACTTCTCTTCCAGAGTGATTGCCAGTCACCATCCCCTTCTCGGGTTGGGGGCCTGCAGCAGAGTGTGGCTCTTGTTGGGGTCTGAGGAGGTTGAAGCCATATCAGGGCCCTAAGTATGGTAGACTACGGCATGCTGTGGACGGTACCCCCTGGCAAGAGATAGCACAGCAGCTCCAGCTAGATCCCTTGACCTCTAGGCTCAAAAAAAAAAAAGTGCAACAGCCCCCAGGGACCTTGGGGAAAGATAGAGTTTAAAGACAAACAAAAATGTTGCAAAACCCCAAAGCATCCTAGGCATTGTGCATAGATTTCTAATAAAGGTTTTGGAAATTCCCGGAGGCTCAAAGTTAGGGGATCTATGTTAAGAACAATCGTAACACCTGAAATATTTCACTAGTTCTATGTGATTTCACTTTAATGATTGAAAAGCAGAAAGAGTAAAACATCAAGTTCAAAGTCTTAAAACAAATGCATGGTCAGGGACAGACGGTGAAGGGCTGTTAACAGGCAACAGCCCAGCAGCGTCCTGCCCCCGGTG
>NW_027532747.1:8378427-8379871 GCF_008692635.1 Crocuta crocuta
TCAGGGTACAGCAGCTCCACGTGGACAGGCCACGCCCTGGGGATCTGCCTCCCAGCCAGGAGCCCCTTCCACTCCCTGCTCTCATGCTGCGAGGTACTGTCCAAAAACAATGGCCAATCACAAGAGAGTGTCTGTCGCCCAGTCTCTTCCACAGCTGGGGGCTCATGGCCTCACGGACATTCCCTCAGTTCATCCTTGCCACATCTGTTTCCGATACGCTGCATTTTATGTGAGGAAACTGAGGTTCAAAGGGGAAAAGGGGGCTTCCCAGGATGGCATAACCAGGGAGCAGTGGACTCAGAATTGGAGCCCAGAACCATGTGACTCCACAGCCCAGCCCTGACTCCTATATGATATAGATACTATTGCAAGTACTGAGCTAAGAACAGACCTCAGTATTCCTGTCTGCCCTTCCTCAAGGGTGCCCGGGCACCTGGCGGGTGTCTGTGCTCCTTTGTGAACAGGAGGACAGATGGACAGAAAGGCCCCGCTGTTCAGAGTGAGGCCCAGGTGTTGGGAGGCTCCCAGGGGCCACAGCCAGTCCAGTTCCCTAGTGTTTCATGGGCGTCCGCTGTGTGTCAGGCTCTGTGGGGACAGAGACAGGTGAGAGCCAGGCTGTGCCGGTGGGCTGCTCGCCTGACCACAGGGTGGTGGCGGGGTCAGATATTGCAAGGCAGGTGACACAGGGCAGTCTGCTGGCAGCCGGTCCAGGCGCAGGGAAGAGTCATGGTTGACTCTGATCGGGATGTACCGCATTTGAGCGGAGAGCCTGCTGCGATGGTAGCAGGACTTGCAGAAGCAGAGCAGGTAGGCTCTCCAGTCAAAGGCACCGGGACACCAGGAAGCTCCTGGAACTTGGGAGACGAGGCTGGGGGGAGCGAGAGCCTGATGGGGGAGGCGCCTGTCCCACCAGGCTGAGCAGCTTGCCGGCACTCAGGGAACTGCTGGGGGCTTGCAGGACCTGGGGCGATCCACCAGCAGACTGCCCGAGAGCGGGCCCTCGTAACGCCGAGGACGCCCTCTTCCGCCCCTGCCCCAAACTTCTGAAAACACATGCTGTCAGGGAGGCAAGAGGAACACACCAGAAGTAACTGACATCAATAGCTGACCGTGGCACTGTCGCCAGCTGTGGCTGCTAGGCTTCATCTCAGTGGAGCTGGGGATCCCCCAGGAAGGCGTGTGGGGGCGCCCCCCTTCACCTCCCCTCAGAGCAGCCGAGGGGCCTCCTGTCTGCCCTCTATCCCTTTCCACAGGCTCTGAGTTCTTGATTCCTGAGTGTGTCAGGGGAAAGAGACCTCAAGCCACAGGGCTCAGGGTATCGCTTCCAGGTGTGTGGGCGGGGCTCCTTCCAGGAGCGTGGGCGGGGATTCCTCCAGGGTGTGGGCGGGGCTCCTTCCAGGAGCGTGGGCGGGGATTCCTCCAGGGTGTGGGCGGGGCTCCTTCC
>NW_027532747.1:8380379-8454342 GCF_008692635.1 Crocuta crocuta
GCTCCTTCCAGAGGGGTGGGGGGAGATCCCTCCAGGGTGTGGGCGGGGCTCCTTCCAGGAGCGTGGGCGGGGATTCCTCCAGGAGTGTGGGCGGGACTCCCCTCGAGGGTGTGGGCGGGGCTCCCTCCAGGAGTGTGGGCGGGACTCCCCTCCAGGGTGTGGGCGGGGCTCCCCTCCTGGGGCATGGGCGGGGCTACCTCCAGGGACGTGAGCGGGCTCCTTCAGAAGTATGAGCTCCTTTCCAGGAACGTGTGCGGGGCGCCTTCTGGGAGCTAATGGTGCCTGTGAAGCACTCCAGGACTAGTAGCAGTGGGGGTAGTCAGCACCCTTAGGACCAGTGCAAGGGAAGGAAATTGTGCCATAGGAACTAGGGAGCCTAGAGAGCCCAAGACTCCAAAGAAGGGTCGCTTAGCAGGATCTGTGCTTGGAACAGCTGGAGATGAGCCCCAAAACAGGAAAGGAAGAGGAGAAACACCCCAAATTTTCTCCACGCTCCCAGGTCTCTTGAGAATGTCTCTCATTAGCCAAACCGAAGGAGCAGAAGAGTCCAGGACCAGCCCTGGGAGGCGTCAGCCCTCCAGGGCACAGAGCAGGGAGAGAGGACAGACTGGGTGAGTGGGGACAGTAAAGAGACCAGCACAGTCCCTGTCCCGTGTGCACTTGCGCCATGATCTGCATCCATCCTCTTCTGGGCAAACCCTGGGACATGGGGTGAAGACCCAGCCCTCTGCTCCTCCGGACCTCATAATCCAGAAAGGACATCTGGCACTCAAGGACCGATAGTCAGTGACAGGAGGGGGCTCCGTCCACAGTCAAGTGGAGGCAGAAATAGAGGCCAGCACTTCCAGAACTGGCCTGGAAGGAGGTCTGGGTGGGAGAGGCTTAACCCTTTGGGGGAGGGAGGAGGAGGCAGCCCATGTTACAGCCGCGGAGGAGAGCAAATGCCCCCCACTGCTGACCGAGCTGACCTCTGCTGGGGGCTTTGTAAGAGATAGCATCGTGCAAGCCAGCTGTCTGTCTGCATTTTTCTCCAGTCAGTGGAGGATTTCTTGCTCACGGCCAATTCCTTTTGGTTAATAATTCATTTGAAACATGGCTTTTCTCTCAGGAAACAAAAGCATTTCATGTCACTGTAAAACCATTAAGAGGAAAAATCAGTGATAAGCCCGGCTCTTTTTTTTAACTCTCACAGGCTGGAGTGCCTAGAAGACGATTTCCGAGAGACCTTTGTGAATGGCTCCAACACAGCCTTTGGGAGCCAGATTGCTGGGAGGATGGTTCTAGAATCAGCTGGGGTAGGAAGGTGGTTCTGGAGATGCCAGCTTGGCTTGGCATCTGGGGTGCAGGCCTCTGCAGGGATGGGAGCAGGTGCAGAAGCAGCCCCCCGCCGCACCCTTGCTGGGCATGACCTTGGGGGCACGTGGGAGGTCTAGTCAACACTGACTACACACAGACCTAGCATTCTGTGACTCAACAGACGCACCCAAAGGCCCCACTCTGTGCTGGGTGACATGGTGCTCGGGGGTAGGGCGAGGAGGGGCACCTCACCCAGACCTGAGGCCCTAGAGGTTTCTTGGAAGGTGGGGGATGGGTGTTAACCAGACCAAGGGGCTGAGAAGGGGAATAGCTCACAGTGGGACCAGCACATGTAGTGGCCTCTAGGTCCCCTGCCCATGACCCTGAACTCTCCCGGCCATGGGAACCCACACAGCTTGCATTTCGATGGCCTCCCTGCCACGAGCTGGCTGTGAGCAGCTTCTTTATTCTCAGCTGCAGGATGATCGAGCCCCAGAGCACTCTGTACCCTTCTGCCCCTCCCCAGCCTCCTCCCCACCCCCCTAGGCCTGGCACACACATGACATCAGACAGCCCGGAGTTGTTACAAGAACCCGGGACTGAGAGTTCAGAGCTCCGCGCTCCGTTCCCAGCCTCGGCCCAGCTCAGGGGGGGGGTCCCTGTCTTCCCTGGGCCTGTTTCCCTTCTCCATAAGGGCTGAGCCTTTGTTTCCATCCCTGGATGGCAAAGAGGACTGCCACAGGGCATTCCACGTCTCAGAGGTATAAATGCTGACGGAAATGCTTGCCAAGGGCTAGGCCAGGTGGCGGGGCCACACTTGCCACAGGGGCTCTGTCGTGGCCTGGGTGCTTCAGGCACAGTCCCAGCTCTCAGTGCACACACCTCCTGTGGGGAGGAGAGGGTATCTATCGATTAGACCACCCTCGGAAGGACCATGTATTACAATCAGACAGGAGTATCCGAAGGGACTAACTACCAAGGGGCGCCTGGGTGGCTCAGTCTGTTAGGCGTCCAACTTCGGCTCAGGTCATGATCTCACGGTTTGTGAGTTCAAGCCCTGAGTTGGGCTCTGTGCTGACAGCTCAGAGCCTGGAGCCTGCTTCAGATTCTGTGTTTGCCCCCACTCATGTTGTCGCTCTCTCTCTCTCTCTCTCTCTCTCTCTCTCTCTCAGAAGTGAATGAGCATTTAAAAAAAATTTTTTTTAATGTGCTGACAGCTCAGAGCCTGGAGCCTGCTTNCCTCTCTCTCTCTCTCTCTCTCTCTCTCTCTCTCAGAAGTGAATGAGCATTTAAAAAAAATTTTTTTTAATGTGCTGACAGCTCAGAGCCTGGAGCCTGCTTCAGATTCTGTGTTTGCCCCCGCTCATGTTGTCTCTCTCTCTCTTTCTCTCTCTCTCTCTCTCAGAAGTGAATGAGCATTAAAAAAAATTTTTTTTTAATGTCAGTGTGCCACAAGCCTATTAAGAACATCAGCAGCCCCCCGACTGCCCCCCCCCAGTCACATTCTTGAGAGGCAACCAGTTCTGGGTCTCAGCTCTTCTTCTGATATTTCTCTCCATAGTCTTTTTTTTTTTTTTTAATGTTTATTTATTTATTTTGAGAGAGCGAGGGAGAGCAAGGGAGGGGCAGAGAGAGAGAGGGAGAGAAAGAGAAAATCCCAAGCAGGCTCCATCCACACTGTCAGTGGAGAGCCCGACACGGGGCTCGAACTCATGAACCATGAGATCATGACCTGAGCCGAAATCAAGAGTCAGACGCTTAACTGAGCCACCCTGGCTCCCCTCTGTCCATATTCTAAGTTATGTGTTTACCACTATGAGAAGTTTTGTTTAATTTCACACATTATCTGTTGACTTTCCAGTCTGGAAGATGCAAGGCTCAGCCTCCCTACAGCACCCAGAGACGTACAAAAAACTCGCCCTCTGCCTGTCCCCTGACTACAGGTGTCTCCCGAGTGAGCGCTCAGTGACCACAGTCTCCCTTAGTGTGATGAATGTACTGTCTGCAGCTGAGTTGCCTCATGCACTGTGATGTGTTTGCTTCCCTTGGGTGAGCCTCCTCTCAGTGTGGTCTAATACCTCAGGTGATCTGTCCCTCAGTTCTGTGGTCGCCGGGAGTCTCTGTCCTCTCCAGGCGGATGGTAGCTTCCTGGGAACTTGCTACACTCGGCTCTCTCTCCTGTCTTCCGTTTCTCTCTCCCGCATGACGCCATGGTGCAGTTTTTTTCAGGACCTGTTCCTGAATTGTAGACCCCATAGCAAATCAGCCAGGGAAGTTAATTTCCTTTTTAAAATTGACATTCTCTTTGGAGTTTGCAGGGAGGGGGTTGCCAAGAAGGACTGGTTCTTACTGAATGTGTGGCGAGTAGAGAAGGCCTGGTGGCCTGGGGCTGTGGAATGCCACAGAGGGGTGGGAATGAATCTCCTGTGGTGATTCCTGTGGTGATTTGGCTCTCCTGAGCCAAAGTGAGCCTCCCAGGTCAGAGGAGGAAACTGAGGCCTGGCTGGTTCAGGTCGCAGAGGTTTCCAGCCCCTCCTCTCTTACAGCTGAGACCCTCCTGCTCCTCACTGAGGCCCCAGCTCAAATACTACCCCCTCTGACCCACATCCTGGGCTGGTCTAGATCCTTCTTCCCTGCCCAAGCCCGGGAGTTGTAGCGCTCCTTGATTCATGTTTCTGTTTTCTGCTCCAGGTACATTAATGGTGGTGTGTGTGTTTTTTTAAGGGTTTTTTTTTTTTTTAAATTTCAATTTTGAGAGAGAAAGAGACAGAGTGTGAGTAGGGGAGGAGCAGAGAGAGAGGGAGACACAGAATCCAAAGCAGGCTCCAGGCTCTGAGCTGTCAGCACAGAGCCCGACACGGGGCTCAAACTCACCAAGTGCGAGATCATGACCTGAGCTGAATTCGGATGCTCAACCGACAGAGCCATCCAGGTGCCCCATAATGTTGGTGTTTACGCATGCACATGCCCCCGTGTGTGTGAGGGACTGTGTGCACACACGCCCACACTTGCATGCCCATCAGAGGGGAAAGCGGTCATGTCTTCCACATCTCTCTCCCCTACGGTGCCTGGCGTGTTTTAACTATTCCATGACTTTCTGGCTTGTTTACATAGACTTGCCAAATTCTGCCTTTGAAATGAACAAACTCTACTTAGAATTTCAGTAAACTCATGTTTTTTTTTTTTCCTCTCCCTCTGGGTAAATGAAGTAGGATCTGCTTTTCGAGTATAACATGTGCCCGAATTTAAATGCCTGGCCCCTCCCCTTGACCATCTTGGGTGACCCCTCTGCTCCCCTCCCCCTGCTCCCCATGTCTTCAGCCTCCTCACTGTACTCAAGCTGGAGTNTCCCCTCCCCTCCCCCCCCAGCCCACACACCACCAGCCCAGCCCTCTCCCCGCTGGCCTCTGCCCAACTGTAGACTCAAGGGCAGGGCTGGGCAGGAGGAAGTTGAGAGGTGGGGCTCAGGGATTGGGGACGGGAGTGGGACGTCTTCATCCAGCCTCATGTTGCATGAACTTCTGGGAGCGAGACATTCACCTTGAATGCACTTCAGATTCCTGGAGTCTCGAGACTGGGGTTACCTCGTGCGCCAAAACCTCTTGGGCCAAGTAGAGTCAATGCCGGTGACTGGGCACTTGAGACGCATCCGTTCCTGTCTGTCACTTCTCCCTGCTGTCCCTTTACGTTCCTGTAGCAACACCACCCCAGGCGCCAAATCCAACCTCTCCAGCTTGCATGTCCCACATGCAAGTACCAGGAGTCAAGTCAAAGCCAGTGCGCTCCGAGGAGGGACTGCCTTCGGTGGGGGGCTGAGCGCGGATACATGGCCTTGGCAGCTCTGAGACCATCCGACTTCCTTCGGGACCTCGGCTGGATTCAGAGAGCTGGTGCGGGACCAAGACTCAGTCTTCTAACTCCGGGGCCGGTGCTCTTTCCTCCGGGGCCCCTGCCACCCTCCAGGGGGCGCAGGGCTCACCGTTCCCCACTGGTGGGGGCGACGCACAGGCTTCTCCTGAGTCCTCCGTGCCGCAGTATCTCATTACTATCACCTCCACAGTCCTTCTTCCAACAAGAGATTGCTCCCACCTGCCTCGGGCTGAGATGCTCATTTGGGCTCATTTATCCCCCACCGCGCCCCCAAAAGGGACCCACCTGCTCTGGCGGCTGATGAAATCCTGTCCTGGCGGGAGCACGGGTGCAGCAGGGACGAGCTCTTTGTGCACCGGGGACCCATGGCCGTGCAGGCCAGTCATTGACAGAAAGGCAGGCAGATTGTGGGTGCGCTCAGGGCCAGGGGGAAAGTCCCTGCTTCCTGGGGGCCATCCCTCTCTGAACTCATCTCTCCAGACATGCTGGGTGGGAGGAGGTGGGGCAGGGCGAGGGGAGAGACCGGACCCCTGCTTTAAGGAGTCCTCACTGCTCCCCACGGCGCTCAGAAGAGATCCAGGTGCCCGGCCCTGCTGGCTGGGTCCCAGGGGCGAGCAGAAGCCGGGAGACTCGCAGACGCCAGCCTTCGCCTTGCTCAGCCTGGGGCGGCTCAACAAGGAAGCCCTGGAGAAGGTCCCACAGTGGGTCCGGCTGGAGCGTGAGGGCGCCGATGGCTGCGTCCCCGACTCCCCTTCACCCAGGTGCTAGGGGAAAAGCGTGCTGGGCTGGAAAGGAGGCCGCTGCTTCTCCTGGTCGATGACTCCCGTGGTGGCTTGGAAGGGCTCTTTCTGGCTTCTTGACCCAGGTTTGGAGAGGTCTGCAGGCTACATAGGCATCTCATCGTGGAAGGGGGTGTGCGTTTGTGAGGGGCTGTGTATGGACGTGCCTGTGTGTGCTGCTGTGTGTATAGGTGGGGTGGGCTGTGTATGGACGTGCGTGCGTGCCTGTGTGTGCTGCTGCGTATAGGTGGGGTGGGCTGCGTATGTGTATGGGTGTGTTTGTGTGTGTGTCTTTCGGGGAAGATGGATGCCTTTGGAAGAAGGAGTCTGAGACCAATACCCTTGACTAAGAGCAGCTCCTTCCGCTGGGCGCGTGAGCCCAGAAGCGAACCAGGCAGCTCTCCCTTCTCAGGGTGGGACCTGTCATCCTCGTCAGCTGGGCCCGAGATGGGCACTTGGGTCCTGGCCCCCCCTGCCCGAGCCCGACGTGCGGGCGGAGGCGGTCCTGCCGAGGCTCTGGCTCGTGGCATGAGCCCCCCGAGCTGTCTACACGGTGCCCCGTGTAAAGAACGAGCAGTGCCTGCTGCTGGCCGGGCCGGGGGCGAGGGGGGAAGGGGTCTCAGCGTGGAGAACCCACCCTCCGGCAGGCAGGAATCCTGAACATGCCAGGAAAAGCTCACTTCCCTCTCTCTTGGTTTTAGGAACCAGGCCTTGTAGGGGGCCATCCGCGGCCATCTCCTCCTGCACCGGGGTGCGCGTGCCTTACTTTGGGTTAGCGGGACCAGCCCTGGCTGGCTCACGGCACTGCACTGCAGAGCCACACTGGGTCCCAGCGGGCCTCTCTGGCCTTTCCGGAGCCCCCCGGGCGCACATTAGGTAGGAAGTCTGTGCAGACTAGAGAGCGCTGGCTGTTGCCGGCTGACAGGACGGCTCCCAGCTGGCACCTTTCCAATAGCAGTACTGAGAGCTAACCGACACTTATGGAGCACTTGCTGTATGCCAGATGCTTATCTAAGTGCTTGACCTGCATTAACGTACCTAATTCTCCCAGCAAACCTATGAAATGGACACCCTTATTGTGCCCATTTTATAGACCAGGAAACTGAGGCATAGGGAGGTTAAGGGGCTTGCTCAAGGTCACACGGCTAGCAGGGGTGGGGCCTGGGTGCCCTGAGCCATGACATCCCAGCACTTGGGCAGCGTCACCCTGAAGTGCCCCGTTAGTGGAAGGGAGGTGGGGGGAGGGACGAGGTAGAGCCTTCTCGGTCTGTAGATAAAACCCCAGATTCCACTGGGCTTATGTGAATCCCAGACAGGCTTTGGGAGTGGCCCGAGGCAGCAGCCCAGGGAGTAGAATGGTTGAGGGCTCAGTTCTAGTAGAGAACGGGAGCAGACCAAGCCCATTTCTCAGGAGAAACTTTGGGACACTAACCCCTGCCCTCGCCACGCCCAGGCTCTTGGAATGTTCCTGTAGGGGGCGCTGTGCCAGCCACAGGTGCTACTCTGCTGGGTGGAGCCCTACCCAGACTTCTGTCCAGGAACAATGCTGGTCTTGGGCTGGGAGGCTGGCTGGGGCCATTGAGACGGCCCTGGGGCTGCCTCCTGGCCCCGCCCTCAGTGTCCCTCTGGCCGGGCTTGCTTCCTGCCAGGCCCTCTGGGCCAACATTTCCCTCTAAGGCCCCGAGAACGCAAAGGGATGTCCTAGTCAGCAGCCTGGCTTTAGAAATGTCACCTCTTCTCCTGGCAGAAGTCCTGCAGATTTCCTACCTTCACCCTAAAAAGCGGAAACTCTTTGCCCTCCATGCTTTGCCCATTTCCGTGGGAGTTCCAGATGCACCTCTCCATTATCCACTCTTTTTTTTTTTTAATGTTTTTATTTATTTCTAGGAGNCCATTATCCACTCTTGAAGACGCTTCGGCCTCATCTCCCCTGACCTGGACCCCTTCCAGTTGATTTTTCAGACCTAGCCCATAACCAAATATTTGTTAGGGAGAAAAGCAGTGATGCAGTGTGGGTTTGGGCTCAGAGATTTTTGCCTGTTAATATTTTCTGGAATCCCGATCCCGATGTCCATCACCTCCCCACCCCAACCCCTGCTTCATATATTGATGATAAATGTAGGAAGCTCCCTTAAGTCCATCGATGGCCTCATGGCGAGAGCAACACAGGATCTCACTGTGAGAAGGTGCACCCTCCACCCAATTTTCCGGGCCATGCAAACTCAGAGTCGGAAAGGAAGCCCACCCAGCAGAGTGAGAGCTGCTTGAAGCCCCTGGGGAATGGTGAGTGGGCACCGGGGAGACAGGAAGGAGACTGAGGGAGAAAGGGCCCAGGGGCAGAGGTTGGCTCAGAAACTGTATTTCCATAAGCTCATAACAAACAAGGCAACTCATCTGACCTCTACATACCTGGGGGTTCCAGAAAGTATCTGGAGCCTCTAAATAAGTGGGGTTCTTGGGATATGCTGGGTTAAAGCAAAATGGGCTTCTTGACTCTTGAGAACTTTTGGAATTCTCCGGGAGCAGGGAGGTAGAAGGCCTTTCCAAGCTGACGGGACCACAGAGCCCGTTTGTGGGGATGCTGCCTGCTGGGGGTTCTGACTTAAGGGAAAGATGTCTGGACCAGGATATGGTAGGAGCAGGTGGTGGTCCAGGCCATAGCACCGACCAGCTGGGGACCCTCGGGCGAGTCACAGCTATCCCTAAGCCTCAGTTTCCCCAGATATTGAATCTCTTAACCCCAGGCCGAGCTTCCTCAGGGGACCATACTGAGAGGGGACAGGAACATCTGTAGCTGAGAGTGCTTTGTACAGTGTACACGGGAGGCAGTGCTGGTTTGCATCTCACATTTCTAGAAGCCACTGTGGCTGAGCCTGACACCCAAAATGAATGCACTTGGGTTTCTCTCTGTGTTTTGTGAGCTCGTTCTACAGCAAGAAAAAAAGGGAAGGGAAGTTACTAGATTTGATTTCAGGGTATTGTCTCTGAACGGGCCTGAAAATCCCACCCTTAAAACTACTGATAATCACCTTGCAGACTCTGCCCCCCCAAACGAATTCACCTGAGACTTTATCCCATGGGCAGCCAACTAGGCTCCAAGTACCAGTCCTCAGGCTGGGTTCCGGGAGGCTCTGGGGACATTTGAGAAGGCAGAAGCAATCGATCACCGACCAGGCTTTCAGAGATGGCCTTAGACATTCAGTTAAGACACTACACAGCAAAGGCCAGTTCAGGCTCAGCCCCAGCGTTCCTGGGGACAGAGGGGAGTGAGCTACGGCCCCGCGGGCCTCACATTCACCCGAATAACAACAGTGTTGTGACATGGGCTTGGGCTCCACGGTGTGTGTGGCCTAGATCGGGAGACTGTAGCCAGGGGCCGGGAGCACTCCTGAACCAGCCAGGAGAGGAGGTGGGATTGGAGCCAGGCCAGAAAGCAGTACTGCACATTCAGAACCTCTGCAAGTGAGCAAGAACCTTCTCAAAGCCTCCCACCCAGCCTTCCCGGGCCTTGTTTGTATGGGAGGAATGGCTTTTGGGGTTAAATAGCCTCTGGAATGGTCTTCAAATGGCCCTACATGAAATGCTTGAGAACCACTAGTGTGCACTTAGTTAGTTTGGACATTCACTGTTACATCACCATCACCATCGACGCAGCCATAACCACCACCACCATCACCCCATAACCATAACCGCCACCATCGACACAACCATAAACATCACCACCATCACCACCATTACCATAACCCTGCTATCGACCATGACCATAACCACCATCACCACCACCATTACCATAATCGCTGCCAATGACATAACCATAACCACCACTACCACCATCATCACCCCCATTACCGTAACCACATCACCATCACCTCCACCGCCAACTCCACCATGACAACCTCCTTCAACACCACCACCACCTCCACCGCCATGTCCACCCCATTACTATCCCCACCGCCCCAGGCCACCATCACCACCGCCAGCATCAACCTCCCCGCCATCCTCTTCATCACCTTTTCCATGTACCTGTGACCACACAGGGGCAAGGCTACAAAATCCACCCTCTACACCTGCAAATATGCATCTTCACGTCCGTTTGCTCATCGTCGGAGATCAACCAAAGCCTGACTGTGTGTCCTACGAGGCTGACGCTAGGTTCTCCGCTCTCATTTGTCCCAAAGAGCCCTAGTTCATGCCTAGTGTCCCTGCTTCATTATTAACAGCTCTCCTCTCTCACTCTCAATTGTGCCCTGGTGCGCACGGCACTTATGTGGGCCCCCCTCGTTAAGACTCCCCCCACCCAGCTCCTAATCGGCTCCCACAAGTACCAGTAGCCATGGATGCTAACCCAGAACAGAGTCTGCTGGCCTGACTCGAGGGCCATGATGCCCCCAGCCGAGCCATTTGTCCTTAATGGTGTCCCTGCCTCCCCTCCCAGGAAACCCCTGAGGAAAGAGGAGAACGGCACCAGCGCTGCTGAGTATCCCATGGCCTCCTCGCAGAGCCACAAAGGCGTGGACGTGAACAACGCCGTGGTGTGAGTCTGCAGACCCCGGCCCCGCTGGCCAGAGGGGCACATTGGTGGCTTTGGCGGACACGGGAAAGCAGGACACCAGCTGACTCTGGGCTTGTCCAGGACTTCCAAAGGAGACACCGTCCCATTCCCCGCCCGCCCCTGGCCAGCGCGCGGGCAGGGACAGTGTGGACGCCGGGCTCACCTGCACGTGGCACCCGGGGCGGCGCCGCCACAAACGCTCTCCGTGTCTCTTCTCCATCTTGTATTTGATTTACTGTCTCCCAACTGTGCTCTGACAAAGGCAGGGAGTCTGTCTGTCTGCAGGGGTGGGGGGGCATCCTGCTTTAGCCACGAGAAAGGTGGTCCTTTCAAAAAACCCCTCCTCCTCCCCAGGAAGACTGCTTGCTCCCCAGTCACCATGCGTCCCAACAGAAGCCATCGGCACAGCCATGAGATGTCCCCTTCCAAAGGTGCTTCCCACACATCTCTCTGTCACCCCCTCGGCGACTGTCTTTAGTCTTCGGGGCCTGCCTCCTTCCTCTCTGTTCCCTCCCACACCCCAGGCCCCTGGCCCTTGACTTCTGACCCCTGCTACAGGGGGCTGTGAGCCCAGCCTGCAAGGTCCTCTCCTGACTGAGCAGACAGAGGGGCTCTTTTTCACCCAGAGCTAGTGTCTGACCTTCCAGAAGCAAAACAACTCACTGAACGCCAGGCCAAGGACCCGGGAGGGAAAGCGGCCCCTCTGCCCATTCGCAGACCCACACTTGATCCTCGCGGAAACTGACGCCTCCATGTGAGCCAGGCCCTGCCTTCACCCGGCAGAGGCCACCACTCGTGCCAAGCCCAGCACTTTGGGTTAGGCTGACCCGGCCTGGCGCTGGGTCTCCCCGATGACCCCCTAAGGCCCTGACCAGGTACTCAGACCCTCTCCGGGGAGTCCCCAGCCTCCCCTCACCTGAAGGAGGTGGTGCTCTCCCAGCGGCCACCTTTGCATGTCTTCTGTTCTAAAAGTGCTGAAAACGCCCCGGGGTTGGTGGATGAAGGGAAGGAAGGAGAGGGAGAGAGAGGGCCATCCACACCTGGTGATCCTGGTCCCCCGGCCTGTTTCCCAGGTGGCCACCCGCCCTGTGGGCACATCACTAGGCCCGTGGGGACAGCGTGGTCTGGCATCGCCTGGATTGGGAGAGCACTCCTGACCCCACGGTGCCGTCCCCTCCCGTGCACTCGCTCGGAAGGAAGGCACATTTAACGGTTCCGCTCTCTCCATGAAGGAGCTGAGCTAGGTGGACCCCGCCCACTTTCCAGACCACCGGTGTGGTTCTCTGAAAGGTACTTGGGCCACGGTGAGGCTCTGCCATCCAGGTAAGCCGGGCAAGACAGTAAACAAGTCCCTGTTTGGGCAGAGCCTTGGAGAGCCACCTTGTAAATCCCTTTGCCCACGGAGCTGTGTTCCATTGCGTTTCGGAGAGCAGAGGGGAGAAGGTGAGTTTGCTGTGACCCTCACCCGGTCCTTCCCGCAGGTCAGCAGAGCAGGCTGAGGACAGACCCAGGCCCATACCCTCCCAGAAAGGGTTCTTTCCTCTTTTTGGTTTTCCTTCTGTGTGAGGACCCGGTTTGGGTTTGCATTCGCGTTTTGCTTTCCCTGCCTACCTTAGCGTGGCACAGTGCCACCGGTGGCCTTCGTCGCTGCCCCGAGGGGGTGTGGGGTCTGCAGCAAGGTGCTTTCCCTTACTTCCCGTAGCCTGCCGCTGAGTCCCCTGCATGTTCCCTGAGCAGACACCCAGGCAGGACCCCAGCTCCATGCACACACCACCTTGGCCTCGGAAGCGATGGGAAGGCACCTTGGGTCAGAGGGGAAGGTCCTGGGGAAGGGGTCATGAAGTGCTGGGCATCTGGCCTGGGGAGACGTCAAGGGAGGCAGGGAGCAGCCCAGCCTTGCACCACTCTGTGGGTCCCACCTTCCCTGACCCTGGCTGAAACCTGGGGGGTTTTACACTTGGTCTCACCCTTCGGGGCTTCCCAATCCACCCTTGGCATCCCCTTCATTCTGGGGCCAGTATCCCCTTCCCTGGGGACACAGCCAGGGCTCCGTGAAAAGTTTGTGGATAAATTTCCCCCAAGTTGGGTTTGTAAAGTCTTTTCTCGCTCAGCTTGTGAAAACCAAGAGAAGAATCCAGTTTTTAAAAAAGAATTCGCCCCCCTCCCTCAAACCCAGAACTGGCCATTTGGATACTGTCACATGTGTCGCAAGAGAGCCTCACTGGATTCTTCACTTAAGTGACAAGAAGCATCCGTAAAACCACACCACCCTGGTATTTGAAATCAGAACTTTTATTTAAGGAATGTATCTGCAGCCCCTAAACTCAGACCAATCTTCAGGCGAGCCCAAACCTTGAGGTCGAGAACGAAATGCACATTTCTTCTCTGCGTTTTCTCAAATAGGTATTTTTTAACTGTCTCCTAGTTGAGCCCAACTTAGAATGGCATATAGGATCTCCAAGAGTTTTTAGGTGTTACTGAGAAGCTTCTAAAGCAAGTTTTGGAAGAGAGACTAATAGCTGTAAAAATATAGACATATATATTATATATAGTTATATATATATTTAAAGAGATATCTATATCTATATAAAATTACTGTACTCTCTGAATCTGTACAAAGTCTGACTTAAACAGCCCAGGTAGTATGGGATATCTAATGCATGAATGTAAATATCCTGAGATCTGCCTTCCTCACAATGTGCCGTGTGCATACAGGGAGACGACTTGTGTCTCTCGTTCTGTCTCAATGGACAAATGTACGAGCCGGTGCCGTCTTGTCCACCAGCGAGCCACTAATGTGGATTTCATGCTGAGACCACACAGGGTGAAGGACCCACAGCATTGCGGGGGGAGGGGGAGGCGGACTGGATGCTACTTATGAGGAAGAAAGTACCATGCCTTTTTTATTTTCAATAAAAATATACTTATAAAGACGATTGTCGGTTGTCTTTTGTGGCTGGGGTCTGGTCCTGGGCAGTGGGGGGGAGGCATGGGAAGGAGAGAGGGGGCTGAGTGTGGGGTGTGACCCTGCCTTCTGCCTGGTCATAAACCCAGGGTGGCGTTTGCTTCATTTCCATATGGTTTCATCACAATACCCAAGACTGGCATTTATGGGGACGCCAAGGTACACAACCTTGTCTCTCCTCCCCTGCCCTTGGCCATCTTGATCCTTGACTCAGTTGAGAAGATCAACTGTCCCAGTTTGCCTGGGACTGGTTTACCTAAAATACCACACTTCCAGAAGCGCTCAGGTGGCTCCGTCAGTTACGTATCCTACTTCGGCTCAGGTCATGATCTCACAGTTCCTGAGCTCGAGCCCCGTGTTGGACTCAGAGCCTGGAGCCTGCTTGGGATCCTGTGTCTCCCTCTCTCTCTGCCCCTCCCCAGCTCTGTCTCTCTCTCTCTCTCTCTCTCAAAAATAAATTTTTAGAAAACATTAAAAATTTTTAAGAAGAAAAAACTAGCAGCAGCTAGGAATTTTTCCATGTTGCTCCTTGCATCCCCACCCTCCACCTCCTCATTTAAAATCAAATGTCCCCCTTTCTAGACTCTCTGACACAGGGATAACATCATTCCGATCAGGGATTCCTAGAAGGCCATGCCCTGCTGCAGAGAGGGGTGCTCTGACGGTGACCTTACAGGCTGGCGGACATTCTGCTCACGTGGGCTCACAGCCTGGAAGCGAACCCAACCCAGGGAAGTACACTCCCTGCCCAGGAGCACGGAGGGCTCCAGAGGGTATGAGGTCATTCTAAGCTGGCCTCAAAGAGCAGGGCTGAGGAAGAGGTGGTGCGTGGGGCACGTGTTCTGTGTGATTCCTGCGTTAAACGCCACTGACTTCTGCCCAGAGGTTTGCCCTTAACCCTTCAAACAGGATATATTCTCAGGGGCTCGTGTGTTCTTTATGAGAACTTAATTTGCTATTTCATTTTTATGTCAAACTTCAAAAAATATGTGATAAGGATGCCTGGATCATGGGAGTACACACAGAGATTTTCAGAGCCCATATCAGTGTTCACAGCCCGATGGTGACAAATGGCACTATGGTAATCCCGGTGGGTGATGAAGCCAGCTGGGCACCATGGCTGGCTTGCCCCCCCTCTGCCAGGCCTCAGCGTGAGTCGTGCCTGGACTGTGCCTTGAGCCATCTCCCTTCTGTGTCCCCCCCACACTCTCCCAGCAAGCTGGTCCAGGCCCCGGGCTGCAAATCCCTTCGTAGGCGCCTGACTCCACGTGTCACTCCAGCCCCAACTGCCCTGTCACCTCCAGACTTGGGTTTGTCCTGCTGCTCACTTCCTGTGAAGAGGTGGCTCATCGCGGCCCAGCAGGTCTCCTGGCTCCCCCTCCATTGCCCCGAGCCATCCCACCTTCCTCGGCTCCACGCATGGCCTCCTGGGCCACCACCGTGTCTCACTGCAAACCCTGATGGCCGTGCTTTATGCCTCTGTGTCTTGGACCAAAGAGCGATCAGTCAGCAACTCCTACCACCTCCCATCTCCATATCTCTGAGATCCAGCCACATAACTCAGCTCCTCCTACCCCAGTCTAAGCCACCACAGCTTCCTGCCTGGATTGCAGTGAGATCCCGACCTCCGCTCCCTGCTTCTGAACTCCGTTGTCCCCACCATCAGCTCCCACAAAAGCTGGGGATCTTTATGAAACACAGGTCAGATCATACATGAATTAAAAACCTGCCCACGGGGGCACCCGGGTGGCTCAGTCCGTTGAGCGTCCAGCTCTTGGTTTTGGCGCAAGTCTTGATCTCTCAGTCTGTGGGGTTGAGCCCTGTGTCTGGCTCTGCGCTGACAGTATGAAGTCTGTCTGGGATTCTTTCCCTCTCTCTCTGCCCCTCCCCTGCTCTCCCTCCCTCAAAATAAATAATCATTAAAAAAAAAAACAAACAAACCGGCCCCAACTTCTTACAATTATAACAAAAGCCACGCTCCTTCCCTTGGCTCGTAAGGCCCTTCCTGACCTGGCCATTGCTTCTCTCTCACCCTCAACCCCTGGCCCTTCCCCTTGTTCTCCCCACTCGTGGCCACCCTGGCCTTCCTGCGGTTCCTTATGTGCCAGCTGATGTCCTTACATCTTTCCCCAGTGGTCACCTTGTGGCTTTCTTAGGCCACCTAAGTCATTCTCTATTCTATTGCCTTAGTTTATTTCAGTACAGCACTTCTCACCCCTAAAAACCCTTGCTGACACATGCATGCATTTACTATCTTTCTCCTCCCATTATACTAGAATGCACCTGGGGTGCCTGGAGGGCTCAGTCGGTTAAGCATCTAACTCTTAATTTCGGCTCAGGTCGTTATCTCATGGGCTGCATTGGGCTCTGCACTGAGCATGGAGCCTACTTGGGATTCTTTCTCTCTCTCTCTCTCTCTCAAAATAAATAAAGAAAACATTTACAAAACATGGAAGGTGCCTGCGGCGCCTGACTGGCTCAGTTGGTTAGGCATCTGATTTTGGCTCAGATCATTTCACGGTTCATGGGTTCGAGCCCCACATTGGGCTCTGTGCTGACAGCTCAGAGCCTGAAGCCTGCTTTGGATTCTGTCTCCCTCTCTCTGTATACTTCCCCTACTTGCATTCTGTCTGTCTGTCTGTCTCTCCCTCTCTCTCTCAAAAATAACCATTAAAAAAATTTTTTTTAAAAATAGAAGGTGTCTGAGAACAGGAACCCACACTGGTGTTTGGTGTTATTCATTGCCAAATCTCTGGCCCCTCAAACATTGCCTGGGCACAAGAAATACTTGTAGAATTAATTAATTAACTGTGGGTTATGAATTTAACACCATGCACACAGCATAAAGAAAAAAAATACAGCATTTTATTGCACGTAACTTTTGAGAGTCTCCACCTCATTGTGGATGGAGGTAGAAAAACCTGGGTTTGCAAAATTAATGGGATTCAGGCCTCTTCCTGGGTCTCTTTGGATGACCGTGTCTCGGGCTCAGCCTTCAAGCCGTGTTCCCAGGCCTGCTCCCGTCTAGAAGGCACCCGGGTGTGCCCTGAGCTGGTGCCTGGGGTCTCTGGCGCAGAGGGAACCGAGCTCAGATGGAGCGGCTGAGGTCCTGGCAGGTGCCGGGCCAGCCTGGGCTGCCCCTCCCTCAGGTGACTGCAGGGCTGCCCCGGTCCCTTCTAACCTCGGAGGGTGAGTGGCGAGTCGTCTGCCTCCACGGCTCCAGACACAAATGTCTCCTGACTGTGGGCTCTGCCCAGCTTCCTGCTCTCAGCCCCAGCCACGGGGACTCTGGAAGCTGTACCCTCGTACCGGCTGGGAGAGGGTGGCCGGGGCCGGGGGGCCGGCTCCTGTGTGCAGCCACCCCCCTCCCACCGAGGCTGCCCACGGCCACCGGCACTTCTCCTAAGGAGGACGTGCCACAATGCTGTGGGGCTCCCGGGCGCATTGCCATCTGGGTATTTTTACAACACCCTCGCCCCCGTGGGAGAAGATACAGACATGTCTGCCTGGCCTCTCAGCCCTGCCCTACGTCAGGATGCCCTACATCCCTTTTCCTTTTGTCAGTGATCCACCAGGGTCCAGAAGAGGTGGGCTCTCTGCTTCCTCCTCCAATCTGACCAGAACCTTCCCTACATCTGAATGACCTTCTGGCCCATGCCATCCACGAAGCTAGGCTGGGGACTGTGGTTTCCTGGAGAAGAAGAAAGAGCATATCCATTTATTATCTTCAAAATAAGCATCCCCATGACACACACGAGGATGTGTTCATACCATGCGAAGTCCCAACGATGACAGAACAAACCATGTGGAGGAGGATTTCCCAGTTGCTCAAACAGAGGAACGTGGAGGGAGCCCGGAGTCACCACGCGGAGCGCAGCAGCGTGGGAACGCCGCACTCAGAAGGATTGGAGCCAAATTCCCATTGCAAGCTGTGATTTCATTTCAGCAAAACACCAGCTGTCACATGGCATGACAGTCTGAAGAATAAATGGCTGCATGAACATGGGGCGCATAGCACAGAGCCCAGCATACCTAGGAGTCGTGAGCGCTCCTTAAAGTCTGGCTGTCGGGGCGCCTGGGTGGCTTAGTCGGTTAAGCGTCCGACTTTCACTTAGGTCATGATCTCGCGGTTCGTGGGTTCGAGCCCCGCGTCGGGCTCTGTGCTGACTGCCGGCTCAGAGCCTGGAGCCTGTTTCGGAGTCTGTATCTCCCTCTCTCTCTGACCCTCCCCTGCTCACGCTGTCTCTCTCTCTCTCTCCTAGAAATAAATAAAAAATATTAAAAAAAAAAAAAAGTCTGGCTGTCATTCTTGTTTACGATTCCCTCTCTGTGCTAAGTACCTGACAGCTATGATCGCATTTCCTCTTTACAGAAAGGCTGGAAGAGAGGAATTCCCACCTCCATTTTGTTGCCCTTGAAGCCAAGGATTAGCAAGATCAAGTGACTTGCCCACGGTCAGGGAACAGGTCTGCGGCGAAGTCTCGAGCCGACCCAGCTGCCCGGCCTGTGTGCATGACTTCCCAGCCCCCAGCCCAGGGTTCAGCACTCAGCTGCAGGCTCTGGATACACCCCGCCGTCTGGAACTGGCCCAAGCTGCCCCCTCTGCAGAGCACCCCCCGCCCCGCATCCCCAGCTCAGTGGGGCCTGATTGTCCTTACCTGGAGTGTTTCTGTCCTTCACGCTTGATTAGTTGCTGGTTCCTTTCTTTTCCAAGTGGCCACTTGAAGGAGCGGAAATCAGGGCGTCTGCCAGCCAGCCCTGGGAGGCTCCCCTCTCCACCGGCCTGCTGGTGGGGGCCTGTCTGGGCTGCATAATTAAAAAGCCAGCTCTTTGCTCAACCAAATCCGAGGCTTCTGCCAATGTCCTGTGCACCCTGCAGGGAAGAGCTGGTGCCGGTCCACCTGACACCACCCCCTGACCTTGGATTCTCCGAGGATGGCGGTAGACTGGACAGACCAGCCCCAACCTGAAATGAGGTCAAAGGGACGGGTGGGCGTGGGGAGCGCCAGGGCCTCGGGCCAGTGGCTATGGAGGTGGGGGCAGAGGAATGAAGCCGGTGGAGAGAGGCTACTAGGGGCGGAGAGAACAGCCCCAAGTCCTGCTTTGCCACTGGCTTGCGGAGGGAGCCCATAAAATGAGAGGTCGGGCTGAACTGGGTGGCAAACGCCCCCACACCTGCAGAGCAGGACAGGTGAATGTGCGAAGCAAACCAGGCCCTGTACGTCAACCTAGATGCAACAGGATTTTTGCCGAGAGGCTTTCGGGGTCTACTTGGGAGGCAGAGGTCAGTGATGGGACCCTATACAAAAGCAGAGGCTGTGTGCTCCATCAAAGCGATTTCAAACCAAAACAAGAAATGACAAATTGGAACTCATCAAACAAAACATGGGGTGGGCTAAGTTCAACCCAGTTTTCTGCCACGTGGTGACTTTGGGTCTACATTGTTCTACCTTGCTGGTCAGGTGAGTAGCAAAGGACTCCAAGCATCATTAACTATCAGATTATGTATCAGAAAGAATCTGGGATTTGGAGGCAGACAGATCTGGATTCGAATTTTGTTCTTTTACTGAGTGACTCCTGCAAGTATTTGGTCTCTCTGTGCCTCAGTTTCCTCATCTGTAATATGGGGTTGATAACAGAAGTGCCCTCCTCCCATTACGGTTGTGGAGATTAAATGAGATGCTGTATCTAAAGTGCCTGATACGTAGTAAGCCCTCATATATGGCAGCTATGGTGATAATTCATTGGGGCCAGTGTCCGCAGGGCTGAGCGAAGTCTCACCAAACCTCCAATCTAAGAGTTCATCATCATGCTCTTAAATTCATACATTTTTATTCTTTTCCATAAAACTGTTATATGAAGTGGAAAACTATATGCTATTTAACTTGTGCCCCATAATTTCTTTTTCAAATAAATGAATTCCCAGAGCAAAGGAGGAAATGCCCTTGTCAGATGATGTGACGCTGGCTTGATGGAAATTTATGATGGTTGATCAATAAACAGAAACACCAAGATTGAGCTGCTCCAAGAAAGCCCTCAGATTTCTCTATCCCGTGCTCTTGGCACGTGTTAATCAAAAGAGCCCAGAAACAGAAAAAGGGAAGAGAAATGAACCCTTGGACTCTGTCTGGTCCTAATGCTATTACACCTGGCTGTATGACCTTGGATAAATTATATAATCTCTGGGCCTCAGTTGCCCCATCTGCAAAACAGGAATACTAGTGTCGGGGGAGCGCTGAGAGGAGAAAAGGTAATATATGTAAAGTGCTCAGAACCGAGCACATCCCCAATAAATGACAGCTCTTGTGGTTTCTCTTAGATCCTATTCAAGAGGCTTACTGCTTGCTGCTCCCGTCAGTGGAATGAACTGGCCAACCTTTTAGGCGTAACATTTCGGCCCCCAAATGGATCAACTCTCATAAAAACATGGTCTGATACTGTTCCATTGAGTTCCAACCACTTCCATTACTGTCAAAGCACTCAACCCACTCAATACACACATTTGCAAGTTAATTCTATTAAAGAAGTATATGAAATGATCTGCATTGTCCATATTATCACCAAAGGTCCTTCGACCCCAGCTCAGGAAGGAGTCTTGGTGGATAACCTATCTTCTCCAATCTGATCCGATCTTATCTGGCTTTCGCAGCTTGGAAACGGTGCAGTGGCCGCCACCACTTGACTTCAGATGAGACTCTCTGGGAAGAGATTTGCCGAAAACACCCGATGACAGGCTGAATGACATGCTTGTAAAGAGAGGATGCATGGTGGAGACTGGACACCCTCGGCTAATGACCACGTTTGGCTCTTGCGGCCTGTAGGTCTTGCTTCCGAGGAACTGGCTGAGTGTTCCCTTGAGTGGTCTTCACAAGGTGAGGGCATCTCTGGTCTTCCTGGCAGTCCATGGATTCTCCCAAGTGCCATGTGAGCTTTCCATCACCCCTGGGAAATGGGTGGATCGCTCCCTTTTACAGGTAAGGAAAAACAGAGGTCCACGGAGGTTTAGTATCCTGTCCAAGGTCACCCAGCTAGTAAGAGGCATGCCCATGGCAAACAATCATGGGATCTATGCATTTGCAGATTTTGGTTCATTCTACCCTTGGGAATCTCAGAATGTTCTGTTCACACTCTGAAGCCAGTAGGAATCCATGGGGGAAGGAACACTGACTCTACGCCCTGACCCTCTCCAAGCCGATAATTAGTACTGGCCGAATCTGGATCAGGGAAGGTGTGTTGGACACTCTCTGCCTTCTGTGGCTGCCAGGCTGTCACGGGGGGCTGCAGGGTGGCCATAGAAGGAATTAATACGGGCCATGGTTGAGAGGCCAGTCTGTGGCATTAGGCAGCCTGTGGTCAGGTTCCAGCTCTGCCTCTTATTAGCCATGTGACCTTGGGCAAGTAGCTTAACTTCCCTAGGCTTCAACATGACAGAAAGAATAATAACTCATAACTTTTATTGAGTGCTTACCACGTGCCAGGCACTGCTCTCTCTGCTTGCATCCTTGTAACAGCTCAACAAGCCTGTGAAGTAGAATGTGCCACTGTCCCCATTTTACAGATGAGGAAATATTAGTGATGACATTTCAGAAGCCCTGAGGGCTACATCCATGCAAAGGTTCCACACGGTCTCTCTCTCAGTGGCCTTCAGCTAGGCCAGGGATCAGCAGACTTTTTCTGCAAAGGGCCAGACGGTGAATGTTATAGGCTTTCAGGGCCACACGCCTCTGTCCCACCTCTTCAACTCTGCCCTTGTAGCACAAAAGCATCATAGACAGTACGTACATGGTGGGTGTGGCTGTGTTCGGATAAAACCTTATGAAAACAGGCAGTGGGCCGACCCCTGATCTAGGTGAATGGCTTCTCCTCTTACCTGTTTAGGACCAATCCTGCTAAATCTGTCCCCTCTTTCCCTGACGTTTTATTCTTCTAAGAACCTGAGTCTGACTCGCCCCGGGGGGGTGGGGGGGGTGGTTTGACTGGCTGACCTAAGGATATAAAAAGAAGATGAGGACACTGGAGAGCAGGGGCAAGGGGAGTGGAGGCCAGAGAAGCAGCTTACTGGTCTCTATAAACCAGTGAAGTGGCAGGGTCCCATCAAGGACGGTATTTGGGTCAGGTTGGCAGGAAAGAGGGTCACAGCGCTCAGGGGCAAGGACGCAGACCTGGAGTAAAGGAAACTTGTCCGGACAGTAGGAAGCTTTAGATGGGAGCCCAGTCAAGAAGGCTGAATTGAGGGCTCATCTCCAGCCCTTGGCGGGGTGGGGGGAGGTGGGGGGAGTGGGGAGATGTAAATACAAAGGGAAACTGAGTCCACTGAAAGAACTGGGGTTGGAGAAGAGCCTGTGGAGGACCCTGGACCTTGTCTGCTGGTAGGTTGGGATGGCTCAGATCCCAGCTGCCTGAGGTAGGGTGGGCTCAGGGCTAGCAAAGGGCTGGGCTACGGTGGAGCTGAGATGGGGAAGTCAGTTAAATGTTTCACAGGGAAAGCAGCGAAGGCCTCCCCTCTCCGGCCTGTTTCCGTTACCCGCTCCAGGAATCGCTGCTCAAACAGAAAATGTCACAATTCAGCCCTTGCTGAGCCCACTGGGTGGCTCATGAAAGACCTGTTGCTTAATCAAATCCATTCAGTTCAACAGACATCAATTAAACCCGTACTACGTGCCAGACCCTGGGGAACAGAGACAGGACATAACCTCAAAGCTGGCACAGCATACGAGTGAGGGAAGTACACGCAGAACTTTCTATACAAGACAGATGGGTCACGGAGGCATAGCCAAGCCCAACAGGGAGCATTCAAGCTGGGGATGGCCTTTCCGAAGAGCTCATTTGTGAAATATGAAGAATGATCATTCTTCTTATCTTCATTATCTTCTTAATCTAGGAACCGACCGGCTCCCTGCAAGTTTTCATAGGGATGAAGCTCTCCCAAGCCTGTCTTTTTTTTTTTTTTTCTTTTCTTAAATAGTTCATTGTCAAGTTGGTTTCCATATAACACCCAGTTGCTCATCCCAAAACGCCTGTCTTTCCAGAACTCACGTGAAACACTTAAACCTTTGAGGACTTGTTTTCCCCTGAGAAGCATGAAGATACCACACTTCCCAGCAGAAAAGAAAGGCCTCCTAATAGCCAACATAAAAAAAAAAAGCCTCATATCCTCAGGTCCTTCCTGGAAAACAGACTTCAAATAAATTGTGTATTTCTCTTACCAAAATGACCTGAAGGAAAGCCTTTCCTCTCAATAATTGTACTTTGGTTTTAAGGGAAGTTAGCGGAGTTTTCCAAGTTTACAAGAAACGTATAAACTGATTTTAAAAAACCCCAGGCTCACAGAGATAATAAAAAATGCATTTAATAGCATGTCAATATACAGCTTAAATGTATAGTAAGTCTTCTTGTCGTCAGGGCATTACAGGGATAGAGAAGAGAAAGATCATTTGTGAATGCACAGTCAAATGCTAAGTAAGAGTGCTGATAAATCCTGGTGCTCTTACACTATTAAAATTCTGTTTTATGAAACGTAACTCCAGGTGCGGTGATCTGTGCCAGCGTGGGGAATCTCCTGGTCCAGTGTGGATCTACAGTTTTAAATTGAATTGTATTCCAAGTGTTAACAAAAGAATAAAATTTATTATTCACAAAACTTAAGTGCTTATCATAAAGCTTACAAGAAAGTACAGCCTAGAACGAATGAGTTGAAAAATTGGTTTTAAAAATAATAAAACTTACTGGACAGTTTTGGAAAATGAGATTAGAAAACAAAGAAAACAATTGGCACAGGTTAACCACCTAATTTCTAAGTGCACTTTGTAATGGTCCTTGCAAGCTGCCACTTTGCCCAGGATAATGACAAAAAGCTTCAGTCAAGTGTCACTGGCTTGTGGTGACGGGTTTTTTTTATTGCATTGCCAAGAGTGGATTTTAAGAAAAAACACTACAAAGGTTTCAAAAACCCTATTTATTCTCTATCATCAAAAATAGCAACAGGGGTATTTATACAACTTTTCTGTGAGTACCCACCAGTCTATTTTTTTTTTCTTAAAAAAAATAGAAGTTAGTTAAAGAAAAATGATTTGGTTTTTTTTTTTTTTTAAAAAATAATGTAAGGAAACACTTAATCAGATAGCCCAAGGAGTCATCAGAAATATGTGTAGCAAGAAAGCTTCATTGTTGGCCTTCTCTGGCCTTTGCACGTCTTTTACTAGACTAGAAAGAGAATGGACAGTACCAGTGTGTTCCCCAGCCTGCTTGGATCAAATTGTTTTGTTTGGAAACCCATTATTGCTAAACCAGAGTGTTGACGCTGAGAGCCGAGGAGTCCGCTCATAGAGGATAAAACTGAGAGGCTGCCTCCGAGGACTGGATCTCCACTTGGGCCATCTTGAACTGGGTGCACTGCAGCCACTTGCGAAGGGCCGCCAGGCCGGCGCTGCTCTGGGCCGAGCCCGGCAGCGCCCGGAGGCTGTGGTGGTTCACGTTGTTCTGAATGGCCTGGAGGCGAAGCTGGAGTCCGGCGGATAAGTGCTGTTAAGAAAGGGCAAGACATCTGCGTTTAGTTTCTTTCCTTCCAATGTGCACGGGCGTCCCAGGGGGTGCCGGCCCGGGCATCTTCTGCAGGCGGAACTCCTGTGTGGCTCAAGGGCTGTGCGGCCTGAACAGCAAGGCCGGCTCTCGGATTTGGCGGCGTGCGGGGCAGGGGACGGGGATGGGCAGCGTGAGTCTAGCGTCACTCTGGCCCAGATCCATCCCAGCAATGCCAGTCCCAGCTTGGCTCATCCGCTGCAACAGGAACTTGGAGCTGACACGTGTACTTGACCCCCGGGAGCTGTGCACCCCAAGGGCCTGGGGCAGCGGGGAAGAAGGGCCTGGGCTCTGCGGCCGGCTCCCTGGGCTCAAACCCTAGCTGCTTTGTGGACAGCCCTGGGAACAAGGTTTTCCGGTCTGTGTTTGGATTTTTCTCATGGACAAACTGGGGACAGTAACACCTTGTGGGATTGGTTTTTTAAGGATAAATGAACTAATGGAGGGTTTAGAACGCAAGTTGGCACGTAATATGTGCTCGTTACATTTTAATCACGATTACAGTCTCTCTGTCGTGTCGGTGCACACGCAGAGGCTAGGTCCCAAGCTCTCTGGGCCTCAGGTTTCCACAAAGCAGGGGGAGGGGCAACTGAATGCCTCAAGGAGGAAGTACAAGCGACTTTTCACAGTAAAAGGTAGCGGGAGACTAGGTTTTCAGGGGTGCCGGGGGCCCCTGTGGCTGCAAACTGCACCAACACCACAAATGAGACCACACACCTGCAGTCACTGCAAATGGCTGCATTTCTCTCTCGGTGTCTGGGTACCTTGAGGTCACCCCCCCTTTTTGCCACCAACATCCCTCCCCAACGCTGAGAAGAAATTCGGCCAGAAGGGTTCCATCTTCTGCCCCCTGCTTGCCCGGTAATCCTCACGACGGCTGTAGGCGGAGCCCAGGTCTGGAGCAGGTGGCTCAGCTCCGCCATCATTATGTCAAGTAACCTTTCCTGGTCATGGAGTACGTGTGGCCCAGGTAGGGCCTGGCAGCGGAAAAGTCACTCGGACAGGGTCTGTCCCTTCCTGGCTGGGGGGCCCAGCCCAGTTACTCTTCTTTCCGGTCCTAAGTTTCCTCATATGTAAAATAAGGGGTGGGGCCAGATCCTTTCCCTTCTTGCTCAAGTCAGTCATTCGATGTTATCCTTTCTTAATAGAATTCTTCCTGTCACAAAAAGTCCATTTTAGGGGCACCTGGGTGGCTCAGTTGGTTGAGCATCTGACTGGCTCAAGTCATGATCTCACAGTTCATGAGTTCGAGCCCCACATGGGGCTCTCTGCTGTGAGCGCAGAGCCCACTTTGGATCCTCTGTTCCCGTCTCTCAGTCCCTCCCCCACTTACACTCTCTCAAAAATAAATAAGCATTTTTTTAAAAAATCCCATTTTATTTTTTTTAAAGTCATTTATTTTATTTATAAGTAATCTCTACACCCCCCATGGGGCTTGAACTCACGACCCCGAGATCAAGGGTCATACACTCTATTGTCTGGGCCAGCCAGGCGCCCCACAAAAAGTCCATTTTAGTGGCCAGGAAATAGCAATGAACATGCATGGGCACAGATCCTATGCGTGCCCTCCCAAGGCAGGGTAGGCCTGTATTCTAGTCAGGAACTGAGGCTCGTCCAGACTCCGGGATCCCCTTCCGCCCACATCCTCATAGACAGTGAACAGTACGAGCGGGGCTCCTGCGACCACCTCGGTCTGCACGGCCCTTGCCGGGCCCACAGAGTCTCCCAATTTATCGGCACCGGGCGGCCGAGAGCCGGGGAGTTCACCTTTCTCCGCAGTAAGTGGAGCATCAGTGAGCCCTATGAGTGTTATGACCTTCTCTGGGGAGAAGTGACCTTCCAGTCCACCCAGGGAGGACTTACCTTGATATTTGACTGAATCATTGGCAACCACATAGGTATCAGCTGTGTGAAGAAACACAGAAGCCTTGTTATTAGCGGTCTCCGTCCCCGCCCCCATAAGCTTCGCCTACTGCACAGAGAAGCAGGGCACACAAAACCCCTTTAACATCACCAAAGAGGGGACCCTGCTGCGGAGTCATCCATTAACAGGAAAACATCTTTCTGAGGCCGGACCCTGCTGGGCCGGTGGCATTTGGAGGTTAGTAAGTGCCCCATGAGTGCCTGAAACACACACTTAAGAGCAAATGACTGATTGTCTCTTGAAAGCGACCACACATGGGAAATTAAATGTGTATTTAATGAAATCCTTACTTTCTTGAAAGAGAATTTCCTCCATGGGATCTCTGGGACTGAGTTTCCGAGTAGGATGGCGACTCTATTTGTCCAGAGTCGTTAAGAAAATATCACTGGGAAGTGGTAGAAATGCTTCAGTGATAGAAAATAATTGAGCCCCGAAGTAGCCTGGCTGTGATTTGGAAGGTGGGACACAGCAAGAGTGACTTGGGCCAGGGGTTTGGATGGCGTGGGTCATGTGCAGGCGAGCAGCGGGTCCCTGCCCCGGTGGATAGCAAGGCGCTCCAACTGCAGGCCTCCGGGGAGGCTTGCCATTCTGCGGCCCCTCCTGCCCATCCTGAGCCCCTCTGCTGTGCCCTTCCTAGGTGGTCTCCTGGTGTCTGGCCCCAGGGCCTCCAGAAGCAGCTCTCCTCTCCCTGCTTTGGCCTCTCAGCCACATTTCAGCACTCCGGAATATAAGGCTGCCTCATAAATCCAGCAGTCAGGGACAGAAGACAGTGTTTCCCAAAGTGTGTCCCACTGGACTCTAGTTTGGTGGGTTTCAGTGGGGGAGGGGGCACTGGTCCAGTAAGTTTGGAGATGCTAGGTTCCTTATTACAGCACTGCTCAGATCTTTAATGTACTAAATATGTATCATATCACTGCACTCTGTTCCTTCCAACCCTCTCTACTCCTAATTCAATAGAGAAGTACAGTTGTCATGGGCTGAATTGTGCCCCCTCACAGGTCCCTACCCACACTGCTTCAGGATAGGACTTTATTTGGAAGAGGCGTCAATGCAGATGTAATCGAGTTAAGGTGAGGCCATTCTACGGTAGGGTGGGCCCCTACCAATATGACTGACGCTCTTATCAAAAGGGGAAGATTTGGACACAAGCCAAAGAAAGGCAAAGACTGCCAATCAGCCGCCAGAAGCTCGGGGGTCAGGCTGGACCGGATTCTCCCTCATAGACCTCAGAAGGAACAACCCTGCTACCCCCTGACCTCAGACTTCTGGCTTCCTGACTGTGGGATAAGCAGTTTCTGTGTTTTAGCCGCCTACTCTGTGGTGCTCTCACAGCAGCCCTAGCCAACGAATTCCAGGGCGCACTCCCGGGAGCGCAGCCTGAGGGTGGGAGTGTGCCGTGGGTGAGCAGGTGGTAGGAATTCAGTTGATGCTGAAGTGTGAGGTTCTCAGGAGGGGGTCACGAGAAACACGTTTAGGAAAGCAGAGGTGAGGCCCTTCATCATTCACCCATGATGCCCTGGGAGACCACATTAAGGGATTTGGATTTGTTTCCAAATCCAATATAACTTGTAAAGAGGGGAGCCCTGTTCCCTGTAAGTGGAGCTGTATTCCAGAAAAATCACCGTGGCAGTAATCTGCCAACTAGGATGAGGAAGAGGGTGGGGAAGGGAAGCCAGGGCCTGGGTGGAGGCTGCCTCAATGGTCCAGGTAAGACTAGGGGTGGCTTCCAGGAGGGAGAAGGGTGGTTGCCTGCAGACGCAACCCAAGAGGCTCTAAGGACCGGTCTGCTCTTTGGAGCGAGGAAAAGGTCAGAGCACAAGGCGGGGTTTCTAGCCTGGGCAAACAGAAGGAGAGCCATGCCATGAACAAAATAAAAGAACTAGCTGGAGGCCTGCTGGGATGGGAGAGAATGACCTCTCTGTTCACCACTCATGGGCATGGGCTGCAGGGCTCATGTAATTCTCACACACACACACACACACACACACACACACACACACACACACACACACGGTGAACTGACAAATTACATTCCTCTCTATGCTTTTGTTCCCAGGCTCAATCTGGTTGCTCTTCTGCTTCGAGCATTTTGTTGAGATCCATAATTTGCTAATTTGGCTTCCACTGATGCTCACTCCTAAGCACATGGCTCATGTTGCAGCCATGTACTACTGTCTCTAGCATAAGTATTGTGCTTAGGAATGCAGTATGGTATGTACCAGATAATGTAATTGGACTAAAACTCAAAATATCAGAAAATGACATTTTCTCTCTGCCTCCTCCAACCACCAACCCGTATAACAAACTGTGGGATTACAAACGTCAGTGACAGATAAGGCTATGCTCTCTGGCCATAAGCAGGATTGGCTCATGTAAACATTCTGATTGGGGAAAAAGAAAACTAGTCTAACCACTTCCTCTCTAATGCCCGTACAGCAAAAACCAAGCTCTCAGGGTCCTAATGTCTACAAACTTGGCATTGACTTTTGATCTACTTAATATGGAGCAGGCCTACATGCCTCTTGATATTTAGGAAGCACCCACACTAACCTCCTGTTAAGATCCTGAGGGACTAAGGAGGGTAGGAGCCAGGAAGCCCTGAGTACTCTGACCCTGGGTGGATACCTCTCCCAGTGCTGTTCTTGGGGCTAACGGCCTGTATGAGGCAATCAAGGGGAAGAGTGAGGTTGGTTTTAGCTATTAGCCCATTTACGAAACACGTGACCGTATCATTCTAAAATATATCCGCAAAGGACCTTCAGGTTTGTGACTTGAGAATCACATGACTGAAGTCTTCATGTTAAATCTCATTATTATTGATATGATAGCATTATATAAGCCAGCAGCCATCCTATTTCAGGAATGCTAATTTGACTTACTGAATAACACTCATTTCGGTTCTCTTTTCCTAGTGGCTCCCACAAAGCTGTCAGTAGGAATTAGATGTAATTTATTTGGGGTTGTGTAATGTCATAATAAAGTTGGTTGGATTTTTTTTTCCTCTGCAGCAACGATATTCAGAAAATGGAAGGACAATAAAAAAAATTAGGTTGTTTTCCACCAAAATAAAAGTGATACATTTCCTCTTATCTCAGTTTATGCTACGGGATAAATTGAAGACTTTCTGCTCAGTTAGGCTGTACTCATTTCACTCCATGTTTGTTTCAGCCCTCAAAACTCAAATTAGTTGTAAAACTTTCTATTTCAGCAAAGATGGAGTAACACAGACCAGATTTTACCCTCTTGCCTAGAACGACTAAAATTCCAGATGGAGTCTATGAAACAATGATTTTCAGACACTGGGCATCAACAGTGTAGCACAGTGATCCCTGAGGGGGAGGAAACAAGGTAAGCACTATAGTTAGCCTCGCAACCTGCCTAGAAAGCCTGCAGTCAGTAGCCAGGGAGGAGGGACCTGGGAAGAGCCTAACTGTCTTCCTGAGTTGAGGAGATGGAGCTGGGAGTCCAGGGAGGCCAAGGTGTGGAGTCTGTAAGGCAGAGTACTGGAGAGGAGAGAGCTGCACAGAAAGAGAGAGCGAGAGAGAAAGCTGAAGATGCATAAAGGGTCCCCCTTGAGTCTTCAGCTAAATACTGACCAGTGCACACGTAAGAAAAACTGCCCGAGGCTGAAGAAAACACACCCCGAAGGATTAGAGAGGTGATCACACGGCACCAGCAATAGTTGTGTTCCCACAAGCTGGTGATAGTGGACAATTCTTATAATTAATACACATCGGGTAGAATACTTAGAAGGCTAGTACCTTAATAATGAAGAAGTTTTAGTTCTAGACCAAATGCAGCTCTGATCACCTGGCATGGCTTACAAGCAAGTCTCAAAAGGAAAAACCTAATTCTAAATAATTTAACGATAACACAGAATATAGCTCAAAAAGATTTATACGGATACAAAAATATCCAGCACCCAAGACAGTCAAATCAAATGTCAAGAGTGTAATAAAAAATTACCAGGCATACAAAGAATCAGGAAAAGGTGAGCTACATTGAGAATAAAAATCAATCAACTGGAAAAGACCCCCAAATGATACAGGTAACAGAATTAACAGAGAAGGACATTAGAGCAGTTATTATATCTATATTCAATAGAGTCAAGAAAGAAGAAATATTGAGTGTGTTGAGTAGAAGCATAGAAGAAAATATTTGAAGAAACAATAGCTGATACTTTTCCAAATATAGAGAAAACTATAAACCCACAGATGCAAGAAGTTCAACAAACCCAAGCATAAGAAACACGAAGATAACTACACCAAGGTGTTTCATCATCAAATTGCTTAATGATAACGGTAAAGAGAAAATCTTAAAAGAGGCAAAAAAAGAAAAAAAACCCAAAACAAAAAAAACATATATTACCTACGGAAGAAAAAAAGATTAGAATACAGATTTCTTGTTGGAAACAACGGAAGCAGGAAGATAGTAGAGGAGAAACATCTTTACAGCACTGAAAACAAACAACTGAACCTATAATTCAATATCCAGTGAAAATACCTTCCAAAAACGAAGGCAAAATAAAGACTTTCTCACACATAAAAGCTGAAGGAATCAATCACCAGCAGACCTGCCTAAGAAATAGTAAAGGAGGGGTGCCTGGGTGGCTCAGTCAGTTGAGCGACGGACTTCAGCTCAAATCATGATCTCACAGTTTGTGAGTTCAAGCCCCCTAATAGGCTTGCTGCTGTCAGCTCAGAGCCTGCTTCAGATCCTCTGTTCTCCTCCCTCTTTGCCCCTCCCCTGCTCTCACTCTCTCAAGAACAAATACCCACCCCCCAAAAAAAGGAAATAGTAAGGGAAGTCCTTTGACCAGTAGAAAGATAGAAGTTTAGATCTATAAGAGGAATGAAAAACACTGAAAATGGCAAATATAAATATAGCAATAATAGCAAATATAAATTAATTTTGAAAAAAATTTAAGTCTCTTTAAGAGATAATTGTTTAAAGCAAAAACAATAACAATGTATGGTTTGGTTTACTTTGTTTACAACATATGTAGAAGTAAAATGGAAGACAGTAAGAGCACAAAGCTGATGCTGGAAGTGGATGTATTCCATCGTGTGTTCTTATACTATACACGAAGTGGAATGATATTACTTCAAGGTGGTAAGTCAAAAATGGATACTATAAACTCTAAATCAATCACAAAAAACTAAGATATATAGCTAATAAGATAACTAAAAAAACACACTTTTACTTCTAAATGACTTGTGGGAAAAGAAAAAACCAAAAGGGAAATGAGAAAGTCTTTTCAACTGAATGGAAATGAGAACATATAAAAATTTGGAAGAATGCAGCTAAAAGAAGATATTCAGTCCACTAAACATTGATGATAGAACAGAGGTTTCTCAAAATAACAACTTTAGCTTCCACCTTAAGAAACTAGAAAAAGAAGAGGAAATTATAGTCAACATTTCATCGTTAAAAACTCAGTCCAAAAGAAGACCAAAAAAAAAGGAATAAGAAACAAAGAACAGATGGGAACTATAGAAAACAAACGGCAAGGTGATAGATTTAGGCCCAACAACAGGCACAAAACACATTAAATAAAGATGGTTTAAAGACCTCCAATTAAAAGGAAGGGATTGTCAGATTGGATATAAAAGAAAAGCAAAACCCAGTTACATGCTGCCTGTAAGAAATATATTTGAAATATAAAGACACAAATAGTGTAAAAAGTAAAAGAATGGAAAAAGATATACCATTGTAACACTAGTCAAAAGAAAACTGGATACCTTTATTAATATCAAAGTACTGTTCACAGCAAAGAATATTAATGAAGATTAAGACAGCCATTTCAAAATTCATTTCATTAAGATGACATAATAATCCTAAACATTTATGCACGTAATAACAAAGATTCACAACACATGAAGCAATATTGATAAACTTGAAAAGATAAAGAAATCCACAATTACAGAGACATATCAATACCCCTTTCTCAATGGTTGATAGAATAAGCAGACAGACATAAGGAAGAAAGTGGAAGACTTGAACAACACTATCAATAAGCTTGAATCAATTGGCATAGGAAACTATACCTAACAACAGCAGAAGACACATTCTTTTTTAGTCACAAAGAGCATTTACCAAGAACAACGACATTCTGGGACATAAACAAGTCTCAATAAGTTTAACATGACTGACATTATATATAGTATGTTTTCTGAACACAAGTGAAATTAAAACGCCTGGGGCACCTGGGTGGCCCAGTTGGTTAAGCGTTCGACTTTGGCTCAGGTTATGATCTTGCGGTTTTGTGAATTTGAGCCCCGCATCAGGCTCTGTGCTAACAGCTCAGGTTCTGCATCTCTCTCTCTCTCTGACCCTCCCTCGCTGGGCCTTCCCTCTCTCTCAAAAATAAACATTAAAAAAAATTTTTTTTACTTTGAACTGAATGTAAATGACAACATAGAATACTGAATGGTGGGATACTGCTAAACCAGTACTTAGAAGGAAATTTATAAAAGACAAAAAAAAGATATTTTTTTATAATAGACATGAGTGAATTAAATCTAAAGTAATCAGAAGAAAGAAAATAATAATCAGAGATGAATGAAACAAAAGAGAAAAATCAATGAAAACAACCCCAAAACCCGGTTATTGTCATTTTTTAAATCAAAAGCTCACTAAAATTGATGTCTCTATACAGACTGACAAGAAAAAAAAAGTCACAAATCCCCAGTGTCAGGAATGAAAGAGGTAGCATAACTACTGATCCTACCAATATTAGAAGTATATTAGGAACAATTTCATGCCAATAAAATTGATTACTTTGAGGAAATGGACAAATTCTTTGACACCACATCAACGATGACCCAAGAATACACAGAAAATTTAAATAGCACTATACCTACTTAAAAAAATCAAATTCATAATTTAAAACCCTCTGCAAAGAAAATTTCAAGACCAGGCAGTTCCATTGGTGAATTCTATAAAATATTTAAGGGAAAAAATAATAACAAATCTACACAAACTTCCAAGAAACAGAAGAGGAGAGTGAGGAGTTAAGATGGCAGATACGTAGGGGGACCAGAATTTCTCTCGTCCCTCAAACACAGTTGTATTGAGGTCAGGACACTCGGAATACTCCAGAATACAGGCTGTAGAGTGACAGAAAGATCTCCACAGGTGGACAGAGCTTGGCGGCACAGAGATGCCTGCTTATGAATTGTGAGAGAGAAAACGGTTGTCATAGGTGCAAAGGGGGGAACCCCTTCTATGGAAAGACAAAAGGAGGGAAAGGGAGGCAGTGGAAGAGTGGTTTTGTGTTTGAACAAGGGAAAAACCTCTCTAGACCATGGACTGAGGAATGAAAACGAGGGGCAGAGCCAGTTTCTACTTTGCAAACAGGCTCAGGAGCTAAAGACTGGAGTTTTCAGGGGCACGCGACTTTCCCTGGACTGGAGCTGCCGCCATGTGCCTGCGCCTGGTGGGGTAGGGAGCCGGGGCCGGAGTGCCGGAGCGATCTCGGGGGGCACACTAGGAGAGAGCAGACCCCATACTCGAATACTGTGGGAGGAGGGCATAGTGCCCGCCCCCTGCAATGACAAAAGACCCTGCAGGCACCAGCCAGAGCCCCTTTGTTGGTTGCACAGCATGGCGCTATCCCAGAGTGGTCCACTGGGTGTGTTTTGATCTGAGCCAAGCGCCTAGGAGGGCAGGCCGGCTGCCCGAGGCACTCCATGAGGGCTGCCTGAACAGTGTGGTTTGAGACACGTGGTCTGGAGAGGAGATACTGACGAGTTACCATTTTTGTCCCCATGGCAACATGGTAGGGCTTCAGGGAACAGCACAGTGGTCCCCAGTGGAGGTGAGACCCGCTTGCACCAAACCCCACCTCTCCGTGCCTGGTAACTGCTTACCTACCAGAGTGAGATTGACATTGACCTAACCAGGTGGCCTCTAGACCATCACAGCCACCCATCCCAGGCACCAACAGACAACTAACTGTCCTGTGGTTTTGTATGTTAGTCTGTTTTGTAAAAACAATTTTAAATTATTTTTTTCCTCTTTTCTTTCCCTCTCTTCTCTTTTCCCTTCTTCTTCTTTCTACCTTCCTTTTCTTTTTTCTTTCCTTTGGAATCAGGCTCATAGTTTCTGATTTGATTTTTGGTCAGTTCCTATTTTCTTTCTTTCTTTCTTTCTTTTCTTTCTTTCCTTTCTTTCTTTCTTTCTTTCTTTCTTTCTTTCTTTCTTTCTTTCTTTCTTTCTTTCTTTTCGGTTATTTGTTTAATCAGGAATTTTTACTCTATTCTTTTTATACCTTTTCTGTATCTCCTTCCTCTTCATTTTCCTCTCTCTCTCTCTGGGTTAAGTCTTATAGTTTCTTTGATTCTCTGCCTGTTTTTAAATATTTTCCCCCTTTCATTTCTCTTCTTGTATGGGATAAGGCTTCCTCCCCTGCCCCCCACCCCCCACACCTTGTTTTCCTTTTTTCCAGGGATACTTCAATGAACAAATCAAAGCACATTTGGTGGAAGGTCCAAACAATCCACCACTACAAGTAGTGAGACAAAGCAGCCAGAGACACAACCACAGAGTGCACACAACACACTACAAAAACACTTACTGAACTGAAGTGCCAGGCCCTGGACAGTGTATGACCCCTTCTTAATATAGTAGTACTTGCAGGTGCAGGTCACAAAATAAGCTATTAAATCATGTAAAAGACAGAAGCCTAGCCAGAATGATGAAACAGAAGAATTCTCCTCAAAAGAAATTCCAGGAAGAAATGACAACCAGAGAATTGTACTCAAAACAGATATAAACAAAATATCTGAACAATCTAAACAAAACAATTTAGAAAACAGTCATAAGACTAATAGCTGGGCTTGAATAAAACATAGAAGACAGCAGAGAATCTATAGCTATAGAAATCAAAGACCTAAGAAGTAGTCACAGTGAATTAAGAAATGCTGTAAATGAGATGCAAAATAAACTAGATGCAGTGACAGCAAGGGGGGAGAAGCAGAGGCGAGAATGGCTGAAACAGAAGATAAAATTATGGAAAATGATAAAGCTGAAAAAAAGAGGGAAAAGAATTACTAGACCATGAGGGGATAATTAGAGACCTAACTGATTCAATGAAATGAAATAATATCTGTATCACAGGAGTTCCATAAGAAGAGGAAGAGAGAGAAAGGGGAAAAAGGTTTATTTGAACAAATTATAGTTAAGAACTTCCCTAATTTGGGGAAGGAAACAGATATCCAAGTCTAGGAGGCACAGAGAACTCCCTTCAAAATCAACAAAAACAGGTCAACACCACAACATAGCATAGTGAAACTGGCAAAATACAAAGATAAAGAGAATTCTGAAAGCAGCTAGGGACCAATGGGCCTTAACCTACAAGGGTAGACACATAAGGGTAGTAGCAGACCTGTCCACTGAAACCTGGCAGGCCAGAAGGGAGGGGCAGGAAATATTCAATGTGCAGAACAAGAAAAATATGAAGACAAGAATCCTTTATCCAGCAAGGCTGTCATATAGAATAGAAGGAGAGATAAAGAGTTTCCCAGACAAACAAAAACTGAAGGAGTTCTTGACCACTAAACCAGCCCTGCAGGAGATCCTAAGGGGGACTCTGTGAGTGAAAAACAATAAAGATTACAAAAGACCAAGACATCGCCATAAACACAAAATCTACAGATAACACAATGACACTAAATCCTTATCTTTCAGTAATCATTCTGAATGTAAATGGACGAAATGCCTCAATCAAAAGACATAGGGTATCAGAATGGATAAAAAACCAAGATTCATCTATATGCTGCCTACAAGAGATTCTATTTAATTAAATTAAATTAATTTAATTTAATTTTCTTTAAAAGAGACTCATTTTAGACCTGAGGACACCTGCAGATTGAAAGCAAGGTGATGGAGAACCATCAATCATGCTACTGGATGTCAAAAGAAACTTGGATAGCCAACTTGGCATCCAAATTGTCAAAGGAGTCAGACTTTCCAGATGACATTATACTCTACATGGGAAACCTGAAAGACTCCACCAAAAAACTGCTAGAACTGATATATGAATTCAGCAAAGTCACAGGACATAACATCAATGTACAGAAATCAGTTGCATCTATACACCCATAATGAAGCAACAGAAAGAGATATCAAGGAACCGATCTCGTTTACAATTGCACCAAGAACCATAAAATACTTTGGAATAAACCTAAACAAGGAGGTAAGAGATCTGTATGAGAGAAAATTATAGAAAGCTTATGAAAGAAATGGAAGAAGACACAAAGAAATGGAAAAACATTTCATGCTCATGGATTGGAAAAACAAATTATCCAAAGCAATCTACATATTCATTGCAATCCCAATCAGAATTGCACAGCATTCTTCACAGAGCTAGAACAAACAATCCTAAAATTTGTATGGAACCACAAAGGACCCCGAAAAGCCAAAGTAATGTTGAAAAAGTAAACCAAAGCTGGAGGTGTAACAATCCCAGACTTTAGCCTGTATTACAATACTGTAATCAAGACAATATGGTACTGGCACAAAAACAGACACATAGACCAATGCAATAGAATAGAGAACCCAGAAATGAACCCACAGGTATATGGCCAACTAATCTTTGACAAAGCAGGAAAGAGTATCCAATGGAAAAAAGAGAGTCTTTAGCAAATGGTGTTGGGAGAACTGGATAGCAACATGCATCAGAATGAAACTGGAGCACTTTCTTACACCATACACAAAAATAAACTCAAACTGGATGAAAGACCTAAATGTGAGACAGGAAACCATCAAAATCCTAAAGGAGAAAACAAACAACAACCTCTTTGACCTCAGCTGCAGCAACTTCTTACTTGACAGGTCTTCAAAGGCAAGGGAAATAAAAGCAAGATTGAACTATAGGACCTCATCAAGATANAGGTATATGGCCAACTAATCTTTGACAAAGCAGGAAAGAGTATCCAATGGAAAAAAGAGAGTCTTTAGCAAATGGTGTTGGGAGAACTGGATAGCAACATGCATCAGAATGAAACTGGAGCACTTTCTTACACCATACACAAAAATAAACTCAAACTGGATGAAAGACCTAAATGTGAGACAGGAAACCATCAAAATCCTAAAGGAGAAAACAAACAACAACCTCTTTGACCTCAGCTGCAGCAACTTCTTACTTGACAGGTCTTCAAAGGCAAGGGAAATAAAAGCAAGATTGAACTATAGGACCTCATCAAGATAAAAAGCTTCTGCACAGCAAAGGAAACAATCAACAAAATTAAAAAGCAACCAACAGAATGGGAGAAGATATTTGCAAATGACATATCAGATAAAGGGTTAGTATCCAAAATTTATAAAGAACTTATCAAACTCAACACCCAAAAAACAAATAATTCAGTGAATAAATGGGCAGAAGACATGAATAGACACTTTTCCAAAGAAGACATCCAGATGGCAAACAGACACACGAAAAGATGCTCAACATCACTCTTCATCAGGGAAATACAAATCAAAACCACAGTGAGATACTACCTCACACTGGTCAGAGTGGCTAAAATTAACACCTAGGAAACAACAGATGTTGGTGATGATGTGGAGAAAAGGGAACCCTTTGCACTGTTGGTAGGAGTGCAAACTGGTGAAACCATCCTGGAAAACAGTGTGGAGGTTCCTCAAAAAATTAAAAATAGAATTACCCTATGACCCAGCACTACTAGGAATTTATCCTAGGATACAGGAATGTTGATTCGTAGGGGAACGTGCCCCAATGTTTACAGCAGAACTGTCAACAATAGCCAAATTATGAAAAGAGCCCAAATGTCCATCAACTGATGAATGGATAAAGAAGATGTGGTATATGTACACAATGGAATACTACTCGGTGATGAAAAATAATGAAAGCTTGTCATTTGCAACAATGTGGATGGAACTGGAGGCTAGTACGCTAAGTGACATCAGTCAGTCAGAGAAAGGCAGGTATCATATATTTTCCTTCACATGTAGAATTTGAGAAACTTAACAGAAGACCATAGGGGAAGGGAAGGAAAAATAAGCTACAAACAGAGAGGAAGGCAAACCAGAAGAGACTCTTAAATACAGAGAAGAAACCGACAATTAGTGGGAGTGGAGGGTTGGGGGGGGGGGGAAAATGGGTGATGGGCATTGAGGAGGGCACTTATTGGGATGAGCACTGGGTGTTGTATGTTAGGAACGAATTATGGAATCTACTCCTGAAGCCAAGACTACATACACTGTATGTTAGCTAGCTTGACAATAAATTATTAAAGAAAAAAAAAAAACAGAAGAGAAAAGAATACTACCCAAATCATTATATGAAGCCATCATTACCCTGATACCCAAAACCAAAAACAGTTACTACAAGAAGAGAAATTTACAGCCCAACATCCCTCATGAACATCAATGTGAAAATTATTTTAAAATGTTAGCAAATAGTATTCAGCAAGACATAAAAAGGATAATACACATCACAATCAAATATGTCTTCTCCCAGGAATACAAGATTTGTTTAACATTTAAAACTCAATCCATAAAATTCACCTTGTTATCAGTCAAAAAAGAATACTCAAATGACCATCTCAATAAATGTAGAAAAAGTATTTGAAAAGTCCTACATTTATTCTTGACAAAGATCTTCAGCAAACCAGGAATAGAAGAGAATGTGACTCAATTTGACAAAGGGTATCTACGAAAAACTGACAGCTAACATTTATATTTAATGAGGAAAGACTGATGCTTTCTTCCTAACATCAGGAACAAGATAAGGTTTTTCACTCCCGTGACTTCTATTCAACTTGTACTAGAGGATCTAGCCAGAGCAATGTGACAAGACAAAGAAATAAAAGGTAGAAAGACTGGAAAGGAAGAAATAAAACTGCCTTTATTTACACATGACACAATCGTCTGTACAGAGAAGCTGATGAGATCTACGAAAATGCTACTAGAACTAATAAATGAGCTTAACAGTCTGCAGGTTAGAAGATCAATACAAAATCAGTTATATTTCTAAATATCAGCAATGAACAATCAGAAATTTAAATATAAAAGCCCATACCGTTTATAATACCCTAGGATTATGATAATGTAGGGACAAATTTAACAAAAATATGCTAGTCTTGTATCTGGAAAACTACAAAATATTGCTGGAAAAAGCACTTTTTAAAATAGATATACTGTGTTTGTGAAATGAAAGACTCAGTGCTGTTTAAGATCTCAGTTCTCCTTGGATTAGGCAAAGATTTTTAAAAATACAACATTAAAGCATGATCCATAAAGGAAAATTTGATAAATGGTAGTTCTTCAAAATTAAGACCTTCTGCTCTTCACAAGGTACCCTTAAGATAATGAAAACACAACTGCAGGGAATATCTTTGCATATCACACGTCAGATAAAGGACTTTGCCTTAAAACTGAATTATAAGGAAAAAAAACCCAACCCAATAATAATAAATGCACAAATAATTTTAACAGACGCTTCATCAAGCAGATACGTAGATAGCAGATAAGCACATGAAAAGCTATTTAACATCAACTGTCAATAGGGAAATGCAATTTAAAACAATGATGAGATACCAATACACAATTCTTAAGATGTCTAAAAGGAAAGCCTGACTACACTAAGCATTGACAAAGATGTGCAGGAACTGAAATGCTCATGCACTGCTGGTATGAATGTAACAGGGTACACTCACTTGGAAACCAGTTTGTCGATTTCTTGAAAAGTTATACACATATCACATGGCCTAGCCATATCTGTTCCTGGGTATTTATCCAATGTACATGACGCGTGTATCTACACAAAGACATGTACATGAATATTCATAGCAGTTTTATTTGTAAGGGCCCCAAACTGAAAACAGCCCAGATGTCCATGCACTGATGAATGGAAAAACAAAAGGTCTTATATCCATGGGGCGCCCGGGTGGCTCAGTCGGTTAAGCGTCCGACTCTTGATTTCAGCTCAGGTCATGATCTCACAGTTTCATGAGTTCAAGCCCCTGCAGAGCCTGCTTGGGACTCTCTCCCTCTCCCTCTCTCTCTGACCCTCCCTTTCTCAGACACTCTCTGTCTCTCTCAAAATAAATACATAAACTTTAAAAATTATGTTAAAAAGGTGATATATCCATACAATGGAATACTACCCAGAAAGGGAAAGAAATTATCTACTGATACATGCAACAAAATGGATGAATCTCAACGTTAGTCTGCATGAGAGAAGGCAGGAAAAAAGTCTAAGAATTGTGTACATTCATTTACATAAAATTCTAGAAAATGCAAGGTAGCCTACAGTGACAGAAAACAGACCAGGAGCTGCCTGGGGACAGGGATGTAGGATACAGGAGTGGTGGAAAAGAGCAACTCGAAAGAATATGGGAAACCTTTAGGGGTGTGAGGCACATGTTCATTAACTTGATTATGGTGGTGTTTTCACGGATATAATCTATGTGAAGACTTATCAAATTGTACACTTTAAATATATATAGTTTACTGAATGTAAATTATACTTCAATGAAGCTGTAAAAAAGAAAATCAGGTATGATCATCCGAGTGTCAGTAAGATCGTTCCACTCGTGGTGTTGACTTTTGCTACTGACCATCAAGTTAGAGAGGCTCTCTCTACCCCACTTGAGCCAGCTACTTTGTAGTATTCTGGTCACAGTCAAGTTTTCCCTGAAAACGGGTCGCTTTTCCCAAGCATTGTGTGAGTTAACTGGACAAGTGACCTTATGGAAGACCAGAGACAACCAAGGAATGAAATAGCAAGTTAAAAGGTCCCAAACTGACCCACTTGGTGTGGTGGGGGTGGGGGCGATGGCTGAGGCACTGCACTACAGACATGACAGGTAAACAGGGAGTGGTACAGGTAGAGGAAGGACAAATAAAAAGAGAGTGAGTGAGAAATCAAGTTCTCCTTTACTCTAATTTTTTATCACACTAGTATGTTTCTGATGTCCTTGGACAGGTAACGAATACTTAATTACACCCATAAGACTACACAGTGATTTGGCATAGTAATATTAGAAACAAAATTAATTTATCTGGGCTACCAAGTCAAACAATTAAAGACTATATTTTCCTTGGTTTTCTGGATATCTTGAAAGGTGAGGCACCACCAATCTGTTTCTATGACCATAAGGTCATTTTCAGATCGATGTTCCCCAGCAATATTTTAATTACTTGTGTTCACATGCAATCATGGTCCAACATATTTAACCCAGGTAGACTTGGTCACAGAGGTAGAGCAAGAGCAAAAATAACATGATAACCATTTGGGGGCCGTTTGGGGCAGGGTCATCCCATGAGCCTGAGTCCTCCAGCCCCCAACTCTGACTGTCACAATTCAATCAGTTTTATTTTCCTCTTTGAAGGCACATTCAAAGTAAATCCACATTTGTTAGCAGCAAGAAACAGTCTTATAAAAATCATAAGATTTTCCTACCTTGACAAAAATTGTTGAATTGCATTCTTGCAATGCCTCCATTAAACTAATCACATGGAGGCACACCATCTCTACCATCTGAAACAACAAACACGAAAATCAATTCCATGCCCAGTAACGCAGAAACCTTGAAAGCTGGTCTGTGGCCACAGAGGGCCCATGTCATGTGCCCATGAGGCTTTGGGCACAATGACCAAAGGGAACCACAAGGAGTAGTGTTTATTCACCTCTAAAACTTCAACTAGAAAGTGGCTTTAAAAGGCTTCAATTGTCATGCCTTCCTTATCTAACTCCGGGCTGCCAATTCGGGTGCTGATCTCGCTAATCTGCGCCGTGTGTGATTCATAGCAGAGGACAAATGCCTTCGGCTTCCCTCCTTCCACCTCCAGAACTTGGGCTGATGTCCTTTTCTCCATCTTGACCCTTCTCCCACAATTTCTCCGCCTGGAGCGGCTGTTTAGTTTATTACACGCCTGTCTGTGTGGCTTGTTCTCCATGGAACAAGGTAGCCACGTTGATGACGGTTCAAAAGTCCTTGATCAGAAATTCCGAAGGCTGGATTTTAAACACTCCAAGGGGGTTTTGCCAGACCGGCGTACATAGTTTTTAACACATTTTTCAGAAGAAAATGAACTCAAATCCATTAGGAGCATTACTTATACAAAACTCATTTGTATCAGGTTCATTTCTAACATTTATATATACCAAAGAGATTTGGAGTAGAGGTATCAAGGGCGTCAAAAAACTAATGACAACAGAATGAAACTGAATCTCTATTTCAGTCCCTAGTTTCACTGTCTGTAAAATAACAGAATGCTTGATCTCCAAGTTCTCCTTTAGTCTCAGACTCTATGATCCAATAAATGTTTCTCAGAACTGCTGGTGCACCCTAAAATTGTCACATAAATTTCCTCTAAATTGAGCTAAAATACCTCTCTCCATACAGAATTGCCTCATAACATCTGCTTCTCTAAAGAAAAGGAAGTGCTTCACTAAAGGAAATATAAAAATCCCCTTTCCAATTAGAGCTGAAAGAAAGTTATTTCTTAAGAGTAGTATCAATCAATCAAAAGTCATTTCTGTTATGTCTTTTGTGGATGGTGCCTTGCTGGGTTGCTGGGCACACTGGGATCATGGATATGATGTTCTTCCTGATCCCCTGCCCCTCACAGAGGAGAACTCACCTGATAAAGCCCCCATGACCAAGATACTAACTGTTGCTTTCTCCACTGAGAATCCTCTTCCAAAGTAACAAAGGATTTCCTTGTAAATTCCTTCCATAGACCTTCCAAGCCTGACTTCAAAGGACTAATCCAAGCATGTTCAATGGAGTGGGCTCCTGCTAACAATACCTCGGATATTTTCCAGTGAGGTTCAGAGCAGCCCCTCTCTTGGTGAGCCATTCTAATTAAAACTGAACTGGATTTGAAAACGGAGGCTCAGGTCTTCCTAGGGCAACTCAAAAAGGTAAGGCCCTTTTCAGGGTTTGAGGCCTGGGAAGAATGAACATGTGTGGTTAGTCTGCTCTTCAGTGCCACCAAAGGGTGACCCAACTGGCTAGGATTTTTCCAAACTGCCTTGGAATCCAAAAATAATATGAATCTCCTTTGGACTTGATAGCACAAAACAACCCTTTATGTGTGGCTGGTCTGCTCTTAAATACCACCAAAGGGTGACCCAATTGGCTAGGGGGTTTCCAAATTGCCTTGGAATCCAAAAATAATATGAATCTCCTTTGGACTTTATAGGACAAAACAACCCTTAAACATAGAAGTTTCATATAAAAATTTTTTTTGGCCCTAAGCGGAGCAAACAAAAGTTGTTTTTACTAGACTTATTTGCTTGCTCTGTTCTTCATCAAAATTATTACACAAGCAGAACATCCAGCTTATAATGTAAAAACCCACCGATCCATTGATGTAATATTACAATTGAAATCCTTAAAGAGCATGCAATGTGAGGGCTGGGTGTGGGTTACATCTTTTATCCAAGATGGGAAACGAACTCGTGGACTCACCACTTTGTTGTGAGCCATCAGCTGAAGGATGCTGGGTGTCACCCTGCTCCAGAACTCCAGCGCGGTCAGGATGGCCGTGAAGCTGAATTCATTCTGACTTTGGACATTTGTAGCTACGGCACTTTGTTCGCAATATACGGTCCAGAGCTGAGCAAAGATAAATGCGTGGAAGAGAGAACACATATGCAGCACGGAGGTCTGAAAAGGAGGAGACAGGAGCTGTTACATTTCAGTGGGCTACGGTGCTCCACAGGCCCCATCCTGCACGGCCTTGGCCTCCTGAGAAGCATGGCCAAAGCGCATCTACTTCCAGAGATCGGAGGCTGAAGGAGTTCTCTATGAGTTACGTATTCGTGATTCACCACCTTAAGCAATCTGCTTTCCGCTTGGTCAGTGGGAGTGTGCTGAGAGAACAAAGCCTCTTTCCAAAGAGAAGGCACCTTGGTTTGCAGAACATAACCCACCCCTTTGCCTGTTAATGACAATGACATTCTCATCACTCAACTAGATCAGGGACAATAACCATTCTACCATGTTGGGGTGTTTCCTCGCCTGTAACATGGGGATGATAGCACCCTCCTCAAAGAGCTGGAGTTAGGAGGAACCTGGTGACATAGCTGAGCACACTGCCCAGCACTTACTCATTATACTATCACCACTTAGTTGAAATGGCAGCAACAAAGACAGTATAACTACTAGCGGTGAGTACCGACTGAGCAAGTACCTACGAGGTCCCAGACACTGTGCTAAAGACTTTCCAAAGATCACTTCTATAATTCTCAAACCATCTGCTAGTCTCTTTGACAGGTGAAAAACTGGAGCTCAGAGAGGTCACAAGGTCAAGGTCACAAATGACAAAGTACCATTGTTAGGAATCAAACACAGCTCTGTCTCGAAATACTAGGAACGGACGGCCTGATCCCTTTTGCAAACATCATTTAGGCCACTTGGATGGTTCTCTACTTGACTACAGAGTCAGCTTGCTCTGGCCCACATCCCAGCTGCTCCCAAACCCACCCTGACTTCCCAGAACTTGCCTAAGCTCGTGAAGGGCCCTTGGCTTCTCTTAGCTGATTAGTATCAGCGTGTCTGGTTTGCTTACACTGGCTCATGACTGATGCCTGCCTTGGGTTTACTTTATTCCCTTAAGCACATCATCTGTCTCTACAATTTACAAAGTTCCTCTGTGTAGATGATTCCAGTGAGCGCTTTAGTGAGTTCCCAACTGGCCTTCTTATTTTCATTTTGTATCTTTATGTATCTATCTCTAGAGATGTGAGTTGAAAAGACAGTGCATGAAAAATTAGAGCAAAAATTTCCCTCCAATTCATATTTGGTTCCAAAAACTGATCATGGGATTTTTATTATATTTCTAGCCTTTTATTTCTCTTCATTATTTTGTGACAGAGATGCCTAGGAAGCTAACTCTTGCTTGCCTCCATAATTTATCTTTATAAAAGTAAACAAGGACAATTTAAGGGGGAAGAAAAGATAGTGGGGGGAATTTAAACAACTTTAAATAAGGCATTAGCACAAAGCTGCTTTCATAACATCCACAGGGGGCAAGTGATAAGATGCATTTTCTTCTCAGAAGAAACATAAAAGGCTGGTAAGGGTTTCCATTAGCGATTTTGATGCCTATGGTCTTAAGGTTGGAGAAACTGCTCACCTTTGATTGCTCTGGAAATCCAATCAGGATGACAATGAGATGGTCTGCAATATGAGAGCCGGCATCCAGAGGTATGGGCAGGCACGGGGAGGAGGCGTTTGGACACACTGCATTATGAGTGAGGGAGCCCAGGAGAAGCCAGGACAGCAGACGGATGCGGGAGATACACTCAATGAATTCTTTCGGCCTATCGAGTAGAAGGAGGTGTTAAAGGCGATTTTTTATGGTTTCTGTTTTGTTGGGCGCTCACCAACTGCTTACTGATGGCATCAAAAGTGTGGTTTTATAGGCGATCACATACAATAAAACACCCAGGTGACGGTGCCAACAAAATGATGCACCTGTTTTTCTGCTCGCCCGATCTAATCCGGGACCTTAGCTGCTTGAGCAAAGAGCAGCTTCTGGTGACACGGGATTCAGAATCATTCTTCCATCAACCTGGGTACCTTCCTGATGAGCTTCTTTGTCTAACCTCTTTCCTTTCTTCCCTTTAGAAAGTCTGACATCGCACTAGAGGGGAAGGAATAGAGGCGGAGACCTGACATACAGGCCACCCATTTTCCTGCCCGTAGTCATTGTCTCCCGCTGCCCTCTGCCCTCCTTACCCCCAACTCCAAGCCCTCCCTCTAGCGAGGGAGCTGACGGAGCGAAATGGAGGGCGCACGCAGAGCAGCCATGCGCCCCTCCCTTCCTGCCTGGCTGCGCTCTACTTCCTCCTGCCAGGGATTCTGCTCCAGCTGCAATCCAACATGCTCCTTGAAGGCAGAAGCTATGTAAGTGCTCAATAAACACCTATTGATTTATCTAACTAGTTGAAATTAAGAGTTAAAATTGCACTTCTAAGCTCCAGGTTCTCATCATCCATCAATACACGGCCGAGGTCTTCGTAGGAGGGCAAGTTCCTCTTACTGGCAGCGTAGCACGCGTGCTCATGGTCAAAAATGCTGCCAGGTCAGCAAGCATGAGGGTGTGGCTCACCTCCCTCCTCCCCCACCGACCACACTGCACTCCCATACATCTTCAAGGCATTCATTTGCTCTTACTGAGTCCCAGAAAACTCAGGGTGGTTCCCTGACTTGCTGACCCTCACTGCTAAAATAAAAAAGGGCCTTACCCTTGCTGCATGGCGGAAGGGGGATGATAGAGCCATGGCAGGTAGCGAATCACAGCCTTGTTATCCCTGTGGTTGCCCCGTGAGATTTCCATGGCTGTGATCTGAGCCAGCCCGACTTTGAGGTGTCCACCAAACGTATCTTCATGCAGAGGCTGGGAACAGGTCTTCATGTGGCTCTGCAAAAACAAACGGCATTTCGTGGCTGTGGCCGAGTACCTGGAAAATTCCTAGTCACTCTTTAAAAAGATCGGGTTGTCATTCCCTTACCTTCTATCACCGCTCCCAAGTATACAGTCTATTTAACCAACTTCAGTGGTTTCCCATTGTTCTTAGGATAAAATGGGGGAGGGGGGATTCCTTAGCGTGGCCTAAAAAGCCTGGGATGATCTAGCGACTGTAGACCTCTGCATCTTACCCCTTCATCCCCTCTACACTGGCTCCTTCCCATTACCGGCCTTTGCTTGGGCTAGTCTCTCTGCCCAAAACACTGTTCCTGCCTCGCTTCACCTAATTAACTGCTATTCATTGTTCAGATTTCGGCTCAAGTGTCACTTCCTCCAGGAAGTCTTCCCTGACCTATTAGAAGCTCCTATATCACCGTGTACCCCTCCTCCATAGCAATTATGATTTTGCTTTATCTTGTATGAGATTTCCATTAAAATTGGCACCCCACTACCAGACTGTAAATTAAATGAGCATGGCTACTGTGTCTTTTTGCTTATTGTTGTATCCCTACCTGCCCAGAACAATGCCAGGCACATTAGAGGTGCTTGTGCTTGGTACATATTTGTTGAATCAATGTAGAAAAATTCCTTTTCTCAGGGTGGCTTAGTGGACAGAGCACTGAAATGGAAACTGAGATCTAGGCTTCAGCCCCAGTTTAGGCCACTTGCCACTTGGCCTTTCTGATCTGTCTCCTAATCTATGTGAAATCAGAGGGCTGGGTTATATCTCTGGTCCCCGACCTTTTGATCATCATGGATCCTTCTTTCTGTTTTCTCTGTATTTTGGAAGTGGTTACAGAGCTAGCTAATCTGTTTCGGTAGTGAGGTCTCCTTCTGTTGACACTTGATGCCAAAGTCATCTGAACATGGGCAACCAGATTCCGCACTCAGTAACCAGTGCGCGGTCAAGTACCAGGGGTGCTTACTTAGGAATGACTGGGTTCAGATGCTGTGAGAAGTCACCAGCTTAAATTCCGGTTCTACTTTCTACCCAGCATTTGCAAATCCATGCCTATCCCAAGAGGCACTTGGATCTTCTGAACAGAGTCTAGAAACTGAGTTAGGCGATGGAGGAACCTCATTTGTAGCTGATGAGCTTCTGGGATGACTAGATCCTATTTATCAAAAAGGGATCATTTAGTGCCAGGTTGCCATCTGGCTGCTCCTTGGACCGTGTTTGCTTTCTCTTCTGCCCTCTGTCCAGGGCCTTCCCCAAATCTCTCAGACTATCAGTCTTTCAGGTCCCTAGTCAACTCACAGCAGGGAAGTTGACTTACATCTGCAATTCATCCCACCCTGCAAAGCACTCAGTCAATAAGCTCGACAACTTCGCTGGGATCTCGCCCACTTGCAAATCAGATTTTGCTCCATCCCTTGTCTTTAATTATTGTCTCGAAGAAGAGAGCTCTGATGCAGATAACCATGGAAGGCTTATGTTTGCATAATGTGTTCTGGTTTACAAAAGTCTCTTTGCATGCACTGTGCCACATCAAACCCCGTAACAACTGGCAAAGGTAGATATTAGGCTTGTGTCGCAGATGAGGGAACTGAGGCTCAAAGGTAGTTAAATGATACCACGTGGCACTGTGAAAAGAGAATGATCTGGAGCCGCTACAGTCTTAGGCCCACCCTGACTCCACCACTTATCAGTAGCGCCACCCTGAGCACGAATCACTGCACCACCCCAGGCCTCAGTTTCTACATCTGTGGAATGGGGACACTTTGACAGGGACACCGGGAGAACTGAATGAATGGCAAAAGTAGAGCCATGCACAGAACTCCTGCCATGCAAACAGCCTTTTCTTTCCTTTTCCCTCTTGCACAGGCTGAACTCAGTTCTCCAGGCTCCCGAGACAGGGACTTGTTAGGGAGCGCCACAGCCAACTCGACGCCCCAGATAACAATAAATTCCGTTGGTCTGCGTAATTCCCTACAACCGCCTCTGTGTCTTGCTCATGGGAGAAGCGAGCAGTGTAAGCAAGCCCTTTTACCTTCAGCTTGGTGAGGGTGTGCATGTCCGCCATGAAGTCCAGTACCTCGTTGATGTACTGCCTCACACACTCCATCGCGGCTGTCCCACACTGAAACACAACGACACCACCAGGTGGGCCCTCTGCCTTCACTTTGGCCCTGACTGTGGTCCCTGTCTTGTTCTGACTTCACACTGCTTACTAACGAGCTGTTTCATAAATCTGGGGTTCTGACTCACTCCATTACTCTCCACAGTCTGTCACCGTCTGCCCGCAGTTTGGACAAAAATTGATAAAAGGTTTGTGGTGAAGAGCTAAGAAACAGGGGCAGCCTGGGCTAGGCAGAGTTAACACCCTTTTTCCCCCCCCCGCACTGGGTGATCTAACTGATTTCTTTTGCTTGCTTTTGTCTTGTTTGTTTTTGTTTTGAATATAATTTATTGTCAAACTAGCTAACACAGTGTGTACAGTGTGCTCTTGGTTTGGGGAGTAGATTCCTGTGATTCATCGCTTACATACAACACCCAGTGCTCGTCCCCACAAGTGCTCTTCCTCGATGCCCATCTGTTTTTGTTTTTGTGTTTTTTATTTTGAGAGAGAAAAAGAGAGAGCATGAGCAGGGGAGGGGCAGAGAGAGAGGGAGAGAGAGAGAATCCCAGGCAGGCTCTGCACCGTCAACGCACAGTCTGACGTGGGGATGAACTCACAAACTGTGAGATCATGACCTGAGCTGAAACCAAGAGTTGGACACTCAACCGACAGAGTGACCCTGTCTGCTTGTTTATAAACTGATCTGGGGGCTCCAGTTAAGCCACGGTTCATGGGTTCGAGCCCCGCATCAGGCTCTTGCTGACAGCTCAAAGCCTGGAGCCTGCTTTGATCCTGTCTCTCCTTCTTCCTGCCCCTCCCCTCCAAGAATAAATAAACATTAAAAAAATTTAAACTGGTCTGGATACACAGACGTATCCTATATAAAGCCATTAGGATCAGAGTCTTTATGACATGAACCACTTTAAAATTACAGTCACCCCTATCACTCTGGGGAGTCTTAGATACACATAAAATACGTGCCACCTAATTCTAACACCAGAATCTCGAATCTTTTTTTCCATCAAAAAAGAAAAGCATATAAACAAACATCATGTTTGCTGCAAGGCTCAAAAATTCTTCTATTCAAGTCATTTACAATTTAACTCTTTACACACAGCAGGCGTCTATTAAATAGAAAAACGTGTGATGGCTGCGTTCTTGCTAGGGATAAAGCAGGAAAAAAAAAAAAAAGAAATGATCAACTTCCCCACACGCACCGGCAGCATGTTTGGGAAGTTTTAAAGGCAAAGAAAGCATACTTGTGTCTCTGGTTATTAAATGACAGAAACCTGCCCAGGGCAGTGCAGTGAGTTTAGGATTAGAAGCAAAGAAAAGGAAGCCGAACGGGCAGACTGCCACATCAAAGCTGTAGGAGAAAACCCACGCATCAGGCCGGGTGAAATGTGGCTCAAAAGGAGGCCGTCTTTGAAGCCATCTGAATACTATGCTAAGGCCTTTCTTAGCTTTCTTTTGGAAAATCTGGAACATTAGATACTTAACTAGCTCACCCAGTGGCTCTCATTTCCCCATATTCATGTAAATCTGCACAGCCCTGAACTGTATCACCTTCTATCTCTTCTACAATGTTACGCCTGTCAATTCCTCTGACAGGATAACAAACAGTAAAATCAGGTCATTGGTGGTTCCGTCAGAGTGTTTTCCAAGCATTTCATATGTTCTAAGGTTTTCTTCTTTTAATTTACATCAAGTGAAGGAATTATAAAAGGTTATTGTGTTCTTGCTTTTGGAATATTAATCCTTTGGTGCAAGAAAGGATTTCCCTCTGATTTATTCCATTTTCTCTGACCTTTCACATGTCATGCAAACAGGAGCCTATACTCTGTTCTTTAATTTCTTGAAAGGGATTTGATTCTTTCACAGGAAGCATTTTATATCATTTCAACTAGGCAAATGTCAAAGAAAATAATTACTTGGAGTATTATTCAATATTTGTCTTTTCACTTTGAATTTCAAAGAATAAGAGCAAAGAATTTACTAATATTCGGTTACTTTTGCTCCAGAGATGGGATCTACATCTGATAAAAGCCTTTAAATACAGCATTACTTTGGGGAGCCATCTATACTTATAAAACAAAGCATATAATTTCCAATCCCCCCTTTTTTTTTCTATTTCACAGAACATAAGCATAACCTTGGTGTGTTGTTTACAAAAAAGAAAAGGAGTCAAGCTCCACTTGTTTTCAAAGGCCTATATTTGTTTCAATAGAAAACTGATGATAAGGTATTGAAAAGGCACTCTAAACTCAAAAACACGAATGCAAGTGAATCCCACCCAATTCTTCCTTGAAACTTATGTCTGATTTTAAAGTTATGTTTCTTCGATTGTAAGAAACACATGCTCAGTTGTGAAAAACTCGGAAAATAGAAATGAACAAAAATCACATAGTCCTAATTCCTGTCCTCCATCTGTGAAACAGCCACCCCTGATATTTCCTTCCAACGTGTTTTGAACACATATAACATACACATATACATATAATTTTCATAAGGCTGACATAGTTTTTTTCTAACCTGCTTTTAAATTAAATCCATCATAAACATTTTCCAATTATTACTCTTTGAGAACTTGATGTGGTAGCCACATAATAGTCTATTTCATAGATGTACCTTACTTTATTTAAACAATACACTAATGTTAGTCAACACCAAAAAAAAAAAAAGGACAATCTGATTTTACAATGGGCAGAAGACATGAACAGACACTTTTCCAAAGCAGACATCCAGATAGCCAACAGACTATGAAAAGATGCTCAACCTGGCTCATCATCAGGGAAATACAAATCAAAACCACAATGAGATATCACTTTACACCTGTCAGAATGGCTAAAAATAAAAAGACAAGAAGTAACAAGGGTTGCTGAGGACGTGGAGAAAAAGGAACCCTTGTGTCATGTTGGTGGGAATGTAAACTGGTACAGTCACTATAGAAAACAGTGTGGAGGTTCTTGAAAAGACTGAATATAGAGACACTGTATGATCCAAAAAGTCTTCTACTGGGTATTCACCCAAAGAAAGCAAAAACGTTAACTCAAAAAGACATATGCACCCCGCCCCCTATGTTTACAGCATTATTTATAATAGCGAAGATATGAAAGCAACTTAAATGTTCACCCATAGATAAAAAGAGAAGGAAGATGTGGAATGGAATATTATTCAGCCATAAAAAGGATGAGATTGTGCCATTTGAGACATGGATGGACCTAGAGGTATAATGCTAAGTGAAATAAGGCAGACTGAGTAAGACAAATACCAAATGATTTCACTCATACGTGGACTCTAAAATAACAAGGAAGTATAAATAAACAAACAAACACAAAGCAGGATCAGACCTATAAACACAGAACAAACTGATGGTAGCCAGAGGAGAGAAGGGTGAGGGTATGCAAAATGAATGAAGAGGAATGGGAGACGGTCTTCCAGTTATGAAATGAAGAAGTCACAGAAATAAAAGGCACAGCATAAAGGATATAGTCAATGATATTGTAATAGTGTTGTATGGCGACAGATGTTAGCTATCTTAGGGGTGAGCACGGTGTAACATAAACTTGTGCAATCATTACATTGTACACCAGAAACTAATGTATCATTGTGTGTTGGCTACACTCAAATTTTAAAAGTTTAAAAAAAACAATATGCCAGTATTAGATCTTAATTTTGCTTCCATACTTTTACCATTTTAAATACTGCTTTAATAAATATATTCCTTATATATGTATTAAATTATTTTCTCAAATATATTACTGGAGGTAAATTATCAAACTGTTCTTCAGCAAAGTTGTACCAATTTTCACTACCACCAGCAGTTCATAAGAATGCTTGTTTCACACATCAATAACGTCAATCATTAAGAAAAACCTGTTGAGTTGCTAGCTGATTTTAATTTTATATTTTTAAATATTTTAATACTTTATATTAATTTATAGTTCACTGAGTTACTCGTGAGGGTAAGAGGTAGATTTTGAATGGCTTATTGGTCATTGGAAAAGTTTCCATATATGGATCTTATAACTTTTTTTGAATGTGTTATTTATTTGTTTTCAAGAGGTGAAGAGAGAGAGAGTGAAAGAGAGAAATAGTGTGTACATGCAAGCAGGGGACAGCAGAGAGAGAGAGACAAAGAGATAATCCCAAGCAGGCTCCATGCTGTCAATGCAGAGCTCCATGCGGGGCTCAGTCTCACAAACTGTAAGGTCATGACCTGAGCCGAAATCAAGAGTCAGTCACTCAACCGATTGAGCCACCCAGGCACCCCTATAACTCTTTTTGCTTTTTCTTTGTTATCGGAATGTTCGGATGTTATCGGATGTTATCGGAAATCAACGTCTTTACTTGTTGATTTCAATAAAACTTTTATTTTTCAGGAATATTATTTTTTAAGCTATCACAGAGGTGGCATATGCTGAGTTTTAAAGGATTAAACAAGGGGGGCCTGGGTGGCTTAGTCGGTTAAGCGTCCGACTTTCGCTTAGGTCATGATCTCGCGGTTCATGGGTTCGAGCCCCGCGTTGGGCTCTGTGCTGACTGCCAGCTCAGAGGCTGGAGCGTATTTCGGAGTCTGTGTCTCCCTCTCTGACCCTCCCCTGCTCACGCTCTCTCTCTCTCCTAGAAATAAATAAAAATATTTAAAAAAAAATAAAGGATTAAACAATACGGAAACTAGTGAGTGTTCAGTAGAGACTGGCTAAGTGCTCATAGTACCATTTCTCTTCCTCCCTAGCATGTGCCTAAACCAGATTTCCCATCATCCCTTGCAGTTAGGTGTGGCCATATGCCAGTTCTAGCCCATGAGATGGGAGTAGAAGAAAAAGACAACATTCAGACCTGGCCCCAGGAACCTTCCAATGTACCATATTCTCTTCTCTTTCCCTAGCCACCAGCTGATTGCAGAGGGCTGCACATGGCAGAAGGAACCTGACCTCTAAACTTTCATTTGAAAGTCCTCCTCCTCCTAATCAGGATACCCATTTAAACTTTATATAGGCAAACAATAAACGTTCTGTGTGCTAAGTGGCTGGGAACTCATCACATGGCATCTTTCTTTACCCTAACTACTATTTTTTTTAATAGTTTATTGTCAGGTTGGTTTCCATATAACACCCAGTGCATATCCCAAGAAGTGCCCTCCTCCATGCCCATCACCTCCCTTCCCCTCCCCCCCACCCCCAACTGCCCTCAGTTTGTTCTCGGCATTCAGGAGTCTCTCACGGTCACCCTAACTACTATTAAGAGCTCTTTAAAAACACATAGTCTAGGGGCACCTGGGTGGCTCTTTCAAAACACATAGTCTAGTTAAGCGTCCAACTCTTGATTTTGGCTCAGGTTATGATCTCACAGTTTGTGGGATCAAGCCCCCTCTGTCAGTGCCGAGCCCACTTGGGATTCTTTCTCTCCCTCTCCCTCTCTCTCTCTGCCGCTTCCCTGCTCACGCACACACTCCCTCTCTCAAAATAAATAAACATTTTTTTTTTAATTTAAAAAGCATGGTCTAGTAATTCTATTCCCCAAAATCCATTTTAAAACAATAGTCTCAAACATGGACAAAGATTTAAACACAAAGATGTTTCTCATACATTAGTTACAATTGCAGAATATTGAAAATAAAAATACACACAATTAATGTTTCTTAACATTATCTGTAATAGGTAATGTTTATTTAGCATTTGCTATATGTCTGGTATTATGCTAATATGCTTTGCATACACTATCTCACTCAGTCCTCAAACTAGACATTGGGACCTTTCATATCTCATTCCATGGATAATACAAATCAAGAATCGTAGGTTAAATAATTTTCCTGATCACACAGCTAGTAAATGGCAGACCTCAAACTCTGGTGTGGGTCTAACCCCCGTACACTTAACCACTATTTAATGGTACATTCACATGAGGTAATAACTCTGCAGCCATCAAACTTTGGGGAAAATGCTTATAACAGATGAAGCCAAAGCCACATTTATATACTATGGTTTGAACTATGTTTAAAAAAAATGCATAGAAAAAGTAAAAAAAAAAACAAAACAAAAACAAAACATTAATATGTTGGCCATAAAATTATCTCTGGGTTGAATTACTATTTTTCCTTGGTCATAAAATTTCTCCACACCAAAAAATTTAAATAAACAGTATTTTAGAAATATAATGCTTAGCATTATGGGTAAAATTGGTATACTATGTAAATAAATAAAAGCCTTTTAGAAAACAATATGAAAATACATACCATCAAGATAATCCTACTCTCTAAGGACTTTATGCCAAGGATATACCTCAAAATAAACATGATGATGGCCTTTGTAGGAATATATATAGACCAGAAATGAAACTGGAAAGTAAATATACTTCTAACAATATGGAAATAAGCAAATTAGCACACTGAATAGATCAAAAAATGAAAAAAATTTCCAAAGCAATGGTTCTCATTGTAAGGCAGAGGGATTCTAGCTGATTCTTTTTTTTTTTAATTTTCTCTACTAAAAATTTAATTTTTTTCAGTGAACAATTAATATCTATAAAGTTTCTGAGTTTCATTGTAGTCAACTTGCTATCAATGTTATTGTGGTTTCTCATCCTTAGCCCTTCAGTGAGAATCTTAAACTATTTTGCCAAATAGTTCACTAGTTGATAACAAGGGAATTTTTAAATTTCCGAGGAAATATTGTAAAGAAAAACAAAGTATCACAATGCTTATTTTTTTCTGGCAGTAGTTAAATCAAATTGGTTAACAGGAGCCAGTATAAGAAAATTGATTCTGGAAAAATTGAACTAAATCAAATCTATTTTGTATGTCTTGTAATTTCTCTCCTCCCCTCAACTGGCTGCTTCAATTTTACTCATGTTTCCTGGAATTAAAAGTTTCCAGGGCCTGGGATTAATTTAAATTTTCACTACCTCTCTTTTTAAAAAAATGCTAACATGTCTTCAATTTTACAGTATTTGTTCTATCAAAAATGAACCAGGGCACAGGCCAAAAATACCTCTTTAACCAAATGGGGAAATGAGAAGAAATGCAAAATGTAGACGATTAATTCAGTCAGGACTTACTCCAGGTACGGAGGCAATCATCTGCTTGCTCAGGATTGTGGACTCAGCTAGTTTGGTTCCAGCATCTGCACAAATAAACTAATAAGAAATTGAAAGCATAATTACTTTTAAGAGCACTTGGACAGTAATAAGTTATTTATAGTTTTATTAACTTGGCCTAAATTCATTAGTGTTTACTCCCGTGACAATCTTCCCTGGATATATGGGGCTTGCTAATCATGACAGTTTGTTCCTATCAGAAATTAAGAATCATAGGACTGAGATCAACACACAGACTCTTACTTTACTCAGACAGCTAAGTGGCACTGAAATGGCGCGTTCAATCAAGGGAGAAAGGAAAGACATCGACACTGTCAGATTTATTCTGAAGTTATTATATTTACTCTCTAGTGCTTCTTGAGAGATCCTGACTTCTCATAGATCTTCCAGACTTCTATCATTATACACTTAAAATGCAAACAGAAAAATAACCAACCTCATTGTGAGTAATCTACCTGTTTCTTCTCTCACTTCACCCATGCCTATCTTCTGTGCTGCTGGTGACGCCCCACTCCTGCCCTTGACCCTCAGGACTCTTCACACACTTCCACTGTAAAAGTCATGACCTTAGACTACAGTGACCTATGAGTTTATTTCATAACCTGCTACAAGCTGTGCAAGGCCACAGACGCCATCCATGCATCTGACCTGCCTGACAAGCTTCCTGCCTGACGTCACAGAGGTGCTCAGCAAAACTTTGTGAAATGAATCCATTAATCAATAGTGACAAGATCAGGATGAGGACAGATTGGCCAGGTTCCAATCTCATTCGCTTCATTACAGATTTTTATAGGTGTTTCCTACCTCGTGCAACACCCAACTATTTATTAATGGTTTCAAGAAAAAAGTTAAACATGAAGTCTGCAAACTTGCTATGAGCTAGTAGGTCCTGGTTAATTTCTCTTCCCTGGCCTCTGGCCAGTGGCCCCAACAACTTCGGGGTCCCAAGCTGCTGCTGTGCATGGGTCAGCGGCTCTGAAAGAAGCTTTCACACTGACAGTTCTTCCTTCTAACTCCACTCTCAGTCTAGAAGAGCACAGAAAAGTTAGGAAGATCAAGATGATGAGTTCAGCAAGGCAGGTTAGCTCCCTGGCAAACTGGGGAGAAATAAGACGGGTCAGGGTCCTACAGAAAAGCTCAAGGGAGCCTGATGAAGAACAGAAGCCAGAATGTAATCAGGCTAATCAGGGGTCAGAATCAGAGCATTATTAATAGGTAACAGGTTTGTGCTAACAATGCAGAGATTTAGGCCAAAGCCCTCCTGAGGGCAAGCATCCCTGAGTCTTCTCATTCAAGGCCTCGTTCAAGAGCTGGTCGTCAAGTGTGGTCCTCCAGGAGAGGTGTTTCAACACATAACTGAGCTGGGGGCCAGAGGACAACAGGCAGAGCTGTCCCTGAAAGTCACATTGCAAGAGCAGATTCATACCGCCGCTCCACATTCACATACAGTTATTTCCGTTTGCCTCAAATACAGTTCCAGGAGGCTGAGGAGTCTATTTGGCCATTAACTCTGAATCTAGCAAAGGAAGTGCCACCAGGTAATATCCAGGGAATACCTGCAATTTTCCCTTATTTTATTCAGAAATCCTTATGTCTTATGTCAGCTCTCCAACCAGGACTTATTCCCAATCTAAGAAAAAGCAAATACATCAAGATTTTTTTTTAAAAAAAAAGAAAAGCCTAGAACTTTGGCCAGAACTTGTCAGTAAAAAGAAGTAAAATATTTGATAGAAGTACATGCTCAAAAGAAGAAAACTGTCCAAACCTCCTGGCAGATATCGCATGTTTTCCCATAAAATGTATTTTCAAAAGCTATCAGAGTCTGCAATCTAAGACAAACTACTTATAACTAAGTTTCAAAACCTCTGTCAGGATACCAACATTTTAATTAATTTCTTTGCAACGGAAATGAGAGCCAAGAGAGGCCAGAGGGAGAGGAAGAAGTGCACGCAAGCCTGAGGAGAGGGAAGCCAGGGCAGCAGAGATGCTCTGAGGTGGGTTCAAGCCTGGGCCCCCCGAAAGTGTGCTTGCCTGGCCTGGCTGTGCCCTGGAGAGCAAGAAGAGCTTCGCAGAGAAGAAAACTCCAATGTCTCTGTCTCCCCAGAGCAGAAGCCTTTCTCACTTATACTCAGCCAAGCAGAACGAGCAGCATCATGGAAGGAGGCTGTCAGCCACACGGCACCAAGATATGAGGCCAAATTAAAACGTCTGATTTTTGGTGACTCTTAAAAGTCAGAATTAATCAGAAACTTATCCTCCGTCCCCAAATTTATGCAAGTACGGTGGAGAGTCTGGTATTTTAATGGATATAAAAGTGGATAAGCCTCTAAAACCATCTGCTATTGGGGCGCCTGGGTGGCTCTCAGTTGGTTGAGCATCCAACTTCGGCTCAGGGCATGATCTCATGGTTTGTGGGTTTGAGCCCCGCTTTGGGCTCTGTGCTAACAGCTCAGAATCTGTGTCTTCCTCTCTCTTTGTCCCTCTCCAGTTTATGCTCTGTCTCTCTGTCTCTCTCAAAAATAAATGTGGGGAAAAAAAAACACCCATCTACTATTTATTTTTTATCAATGCACTTAAATCCAGTGTAATTTGGGGGGCACCTCAATGGCTTAGTTGATCCTTGGGGTTGTGAGTTGCAGCCCCATGTGTGGTGTGGGGTTTACTTAACATTTTAAAAAAGTTTTTTTTTAATAAAAATAAAAAGAAATAAATCCAGTGTCATTTTAACATAACATGTACAACTAAAACCTTAATAAACCTTCTCATTACATAGCTGCCAACCATAAGCTGAAAAGCTCCATTATAATTTTGTAGAATTGCTCACAATATAAAGACATAACTAAAACCAGAGAGGGGAAGGATGTCTGTTGCAGAAGGAAGACTTTCATACTTTGAGACAGAAATATGCTACTGAAACACACACTCCCACACGAATACAAAAGAATACGAAAGGAAGACGATATCCATTATGTGTCTTACTAAATTCATTATCAAAATGAGACTCAAAATAGTATCTCCACCTCTTATCCAGAGAGTGATCAGATAATTACTAACTCAACTAATGGGAATACCCCACGTCAATAGTATCTGTGACTTAAAAACAACAGGCGTACCTCTGCCAATCCTTTGTCCTCTAGCCCACCACTAACCTATCTTTAAAAGAGAAATCTTTCACCCACACAGTTTCTCACACTTGACTGTGCAGGCATATCCCACACAGTGCGGGTGCCCCATGCAAATCAGCAGAATGTCTACTCTCAACACAGAATAAGAGCCGAGGAAACTCTTTTTGACCTGGGCTCATAGAGCCTTTACAGAGGCTTTAAATGAGTTACCACCCTATTATGAAAATTCTGCTTTAATCTATCTAGAGAACACTTATGATAGCCTATTACACCTAAAATACCTATGGCAGACTGGCAGAAGAGAAGATGTCATGAGTGAAAGTTAAAATGTTGACAGGTCTGAATTAAAACAAGAGAGAGCATCTGTCCAATGTGCAGAAGAACGATACCATGAGGGCTAACAAGGTAGATTCTGAAGAATACATATATTTTTCTTATTTGGCAAATTCTTTCCTACATCCGAGCCTCTTTTTCTTTAAAAAACAAAACATCTACTTGCACATTTAAGGCCTTCTGACTTTAGATGCAGGTAAAAACAAGTAACAGGAGTCTATGGCTAGATAGCCACAAGAGAGCAGGTGGGAGATTTCCCATGATGCCAGGCCTCCAGAAAGAATTTCTAGGAATTAGAAAACAGATAGGTACGTATCGTGACCCTGAAACATTTCAAACTTGGGTGGCTGCACAAAACTTGGGCAACGTTTCATTGTTCTTTAAGGGCAGAGTATTTGATAAACAACAAAGGTATCATCTATCTATGAGAAGAATATGAACGGCTCCATGACTGTGAACTTATCTAACTAGCACATCATTAGAGGAGTGCTAATGGAAATACCCTGGCGGTCTCTGTGGGATGGAAGAATGAAGGGTAAACCCAAGATCTGAGCAACTGACTTTCTTGTCACCAAATGGAGCCAGTGTCATTCATGATGGATCACCGGGGGAGTTTTTCCTTCCAATTGTTGCTTTCTTTTCTGTTTCCAAGTTCTATTTTTCAGTTAAACAGAGCCACCCCCACTGCCATCAGATTATGTTTGCTGATAGCTATGGAAGAAGTCACTGTTGGCCCCAGACATATTATCTGTCCATACTGTGAGCCTGGGTCCTCCAGGTATCAGAAACTGATGCGCCATCAGTAAAGAGGAAAGCTCTTCTCTTCCTGCAGACTAGATCCACTGGCCTAAGAGAAGCCACCAGAGAAAGGCTATGACCTCCGCCATCCTCCAGAGAACACCCACAGAAACCAGAGAAAATGGAATTGGGAAATCCTACAGAATGATGCCCTATCCTTGAAGAGAGACAAAAGATGCTTCTCCCTCAGCCCATGAGGGGGCCCCATGGAGGACCTCTCTCCATGGCTTCGCCAGGAACCACCAGGCAGAGAGGGAAAGTACTTTGGTTTTTTAAAGCATGCCTCACTTTTATTTCTCTCAGGAATCAAAATGGTTTATTCTAAGAGTACTGCGTATAGAACAAAGACATAATACTTCAAAATGGCATCATGTTTAATATTTTTTTTGTTGGGATGATTGAAACATTATTCATAAAGTTGTTTCTCACTGGCATGACCTCAAATCATCTCTGAAATACCTCTCCAACCTAAAAAATTTTACAACTTAGCTCTTAAAATGTAATGACTCAATGACAAACACATACTTGTTTTAAAATGATGGAGATGGTGTTTATTTGAAATGGTATATAAGAACCAAAAAAAAAAAAACCCACATTCAGGACAATCGACTTTTTTGGCTTCTTTATTCCTAAAGCTAATTTGTTTTTGTTATTTATTCACCTAGCTGTGATCCAATAATCACTGTTTTCATGGTTTCCTGAAACACTGGGCAATTTAAACTGTCAGTGTTCTTTTGCTGCCCTGTGACAAGTGCTTATTATGGTTGACTAACGTACTTCACAGAGAGCCAGGCCCCAGCAGCAGCCCCTGCACGGTGTGCTAGACCCCAAGAAGTTCAGCCACACAGATCAGCTCTGCTCAAGACAGAGGGCAACCAAGGGAACGTTCTCCGATGGAAGCAGGCAAGCACCTTCTGCTTCTGGAAACCCAGGCTCTTTTGAGGGGGCAGGTCCCCATCCAGAACACTATCAGAAGCAAGTGACTCCCAGACACTGTCAACCTGCTAGCTTAAACCCCTCATGGGCTTTTCCCCCCTAAGCCCAGTTCACTTGCCCTCTTCTCCTAACCAGTGTTGATCCCATTAATCCTTATGGTCTGTTTGTGTCAAAGTTGTTTGTTCGCAAAAGCAGTGACGCTGCCCAGGGTAAGGAGGAAGGGCTGGCCAGTGGCAATCCATGGGAAGAGACTCAAAGTCTGTCTCTCCTTAGGAACGCCAATAGTTCCTGGCTGTGATTTGTCTTGTCTTCCTCTGGGGTTTTCTAGCACCCTGGTACAAGGGGAGCCGTTTCATTCTGACTCCATCATGCCTGCCATTCATTGCTGCCGTTTGCCAGCCATCTCTGCTCTCAAAGAGCTTCAGTGTGCCCCGGAAAGCCAGGCCATGGCTTACTGAAAGTACACCAACTTCTTAGATCTCATGCCTTTGAGAAAAATTCAACTCTGGTTCTAAGGATCAGTAGTATGTGGTCGGGAGGAAGGAGATCAGTAGTGGGTATTAAACAGTAAATGACGGGTACTGCTCCTCCTCTTCTCCCGGGTGAACTCCTGAGCTTCTGTACATACATTAAGGTCCACATGGTCCCTCTTCTACACACTTCCTTACTCAGTGTACACCTCTGCTGCTGTACCCATCACCCTGTGTTGGAAATGCTTGCTTACATGTCAACTTCACCTCCTGGACAGTAAACTCCTGGAAGGAAGGAGCCATGGCTTATTCATTTCCCTGGCCCCTGGGCCAGGTCTGGGCTCCTGATGGCTTACTGAGCCATCCTCCATCTCCCAGGCTGAACTGGCTGCTCCCTCCTCTCCAGTACTCTACATATTGTGCAGACTTTCAGTATAGTGGTTCGCACATTATCAGGATAGGGTTTATGCCTTTTACATCGCTGTATCCCTAGGACCCAGCCCCAGACACATGGCCAGCAAACATCTACTGAAGGGGCACATGGGGCCACGTGATGGAAGACAGCATAGTTCAGATCAGCGTAGGTTATCAGTGCAGGGAGTGATCTGAGAAAAAGCAGAATTTTAGCAGAATTCCTTTAGTTAGCCAGAGGCTGGAAGACCGGATTTGTATGGACAGAGAGGAAGGCACTGCAAACAGCTAGGAGCTCTTAAGAGGGGCAAGTGATGCAAGGAGCCTGACTAGGCTGTGAACAGACCCTGCGGTCAGATGTGGACACCACTTCTGCCAGCTGTGTGGTCTTGGGCAAGTCACTGTACCTCCCTGAGCCTCAGTCCCTCACCTGTGGTGCAGAACTAATACCTCACATGGTTGTAAGGATTAAGTGAGGGTAATATGTAAAGCACCCAGCATGGTACCTGGCCCATCACAGGTGCTTAGAATGCTTCCTTCTCTCTCATCTCTCCAAATGGCACCTGGGGTACCTAAGATTCAGCACAAACTTGTCTAGTTCCTCGATATCAAGCTCCCATTTTCCTCCAGTCATTAAACCTCAAGCTTGTAGGCCCAGCCCCTGGGACTGGTCTCAATGCTCATCAGGAAGAAATAAAACAGCTGTGACTCATTTGCTGCACACTTTGCACAAAGGCGGTCTGAACGATACTCTGATCCCAGCCCTGGCTCACAGCCAAGTCTTTTTAAATCTAGCCTCAGCCCCTGGAGTATGAGGCGGGGTCCCAGGTTACCTGATTTCCTGCTAACCTCTCTAGCATAGCCAGCCTGCTTTTCTCAAACCCATCCTCAGGTTGTTATCCCTCAATTTATTCCACCTTCCTGTTGAAGCCTCCCCCCATTGCTCGAAGCCAATCAGCCTCTCGTGCTGAACTCCAACCTCATAGGAAGACTTTTGCCTGCACCCACCGGTCCTTTGTGGCCTAGCTCAAATGCCACCTCCTTCATGAAGTGTTCCCTGATTTCACCTCACATGAGATGGGATGCCTCCTGCTCTCAACTGCCCCCAGGACTCTGATTATATCTCCTTCTCTCTCTCATGGCACGAGTCATAGCTGGTCTCCTGCAATAAAAAAAACCCCTGCATGCTTGTCTAAGATGATGAGCTAGGGGTACTAGGGCTGGAAGGCTCCAGCCCCTCATGAGCAACCCTACGGCCCAAAGCACCAACTCTGTAAGTTCTCCAGAACCTGCCTTGTATGCGTTCAAGCCCCTCTGCCTCAGGGCTCCCCTGGGTGCCGGTGCTTTCCACGCCCACCTGCCACCCTGCTTGGACTCCAGGCTCCGCCACTGGACGGTATGCGGTCAGGCCTACCCTCACTGCTGCAAGGAGGTTTGGCGACCCACCCACATGCCTGGGACTCTGCAAGCAGACCTCAGCCTGGTCCCCCACTTGTGGCTCCGTAGTCCTCTGTCAGCTCCACTAGCTGTCAACGAGTTGCCCTCTGACCTACCCGGCTGTAAATTTCTTGAGGGCAGAAATGACTGTTTCATTATTCTCTCTGCCCCTCACAGAACCAGTTCCACAGCAGGGGACAAAATAAATACTCCCTTTTCGTCTTGTTTAGCCAGTGGAGGTGCTAAGTGTGTAACAGTGGTTTGATCACGGCTCATAGAAGATAGATGACTTCTCAGTCCTGGGTGGAGATATTCGATTTATGCATATGCCCCACACCTTCTTGAATCTTTCCAAACATAGTGGATCTTGTGGAAAGTATTACAAACAACACATACGCCCACCTGGACAAGGAGAAGGAGGTTTGTGTCTGGTAAAGGGGATTTGAGCTTCAGCGCCTGCAGGAGCTCCAGAACAACACTACGAGACAAGTAGAATTTATCCCGCTCCTAAACAGAACAAAAGAGAAGAAGGTAAGCTATTTCTAAACACTCAGAATAGATCCGTCAAAAGAGCGTCCAAAAGATTCACAGATCGGAAACGAAAAACAGTATTTGAATCTGCATAACGAACTGTCCTTAAGAAATAAAATTAAAACTGAAAGGAAAAAAAAAATTATCAAGGCATTTTTGTGTGTGTAATGAGTTTACGGAAGCACCCAGAGTGCATCGTTCGACGGATAAGAAGAAGATAGGTCTCATCAATACCGAAGCCACCGGATTTGGTTCTTGTTTGCAGGAAATGATAGGTTCTAAGAAATGCAGAAATTAAACAAATCTAAAAGCGTTACCTCCCCCCGCCCCAATGATTTAGAAAGAAACATATACAGCTGTTTTCAGGTCTCACGTCCTCTCTAAGGAATTTACTTTTCAAACGGACTGCTTAGGTGCACGGAAATAGATGGAACATTCCAGGCACTCCCTCCCGTCTTCATCACATCGTAACATTTTGTTTTACGTAAAGTCACAGAAATGAAGCTTCCTATATGGTGCTCTCTTTTCTTTCTCCCTTCCTTGAAGTAGCCACAATTTTGAACCTGGTGCTTACTATTTCATATGTTTTTACTACGTATGTATGCCTCCATCACAAGGTATAATATTATTTTCTATGCTTGTTTTTAACTTTCTAGGATATTATCATACCGTGCATCTCTTTCTGCTGATAATTTCTTGCTACAGACATTATAGTTTTGAAGTCAGTTCCTATTGATGGATGTAGCTCTTTTAACTAGGGCTTAACAATATTTTATTACAGGAACATACTGAAATTCATTGATCTGGTTTCCTGTTAATGGAACACAAGATTGTTTTCAATTTTGTAAGTTTTTTACTGTCAACTATAACACATATGCATAAAAGTACATAACACATAAACACGCAGATAAATGGATTCATAGAGACTGAACACCCTGGTTAAACAGCCGCACGTCGCAAGCACCTCAGAGCCCCTTGTGTTTCCTTGCTTTCTTCTTTAATTTTTTAATGTTTTATTTATTTCTGAGAGAGAGAGACAGACAGACAGCGTGAGCAGGGGAGGGCCAGAGAGAGAGGGAGACACAGAATCCGAAGCAGGCTCCAGGCTCCGAGCTGTCAGCACAGAGCCCGATGCAGGGGTCGAACCCACAAACTGCGTGATCATGACCTGAGCCGAAGTCGGACGCTCAACCGACTGAGCCACCCAATGTCCCTTGTGTGTTCTTTCTTGATCAGAACCAAGTGACTGGAGACCCAATGGGCCTGCATCCATTTTTCCTCTTCCTCATTTTTCCTCATGGCATACTGCCACCTGTATGTCCGATTATCCTTACACGCTGAATGCTTTATTAAAAAACTATTTTTAGAAATCATTTGAGGTCTGGAATGTTATCTTCCTCCAAAGAGCTTCCTCTCTGTTTTTTGCCAGGTCCCCTGGAGGCACTAGCCTGGTCCAGCGTTACCTTATTAAACACACAAACTTTGTAATACCTTATATTGGGCCACCACAGGGCTTGACACTAAGCTTGATCTATGTGAGGGCAATTTCACCTCTGGGTTATTTTTATTGTGTGGTCCTGACCGAACGCGGGGTGGGCTGGCAGAGATGCAGGATCGATCATACGGAGGCCCCGCTCTTGGTATGTCCCGGTTTCTGACTCTTGTTCCCCGAGCCTCCTGGATCTTCCAGAATCACAGCTCAGCCTCTCAGTCACATCTCTGCATTTCTGTGCTCTCCAGAATCTTAGCCTGGTGATTCATCTATATCTGGTTAGCATTTTGATGCTTTTAAGAAGTTTTCAGAAAATATCTTGTTCATTTGGTTTTTTTGTTTTTTTTTTTTTAAGTTTTTGAGTAGGAGAATAGGTTCAAATGATCTAGTCCCTCATCAGGAGAGAAGTCTAAACTTTTCATTGAAATTATACTAAATTTATACATTATTTTATGAGGATTAGCTGTCTTTAGTATGCTGGGCCCTCAGCCATGACAACACGGAGATCTGTTTCCAGTTATTTAATGTTGTTTGATAAAACTTCCTGGTTATCTCAATAGTTCTTGCACATTTTTGTTAGGTTTATTCTTTGTTGCCACAGTAAATGACATTTTAAAAGTACATTTTATAATCATTTGTAGCTGAATATTAAAGGTAGATGATTTCTGGGTGTTCATTTGTAATCAGCATCCTTGCTGAACTCTTACAAAAGTTTTAAAAAAGCAGATTTTCCTCGGTTCATTTGCAATCATATCATCTATGGAAAGTGAGAATTTTATTTTTCCTTCCCAATCCTTATACCTTTGATTTCTTCTTACTGTCTTACCAAGTCAAGAAGGACCTCCTGGACCATAATGCGTAGGAACAGTGATAATGGGCATTCTTGTCTTATTTATAATTTTAAGGGGACTCCTGTTGGCATTTCACCATTAAGTAGTTTCTGGTAGAAGTTTCTGGTAGGCACAAGCTGAGGAAGTTCCCTTCTATTCCTAGTTTGACAGGAGTTATCACAAAAGGATGTTGAATTATACAGAATGTTTCTTTTGTATCTGCTCAGATAATGATATAAATTTTTCACCTTCCATCTGGTAACATGGTGACATAAATCGACGTTCTAATATATAAACTATTCTTATATTTCAAGAAAATCCTCACTGGGCCATGAGGCTTTATTTTTAACACATTAATTTGCTGTTATTCATTCAGAATTTTTATACCTTTGAAGTAGAATTGGCCCATAATTTTCCTTTCTCCCACTGCCGCTGTCCGGTCGGTATCAAGAGTCTACTGGCCTCGGGGTGCCTGGGTGGCTTAGTCGGTTAAGTGTCCGACTTTCACTTAGGTCATGATCTCGCGGTTCGTGGGTTCGAGCCCCGCGTCGGGCTCTGTGCTGACTGCCAGCTCAGAGCCTGGAGCCTGTTTCAGTCTGTGACTCCCTCTCTCTCTGACCCTCCCCTGCTCACGCTGTCTCTCTCTCTCCTAGAAATAAATAAAACATTTAAAAAAAAAAAAAACTGGGATGTTTTATTTAGGTCTAGCCATTTTTTCCTTAGTTGTAGTGTGTTACATTCTTCTAAAAAATTGTCCCCTTGTCCAAGATTTCAAATTTACTCGCACAGAGTGGTTCATTTCAAAATCTCTGATGTGTCTACAGTTGGGTTCCCTTTTTCACTGCTGATAGTCGTTACCTGTGCCTTTCCTCTGCTTCTCTTGATCAGTCTCACCAAAGTTTTGTCTATTTTATTAGTTTAGCCCCAAAGCCCCCTTCTGGTTTTACCAATCCTCCATTGTCGCTATGTCTTCTATTTCATTAAGTCCTGATCTTATCTTTACTATTTCCTTCCTTTAAATCTTCTTATGGTTGCTCTGTTATACCTATTAACTTGACTCGTTTAGTTCACTTTGTTTCTCTTCTTTTCCAAGAGAAGTATTTAAGACTATAAATTTTCTTCTAAATATCTCTGTAGCTCCATATCTCAAACTTTAGAATGTAGTATGTTCATATTTGTGTAGTTCTAAATATTTCTGTAAATTCTCTTATCTCCTCTGATCTATGAAGTATTTAAAAGTATATTTCAAATTTCCAAATATAGCAGGTCCCAGATACCACTAATCCATTCAGTACCTCTGCATGAATCCAAAAAAGGACACACACACAACACAAACACACACACACACACACACACACACACAACATATTAACACATGAGAGCAAACCTGAAAAACTGTGTGTGTTTCCAGAGCTCTGTGGCCAGTAGCCCTGGCTGCATGTGTACATATGTCCTCCCACGCACACACACAACACACCCTCAGTGCCACACAGGTACACATTCGACACAAACCCCACTCCTGCAAAGTGACGGGGTCAGAGTGAGAATCCGGCAGGGAGCCAGCACTTAGAAATCTGAGAATAGGGGCCGTCAAGAGAAGAATCCCAAAGGCCCCCGGGTGGTAGCTGGGCCGGGGAAGAGCCACCAACACATGTGTGCCAGGAACGTGTGCATATATGCTGTTCTCCATGTATGCAAGGCCCTCTGAGCTGATGTGGCTTTATGTAAGGGATGCCTATCCCAGCTGCTCTAGGCCTTAACCAGAAGGCTCCAAATCTCTACACCTGCCTCAATACTCACATAAAATGCAGTAGGCCTTAGATGTGAGTGGTGCCCCCTTAGATGTGCAGCCTTTTTTTAGGTCAGTCTTGAATGGCTGTATGCAGTTACGATTTTGTTACTGGTTTATAATTTAATTGCATTGTGATCCAAGAATTTGGTCTCTCTGAAACCAATTTCCCAGTGTGTGTTAAGACTTTATTTGTGGCCTATTACTTGTTCTATGTTTACAAATGTTATATATATATATTTTTTCTTAAATATATTCTCAAATTGGTGGATTCAAGATTATGTCCATCGGATTCAATTTACTCATTATATTATTCAAATCTAGTATATCTTATTCATGTTTTATCTGCTTGGTCTATCAATTCCTGAAAGAGATGTGTCAAAACCTCCCATTATGAGTATGAATTCGGCCATTTCTTTATGTAATTCTATTCATTTTTGGCTTATATGTATTAACCCTATATTATAAGCTGCATAAGTTTTTGAACTGTCACATTTTCCTAATGAATTAGTTCCTTTTATCAATATGTGGTGACCTTCTTTATAACAGTACTTTAAAAAACATTTTTTTAATGTTTATTTATTTTTGAGACAGAGACAGACAGAGTGTGAGCGAGGAGGGGCAGAAAGAGAGAGGGAGACACAGACTCCAAAGTAGGCCCCAGGCTCTGAGCTGTCAGCACAGAGCCCAACATGGGGCTCAAACTTACAAACTATGAGATCTTGACCTGGGCTCAAATTGTATGCTTAATTGATTGAGCCACCCAGGGGCCCCTATAACACTACTTTTTAACTTAAATTCCATTAACTGGATTTAGTTTTCTTTTCATTAGTAGATTTTTTAACTCTTGGTATATTTTTTAACTCTTTTCTTTCAAAATTTCTCAGTGTCTTTAGATGTATCTCTTGGTGTATTTTTTTTTTAATAGTTTATTGTCAAATTAGTTTCCACATANCGCAGCAACTTCTTACTTGACACATCCCCAAAAGCAAGGGAATCAAGAGCAAAAATAAATGATTGGGACCTCATCAAGATTAAAAGCTTCTGCACAGCCAAGGAAACAATCTCTTGGTGTATTTTTAAACTCTTTTTCTTTCAAAATTCCTCAGATGTATCTCTTATACATAACATGCAGCTGGACTTTAAAACTCAAACCTGAAAATTCCTTATATTTATTGTGATCATTGGAATATTGGCACTCATTTCTATCATCTTCTGCTTATTACAGCTTATTCTATGACTCTTTCTTTGAGAAATTTTGACTGACTTTTTATTCCTATTATTTTTTCTATCTGTTTGAACCTTATACATTGCATTTCTGGCCTTTGGAATTTTCACACTTAAAACATTTACATGTATTCTTAAAAATTTAAGGTTACTCATTACTGGGGCACCTGGGTGGCTCAGTTAAGAGCCAACTCTTGGTTTCTGTTTAGGTCATGATCTCATGGTTGTAAGCCTGCTTGGGAGTCTTTCTCTCCCTCTTCCTCTGTCTTTCCCCCACTCACATGCGTGTGTGTGCATGCTTTCTAAATAAATAAATAAATAAACAAACAAATAAATAGTTACTCATTATCTCTGCCTTTCTCGTGAACAATATGTAGAATGCTTTACCTCTAATTCCCAACTACACATACTCTTCCCATATTGTAGTTATTCAGTATTTTAGTGTCATCTTGTGTGTATATTCATCTGATTAGTCATTATTACTGCTTTATACTGCCAATAATCACTTAGAGTTCTATACTTGACCAGCTTCTTGGAGCATCATTCCTTCATACATTTCATTCCTTCCTTCTTGGTTCAATTTCATTCTTATTGTAATATATCTTTTAGTACTTGTTTCAGTTTAGAAACTATTAGGATCTTATTTTCCTAACAGTTTACTTATTTAGCTATCACTCTTAAATGAGAGCTTAGCTGGTAGAGAATTCCAAGTAAGCAGTTATTTTTTCTTATAATTTTAAAGACTTTTTTCCTATTATCTTCTAGCTTCCATGGGATTATTAGAAAGTTTGTCATCAGTCTATTTGTAGAAAGCCTTTTCTCTTGGTTGCTCTTAAAACATTTTATCTGATGCTTCCTGAATCAGAGCATTAATGGTTTTCATCAATTTTACAATTTATAAAAAGACTATTTTTCCTCTCTGAAACACTTATTAAGGATATGTTAGATCTTCTTTTTATCTTCTTCATCTCCATCTCTTTGCTGCATGCTATGTAATTTCTTACGCTCCATTTCCAATTTCACCAATTCCCTCTTTGGCTATGTCTACTTTGCTGTTTAACCTGTCCATTAAGGTTTTTTTTTAAATGTCTATTTCATTCCTAGAATTTCTTCTTTGTTCTTATCTTGTTTCTTTCTTTCTTTCTTTCTTTCTTTCTTTCTTCCTTCCTTCCTTCCTTCCTTCCTTCCTTCCGTGACTAGAGCTCTTCTCATGTTTTTACTTCATCCTTTATATGCTTGTCATTTAGGGTATTTTTTTTTTAGGTTATGTTTTTATAGCTTTATCACATAGTCCTAACATTGGAAATTCTTACGGGGAATAATCTTGATATTTTTTGACTCTGCTAATCTAGTTAATGTGGATTACCTTTATATGTTTCATAATTTTAGCTTGTAAGCTCATGTTCATCAGGATTTTAATTCTGAGAATCCTGTTGAGCCTAGGCTGAAGGCATATCCATCCACAGAGGTTTGCAGATTGATTTTGCACTTGAGCCAAATACTCCAATGCTATTACCTGCTCCACACCAATGTTACTTGACTTTTCATTCTGGAGGCTCACAGAGCATGGAGGTATAAATTCACACTCCAAAACATGTTCAAAGATTGGTTCATGTTTACTAATGCTCAAAGGAAACTATAAATCTTTCTCAGTTCCTAGGCTCAGACCCCATTCTTTGTCACTTTTATATAGGAATATATTCTTTCCCAGTCACCCCTTTACTAAATGTATAGCCTTTCAAGGGTTCTGACCTTGAAGATTCAGCACCAACACCAAGTCAGAAATAGTCCCAAGACCTTCTCTATGTGGACTTTAAAACTTAAGCCATGAGTGGAAACTGGTGCAACCACTATGGAAAACAGAATGGAGCTTCCTCAAAAAATTAAAAATAGAAATACCATATAATCCAGTAATTCTACTACTGGATATTTACCCAAAGAAAACAAAAACTCTAATTGAAAGAGATATATACACCCTTATGTTTACTGCAGCATTATCTACACTAGCCAAGATTTGGAAGCAACTCAAGTATTCACTGATAAATGAGTGGATAAAGAAGATGTAGTGTGTGTGTGTGTGTGTGTGTGTGTGTGTGTGTGTGTTTATATATATGTGTATAGATATATATGTATATATGTAATGGAGTATTACTCAGCCAGGAATAAAAGAATGAATGAAATCTTGCCATTTGCAACAATACAGATAGACCCAGAGGGTATTATACTAAGTGAAATAAGTCAGACAGAGAAAGACAAGTGTCACATGATTTCACTTATATGTGGAATCTAAAAAACAAAACAAACAAACAAAAACCAGATTCTTAAATACAGAGAACAAAATGGTGGTTGCCAGAGGGAAGGAGGAGGGAGGCTGGATGAAGCAGATAAAGGTTCATAAATGTCATCTGTATGATGACAGATAGTGACCACACTAATTGCAGTGAGCATTAAGTAATGTATAGAGTTAGTGAATCAATATGGTACACCTGAAACTAATATAACACTGTATTTAATTATACTTGAGTTAAAAGCAAATAAGTAAAACAAAGTGAGATATATGCAAATCTAAGAAACATAATTTGAGCTACTAAGCTCCCAAGACAAGTGACTCTCCCACCCGAGACTGCTACAATGTCAGTTTACATGCTTACCACTCTGGTTCTCAATCTCCTCTCCAACTTTGCCCCATCAGTCTTCTAAAATTACCTATACATTTAAAATCACATTCATTACATTTTATCCAGCACTTCGATTATTTTAAGTGGGACAGTTTTCAGGTATTTAGGCTGCCAGTTTGCCAGAAGGAGAAGTCTACAAAGCCCTTACCTTTCCGTGCCTTTTCATTAAACAAGGGAGAATGCTCTATCTGAAACCATTTCTAATAGTTTCTCATTATCTACGAAGAAGGTGGGAACACCCTAAGAGTGAAGCTTTCTACAAGTAGTAGTTATTTTGAGTATGACCACTGGAGACGCGCAGATGACAACAGGAAGTACCACAGGAAGTGGAAGGCCACTAAGAATAATGGCGCAGGAGAGCATATAACATATAAGGAATGTTCAAAACTAAGAAAACCTTGACTTTAAAACAGTGGAAGTTCCCTGTGGTCAATCTCTGTAGTGCACAACATAGAAAGTACAAGTTCATTATGGTTCTTCCTCTAAAAAAAAAGTGCGTAATTTAAACAAACCAAACATAAAGAAAATTAAGAAATAAAATAACTCTCTTTTCATTGTCTCTGTGTATCTTTTCATTGCATTCAGTACTGTGTCATACAGATCTATTATTTTAAGTGGCAAAAAAAGCCTAAGAAGTTATTTTACAGGAAGGATTTGAGAGAAGAAAAAAAAATGCTGATTATTTGGGTAGTTAGGAAACTCCAGACAGAGTACTAAGTTTATAACCAGAAAGACTAAAGAGAAGATTATCATGGAACACTTAACATGGCAGAATGGACACAAGATGGTAAGAAAAAAAAGACAACAGTGTTTTAAACAGAATGAAAGACTTGATATAAAATTAGATTTTTAATGAGGAAAATAAAAGGCAGTGGACCACGTGAAAAATGGAATATTCAAGATGTTCAAGAGAGAACAACAGTAACAGAGATCCCACTGAAAAGAAACTTAGAAAACTTAGAAACTGGAGAGTTAACACTGCACACTGTTCTTCAGGATAGCGAGGCTCCCGGCTGGCCCTGCTTTCCCTTTAGGACAGCGTCTGCCAGCTCTAAGACGCTACAGGCCCTGGGCAAGCAGTACTTTTCCACTTCCTCAGCAATTGGGCCAGGGGAGACGAGAGATAATGCAATACAGAAACCATTATGAAGGCAAGATGACAAAAGATGAGATTACAATCTCAGAGGCCAAGAACCCAGAAGTGGGGAGACAGACAAGTGATGAGAATTAAGGAGCTCTCCTTGGGATTTTACAAATGCAAAGCTGATATTTTTCTACTTTGGGTATAAAAATGACACATAGTGATGGCTTGCCCACTAATCATGGGATGGTGAACTTGAAAAGACCTTAAGACATCATTTAGAACAACTGTCTCGTTTTACTCAAAATATCTCTTCTCTTCTAAGCCATAGGAGCCTCATTTCTCCAAGTTTGTATATTTAAGATACAGTTTATATAGATTTGTGTAAAGTGTTTCCTTCCCAGGATATTTATTAGACCTCAGTAGAATTACTCCTTTTTAACTATATTGAAGCGATGAACAGAACAGGCATTAACACCGGTTAGAAAGAATGTTTCTGCCAGTTTTCAGTTTCCTCAGAACAAACAGAGACACAGCCTTACCTTCGTGAAAGCTCGGTAACACAAACCACACACCTCCACCAGGTAGGCCAACGTGAAGACAGCATTCTGAATTACAAAGCTGAGCAGCTTTGAAAATGGTTCCAACAGACTCTGCAATGACATTGGGGCCAAATAAAATCAATTGCTGATTCTTTCATTTAAAAAAAAGGTATTAAAGTCTTCTGATACTTTAACTAATGGGATCATTCCTTTATTTAAAATCTGTTGCCAGGTGGCTGGCAGAGCAACGTTATTGGTCTACAGAACTGAATATTCAACCAGTGCCTTTAAAGAGTGTGATTTAATCATCTTGTTCCTCAAAAAAACCCTATTTTCCTAGGTGGCATCATTTATGAACCTATTCAGCTCCTATCTTGTCCTTATGTCCACCCCCAGCAATCAAAACTTTGTGAGGTTTGTAGTAGGATTTTCCATTCTATTTCTCACAATCTGTAGGCATCTCTGGGCTCATCGAGCCAGCTCCTTTAAAATCTGTCATCTCAGTTTTAAGTTGCACAAACCACCCAGCAAATAAGTACAAAGCACCATTCGCTCCGATAAAGCTCATCATGACCCAGCTTCCTGCCTGTGTGTATCAGGAAGGCACAGTTTTGGTTTCTCCATCTGAATCCCACCCCTAACAGGTCAGCTTTAGATCCATATGCTCTCTGAAGTCATTTAGAAACATTTGGGAGGGGGGGGGGGGGGGG
>NW_027532747.1:8454349-8501912 GCF_008692635.1 Crocuta crocuta
GCGCACCTACTAAGTATCAGGCAGAGTTGGATGTTTTTATAATAGTTTATCCCATTCAAATTTCGTACGACAATCCTAGAGAGATCGTTGGGGACACGAGCTGTAGAATCTCACACAACTGTTTTAAAACTCTAGCTCTCTGCCACCTAGAATAAGTGATTTAATCTCTCTGGACTTCGTTCTCTCCTCTGTTAAAATAAGGGTAATAATGGCTTCTACCTCATTAGCGTTACTGTGAGAAATCAGGAGATAACCCAGAGAAAGCACTTGGCCACAGTGAGTCCTCCATTGCTGTTAGCAAAGATCTGCATTTAGAACTCTGGAGTTGGCGCCCCTATTTTCCTCTGAGGCATAAGCAAGCAAGAAGCTTGCCTAAGGCCATACAGCTATTGAATGGAATTCAAATCCAAATTCCAGGGCAAAAACCCAAGGCAGAACCACTCTTTAGGGAGACAGAATTTTAGTTGGACTCCAGAAGACTTCACGTGATTTCCACTTCTCCTCAATCTCCATAGTCCTAATTGCCTGGATTATAAAAGTAAACACACTCAATGCGCAAACGCAGGCTCCGTAGGAATGTACATACGAGGAAACAGAAGTCCAAAATCCCACCGCCTCGTGATAACAGTTTTTACATACTTTCCTTTTTTGCTGCATTCCAATTTACTTGGCTGAAATCTTACACATATACAATCCTACATATTGTTAATAATATATAACATAGGAAATTTGCAATGCTATTTAATTCTTCATAATCATTCATTTTAATGGCCACAAAAGTCACATTTTATTATAAATAACATCCCAATATACAGGTTTTGTGGGAAGTTTACATTTCCATTTTCTTCTTTAGAAGAGATTCCCAGAAAAGGAATGATTAAATCAAAGGATATGAGACTGTTTGCGATCCTTTTTCCTTATTGATACAAAAATGAATTTGTTACATGTTAGTTGCTGCTAAGGATAAGAATTATGTCTTTTGTTTGTATTCCCCACAGAAACCCATATAGAAAAGCTTAAAGGAACCTCTTGAGAAGTACTGTTGATTCAAAATTTTTTGCTCTGTATAAATGTTATTGCCTTGAAATACTGATGATAGATGAATAGGGACAGGAATGTATCTCTGGATGATATATAATGCATCTTTAGTCACCAAAAAAGGAAACCTGAATCCAAACCTATATAGAAACTTGTTCTTTTATCCAGTAAAGCAGCATAGTGATGGGGCACTATGGTACAACAGAAAAATTAGGGAGCTTGGAATTAAAAGGTCTAGATTTAAGTCTCAAATTTTCCATTAACCAGCTATGTAACCTTGACCAAGACAATTTATCTCTCTGAGCCTGTTTCCTTATCTATAAATGAGCAGATTAGACCAAATGATCTCTTTGTAACTTTCCTGCACAGACTATTAGCCTATGAAAACACAGTCAAGGTATGAACTTCCAGGGGGGTATGGCTTCTTGGTATATTAACTAGTCGTTACAAGCCATTGCAATACCAACGGCTGCACCATTGTGGATAATACGCCCCAGAGACATAGCCAGGAATGCAAAGGTGAATGAGACATAGTGCCGGACTTCACGAAGCTCACAGTCTCACTGGGGAGACTTTCGTACCATATAAGTGCTAATATAGAAAGCTCTATAGAGTATTGTGGGATTTGATACAGGAGGAAGTTGCTACGGAGAGTTTGTATCCATTTTTTAAAATTTAAATAGAGTTCAGAGTCTCATCTTGAAGAATGAGAAGGAGTTCAACTCACCAGCAAAAGTATAAAGCATTTCAGGCAGAGGAAATGGCCTAAGCAAAGGCAAGGAAGTATGAAATTAAATAAGATTATAAATGTAAAGCAGTTAGCATAATGCCTGCCATATGGTAAGTGTTCAACAAACAGTGCTTGTTGTTTTGATGATAATGATGATGATTCTGAAAGTAAACAGGGGGCATGGGGGATGGGACATGTAGCCCAAGCTGAAATTAGAAAGGTAGGCTGGCAAATTAATGAAATACCTTCTTGTATGCCACATCTGGATATTATCCTACAAGAAATGAGACATGATCAAAGATTTTTAAGCACGGAACCAGGTCATTAAGATCCGTGTTTAGAAGGATCACCTAGATCATAGTTTGAAGGGCAGATTGGTGGCCATGGCCCAGGATTAGAGGACTAATTATAAAAACAATACTGTGATATATTAGAACTATTCATACTAGACACTATCAAGGTGTTTGAAAGTGAAACATTCAGTATGCAATAACCATTTCTCCAATATTACTATATGCCTGTCCTTTTAGGTTAAAAAAATAACTAAATAACCAATGGGTTGTTTTTTTTTGAAACATACAATACATACCCTTGTGGCATTGGTAGAGGGTATCTTCAAGAGGCAAATCATAATTCTCAAACTGGAATCTAAAGAACACTGTGAACAAATGTGAAAACAATAAAAGTCAGTACCCTTCTTAATGTATCTTTTACTTCATGTATTTTTTATAAGCATTTATTTTAGGGGGAAAATCTCTAATATAGCTGTCTCCTTACAGTTTTCTATACCATATATTCATGTTGAAAAAAATCATTCTCAGGTTTAAAAAAACATAATTGAACCGTTAATTAGGCAATGTTAAACAACTAAATAATTAAACACAGCTCCTAAACTACTATTCTTAAAATGAAATCAGATAGAGAGTTGGATAAAGAATTGGATGGATGGATGGATGGATGGATGGATATATGAATGGATGGATGGGTGGATGGATGGACTAGACTGACAGAGAGATGGGTAGGTAGATATTAAATGTGTCCAACTCTAAAGAGGTATACTAATTTGTGAAATTTTCCCATGCTGGGGAAAAAAAAAAAAACCTAATCAGATCTATTTAAAACCATTAAGCTTATTACTCCAAATAAGAACCAGTTTCATCTGCCCTTTCTCTGCTGCTAAAAGACAAGACCAAAACCTGGGGAAAAGCAGTAAAATTTCTACAAGAATAAAATCATGACTCGCAAATCTCGATTTGAAATCAAATCTTGGCAAGATTCCACGATCAAAATATACTTTAAAAATTGAGTTTACTGGTATGGGGAGGACAGGGAGAAATGTTAGAACAAAAATAAACAATCTTATTTAATACTGTAAGCATAATCACAATAGTAGGCTAGAGTTGAATCTCTGCCGCTGTGGCTAATACTAATCTTTTAAGATAGTACAAACTAAGCCAGTGGTTCTCCAAGTATAACCTCTGGACCAGCAGGACTTCTAATTACCTGGACACTTGTCAGAATGCAAATCATCAGGCTGTACCCCCAGTGAATCTGAAACCCTTAGATTAAGGCCCAGGAATCTGATTTCAGCAAGTCCTGCAGAACACCGGTGCACCCTGAAGTCTGAGATCCACTTCTCTACACTGATGAGAACTACAGAAAGCTTTTCAACGGCTTAAGATTTCCCCCAGATATTAAAAACAAAGCAGAAGATGATCAGAGGCAGTGCCTGGATCTGATCTACCAGGGCAAGATTTTGCTTTAGTTCTGGAAGTGTTTTATAGGTGCTTTCTAAGGGAACTATTGGTTTATTTAATCTGCTTAATACCCATCGGAGTTCATGTGACATTTACATTACTTTAAACCAGAGGCTGAAAACTGGCTGTTCATCAGCTCCCCATGGTGTTTTAAAAACTAGGAAATATCATTTTCAAAAACATGGGAAGACCAATGATACAAAGCCTGTATTCCCACACGACAACTGGCCGGTGTATCATAGTATCTGGACTCGTTAGAAGGGACTGGTGCTTTCCTGTTCTCAAGGTCCCTATTGGGCAGGCTGATTGTCACAAATTACGCTTACCAGTTGTTTACAACTGGCAATACTTTCAATTGGTCAGTCATCAAGTTAAATATTTTGATGACTGTATCAACCTGCAGGTGTTTGAATTTGCCATGCCTGACTCACCCCTTCTCTTCAAGTGTGTGGCTTTAAGCAATGAACAGCCCTGAATGGCTCTTGCCCTAGGGAGGTTCTATGTGGCCATGTTAAAAAGCATCACTTAATCTACATGTGCAGGTACAGTATCTACTTACACACATGGTTTCAAAGCACAGTACTAACCCTCTTTGCTTGGATTTATTCAGGCACCCTAGACTTGTGAGCAGAGATGATCATAGGATGTGAGAGATGGTAAAGATTTCAGTATTTCCACTTGTCACAGTAACTTCAAGCTCAAAGAAAACAGCATACACCACATGGTTCCTGAATTATCCTTACAGACCCTGTTTTGGGGTCATATATTCCAAATCTGCCAATTTGGAAAAAGGCATTATCTGAGGTGGTCTGTCTTTTTTTCTTTTAAGTTTATTTATTTGTGTGTGTGTGTGTGTGTGTGTGTGTGTGTGTCTGCAAGAGAGAGAGAGAGAGAGAGAGGCAGAGAGAGAGGGAAAGAGAATCCCAGGCAGGCTCTGCACTGTCAGTGTGGAGCCCATGATCTAAGCAGAAACCAAGAGTCAAATGCTTAATCGACTGAGCCACCCAGGTGCCCAGGGGTTGGGGGTGGGGGGGGGGGGGAGGGGTGGTTCATTTTTATAAAACATTTTATATACATGTAATACTACTCATTTGAGAAACGGTGCTGACAACATGTAACCTCACTTATCAAATCAACAAGTGATCTATTTTATTGTGAGTTGAAGATTTCTGTGATCTGTCTAAAGCACAAAAAGCTCACGGAGCAAATGAGGCTCAAAGACATAGAAATGGCCACTATCAGCCACCTCCTTTCTCCCTACTACAGAGACTGGATGCTTTCAATTTGCTGCTGCTGCAAAGGACTCTAGGAGTCTGGACTGGAGTCAAGAGTCAAGAGTCAAGAGTCTTGAGTTCTACTCCTTACATGGCCACCACCTCTCTGAATTTGCAGTCCCCCATCTGGAAAATGGGGGGCATTGGAAAGTGATGGCTTTTATAGGTCTCTTCCAGCTTTAACAGTACAGAGTTCTGCTTCTGTATTTAATGGACTTATGTTGAAAATGTTCCTTAGGTTACCAGATTCTAGAGCTAGGAAAGTGTGTGTGAATTCTTGGAAACTGGTATGGAGGCCACAGGGAGGGGGGGCAATGGTGGTGGTGGTGGTAAAGCAGCCAAACAGATACATAATATCATCTTGGCCTTGCAAGAAAGTAATTAATTCACAATCACTTCCCTTTAGACAGTTCTCTGAAATTTGGCTTTATATTGTATGTCTACTCTCCTTTTACACAAAACTATGTATTTACTGACTTAAGCATTTATTGAAAAAAGTTTCTAGACAAACACAATCTACTAGAGTCTTCCTGGTTTTTAAAAACCCACTGGAAACAGGAAATCGCTATGTCAAAATGCCTAATACATGTTGCTTTAAGTTTGTAACATTTGGAGACAACAAGCTAACCAAGGCTCTGCACTCTGGCTAACAGAGGTTCCTTACAGCCCTTTACGAAACATCAGATCTCTGGAAGCAAATGGTCTCCAAACAGTAAGATCACAATTTGCAAATGAAATCCTGGGGCCAGCTTACCTTCAGAGGCAAAACACAAGGCAGCTTGGCAAAAAACGTCTGAAACTGGTTGCTGATTGTGGTCCAGAGGCTGCTAGGAGAATCCATGGGCAAAGCTTCCATGAAGGTAGCAATGTTTTCCAAACAGCGTATCATAGCACCCCCTGCTGGTAAATTCTTTTTGTTATTTAGACCCTAAAAACACAAAAGCATAGGCAATCAACTGCTGAAACAGTTTGGGGATTCAGAGAGTAATTTGTCAAAGATCAGCTTTAAAAATCACGCATTCATGGATTAAACATGTGTTGTGTGCCTACTATATAGACTATTTATTGTAATCGGCAGGAGGAGTAAAAGAAGAATCAACAAATTCGGACAAACTCTGGAAACACTGTGACCTTTAATTCAGTGGGAGATGGTGAAATGTGAGTAAGAAGTGAGACACAGGTTTTAAGGATGTGCAATTGGTGCAATTAGGTGCTAAGAAGACACAATGAATGATGCTTGCTGGAAACTCCACTGGCCAAAGCCTGAGAGTAACGACTACGGATGCAGCAAAGTCTCTAGGGCCATCGGCCAACCCTGCAAGCTACCTGAGAGAGCTAAAGAGCAGAGGAGCCGACACACAAACCCAAGCATCCCCATACAACGAATCAGCAATGGAGCTGACAACTGATGCCAAGTCTCACCACCGAGCACAGAAGCGGACCTGGATCCGAAACCTTGCGGTAAATAAGTGGAATCCAAGTCTCGCGATACAGCACACATGGCTCCATCCACCGCACGTTTCGAAAGCCTAAATGTTCAGTGCAGGCCAGTGCTTAACGGCTGCCCTCCACCCCTTAGTTGAGGGTGTCCAGGAGCTTCAAATGAACAGTCAATGCACACACAACAGCAGTGTCCAACTGGCACTCTTCCATGTGTTGGCAATTCTTTTTAATTAATTTGAAACATTTAAGTAACTTAAGATTAATTGGACATGTGCTAATATTTAGCTTAAATGTAATTTTTCCATTAAATGACTGGACTTCTTCCTCGGCCGCGATTTCGGCAGGGGCTTAGGGCGTCATCAAAGCGAACCTACCTCCAGGAGCTGACTGAGCGCAGCGAGAGAGCTCAGCTCATTGAAGTCCATGAGAGACGTGGCTAAGGTCCGTAAGAAAGTCCCATCTGGAAAGTCAACAGTCAGATTTAGTAGCGTTGGGGTTTCAGCGAGTTGCCACGTTTGTGGTATTTGGATTCCCTGTGGAGGAATTACCTTTGATCGTGCTCTGGAAGAGCTGCGGGAAGATGCCGTTGGGGGCCAGCTGATGGAAGATGCAGCGTAGGAACTGCTTGGCCACCCCCGCTGCATTGCCAGGAACCATCATGCTGAGCGAGAAAGGGGAGAGAAAAGGACTCATGGGGCAACCAGCGTGAGCTTACGTATTTCTAGATTTATTTTTTTTAATGTTTATTTTTGAGAGAGAGAGAGAGAGAGAGAGAGAGAATGACTGGGGGAGGGGCAGAGAAAGCAGGAGACAGAAGATCCAGGAGTGGGCTTTGTGCTGGCTGCAGAAGGCCGGAATCCGGGCAGAAACTCAGGAACAGTGAGATGATCATGACCTGACCTGAAGTCTGATGCTCAAGCCACTGAGCCACCCAGAAGCCCCTCTGTACTTGCTTATTTACAGTTCAGGCGTTTACCCTTCAGTCCTCTCATGGAATATCCTACTGTCTTTTTCATCAGTGAGATAAAATACTGCAGTTGCACAGAATCCCTGTTAACAATAAGTTTCTAGAAAGAGAAAACCAGGAAATGTGAGAGTGGTCCCAGACCAATTCCAGCCACCCCAGAGTATGGATGAGGGCCAGAGAGAAAAGGTGACCTGTAAAGTCTACACATCCAGAAAATGGCAGGGTCAGGAGGAAAACCAGGATGAGATTGTCAGCAAGATCCTCCCACAAACGGTCATTAGCTAAAGAGAGCTGAACTGAAGAAAAATGCAGGGAGGGAGATGTTCATACCTATTGGGAGATAGGACAACTTCTCTTGGGGTGCCTTGAGCTGGTACTTATACAAAGGAGAGGGCTTTGATGTGTGCAGTTGATCCTCACCCTCTGCATCACTTATGCCTATCAAAACAGGGAGCCAAGCGATGATATATGGCCCCTGAGACAGAAGTATCGGGAAGGATGTTCCCAGAGGTGATTAGACAGTGAGTTACCAGAGGAAGAAAGAAAAAATCAAAGAGCCCAAATAGATAAATGGTAAAAAGTCCCTTTTACCTAAACTGTTATTATGCTACCCTGACATGCTGATTCAAACTCACAGGTCAAAAACATTCTTCATACAGAAATGACACCAAACTCACATAAACTTTCTTTTTCTAAAAAATTTTCTTAATGTTTTATTTATTTTTTGAGAGAGAGAGTGTGTGTGAGAAGGGGAAGGTCAGAGAAGAGGGAGTCACAGAATCCGAAGACAGGCTCCAGGCTCTGAGCTGTCAGCACAGAGACTGATGTGGGGCTCAAACCCACGAACATGAGATCATGACCTGAGCCGAAGTCAGACACCCAACCAACTGAGCCACCCAGGTGCCCCTCACACAAACTCTTTCAAAAATTAGGGAAGGACGGCACCCTTCCCACTTTATTTTATGAGGCTGGCATAGCCCTAAAACCAACACCAGATAAAGCCATTACAAAAACAAACTAAACTAAACCAACAGTCTTCATGGACATTAAATCCAACTATAAACAGGATGATGGTCCATGACCAAATAGAGTTTATCCCAGGAATGTAAGAAGGACTTAATATTCAAAATCCAATCAATGGAATTCAATATATTAAAGAATAAAGGGTGGGGCGCCTGGGTGGCTCAGTAGGTTACATGTCTGACTCTTGATTTCAGCTCAGGTCATGATCCCAGGGTCATGAGATGGAGTCCTGTGTCAGGCTGTGTACTAAGCGTGGAGCCTATGCAGGATTCTCTCTCTCCCCTGCTTCCTTTGCCCCTCCCCCACTTGCACATATGCACTCTCTATAAATAAACAAATGAGTTACCATCTCACACTGGTCAGAGTGGCTAAAATTAACAACTCAGGAAACAACAGATGTTTGTGAGGCTGTGGAGAAAGGAAACCCTACTGCACTATTGGTGGGAATGCAAACTGGTGCAGTCACTCTGGAAAACAGTTCAAAAAATTAAAACTAGAACTACCCTACGACCCAGCAATTGCACTTTAAGGAATTTATCCAAAGGATACAAAACTGCTGATTCGAAGGGCCACCTGCACCCCAGTGTTTATAGCAGTGCTATCAACAAGAGCCAAATTACGGAAAGAGCCCAAATGTCCATCAACTGATGAATGGAGTAAGGGAACACTCATGCACTTGCACGCATACACAGGCACGCGTGTGCGCGCGTGCGCGCGCGCACACACACACACACACACACACACCCCTATACACAGGACTACTACTCAGCAATGAAAAAGAATGAAATCTTGCCATTTGCAACAATATGGATGGAACTGGAGGGTATTATGCTAAGTGAAATAAGCCTGTCAGAGAAAGACAGATATCATATGAGTTCACTCATGTGGAATCTGAGAAACTTAACAGATGATTATAGGGAAAGGGAAGAAAAAATAAGATGAAAACAGAGAAGGAGGCAAACAAAAAGACACTTTTAAATATAGAGAACAAACTGAGGGTTGATAAGGTTTGGGGGGGTTAAATGGGTGATAGGCATTAAGGAGGGCCCTTGTGATGAGCACTGGGTATTATATGTAAGTGATGAATCACTGGGTTCTACTCCTGAAGCCAAGACTACACTGTATGTTAACTAACTTGAGAATGAATGAATGAATGAATGAATGAATAAATAAATAAAATGAGATATAATTGAAAAAATAAATAAATAAAAATAAAAAATAAAGGGCAAAACCATACAGTTATTTCAATAGATACAGAAAATGCATCTGGCAAAGTTAACATCCATTTATAATAAAAACTCTCGGCAAATTAGAAATGAAAAACAAAAACATCATTAGTCTGGCAAAGGGCAGCTATGAACACCTACAGTAAGCATAATTAATGGTGAGATACCAAAGGTTTTTCTGGTAGAGCAGGAACAAGGCAAGGAAGTTCACTAACATCTTTATTATCATACTGGAGATCCTAGTCATTAAAAGAGGAGAATAAGAAAATAAAAGGCATGAAAATCAGAGAGAAGCGAAATTGTCACTATTTACAGATATTTTTTTTTAACATCCAAATGCTTTCAGATTCTAAGAAATCTTTAAAAGCAATGACTGCAACTAGTAAGTGAACCCAGCTTATTACATTAGAATGTTTTTTTTTTTTTAAATTTATTTCTAGGAGAGAGAGAGAGAGACAGCGCGAGCAGGGGAGGGTCAGAGAGAGAGGGAGTCACAGACTGAAACATGCTCCAGGCTCTGAGCTGGCAGTCAGCACAGAGCCCGACGCGGGGCTCGAACCCACGAACTGCGAGATCATGACCTAAGCGAAAGTCAGACGCTTAACCGACTAAGCTACCCAGGTGCCCCTACATTACAATGTTAATATAAAAATTCAATTGCACATTTATAGACCAGCAGCAAAAAGTTGCAAAATGAAATTTTTAAAAATTCCACTTACACGGGCATTAAAACACTCAAAATTCTTGGGAATAAATTTAACAAAAGATGTGCAAGACCTCTACACTGAAAACTACCAAATACGGCTGAGAGAAACAAAAAAGACTGAATAAAATAAGAATATATACTATATTCATGAATTGAAAGACTCAGTACTTTTATGCAGTCAGTTATCCCCAAATTGATTCATAGTTTTAGTATAATTCCCACAGGCTTTTCTCGCCAAAATTGAGAAGCTTATTTAAAAATGTATATGGAAATTTGATAAATCTATAATATCCAAATCAATCTTCTTGAAAAAAAATGAGCCAAGTTGGAAGATTCATAACTATTGGACTTCAAGACCTATTGTATAGCTACAATAATTAAGACAGTTCGATGCTAGCTTAAGAATCAATAAACATATAGATCAACATAGCAGGATAGAGAGTCTGGAAGTAAATCGACCCTAATATGGCTGTTTGATTTTAACCAACACCAAAGTGATCCAGTGGGGAAAGGGAAAGTCATTTTTTTAATGGTGCTGAAATAACTAGGTTTCTACATGGATAAAAAAAACTTCAACCCCTACCATCACACCATACATAAAAATGAATTTGAGATTGATCATATAAATGCTAAATATAAATGCTTACACCATAAAACTTTTAAAGGAAAATACAAGAGAAGATCTTCTTGATTTGAGGATAGGCAAAGACAATAAGAAGAAATAGTCCTAAATTGTTGAAAAAAATTTAAGACATTAGTCTTCACCTAAATTAAAAACATCTCATCAAAAATATATATTAATAAAAGAAACAGGTAAGCCCCAGACTAGGTGAAAATATTCTCAAGACATACTTAATAAAGGAGTGGTATTTAGGATATATAAAAAGGTCCTACAACTCAACCCAGTTAAACATGTACAAAAGATTCAAACAAACACTTCACAAAAGAAGATTTACAGAGGGTCTTGAAGAGCACTTGAAAATATACTCAACAGCAGTAGTCACCAGGGAAATGCAAATTTAATCTATAAGATACCTACCAGGATGGTTAAGATTAAAAAGACCAACACCACCAAATTTTGGTAAGGATGTCAAATAACCAGAAGTCTCGTACATTATTGGTGGGAATACAAAATGGCATAACCACTTTAAAGAGACAATCTGATAGTGTCTTATAAAATCAAACATACATCTATCCAGGAACCCCACAGTTCCATTCCTAGGTATTTATCTAAGAGAAAAAAAAATTTGTTTCCAAACAGACTTGTATAAGAATGGTCATGACAGCTTTATTTCTAATAGCCCCAAATTGGAAACAATGCAAATATCTATCAACGGGAGAATATATAAATAAAGTATGGGATAGTACTCAGCGAAAGAAAGAGAAAGAAAGAAAGAAAGAAAGAAAGAAAGAACGAAAGAAAGAAAGAAAGAAACTATTGATACAGGCAACGACATGGATGAATCTCAAAAATGTTATCTAAGTAAAAAAGCTCAGACACAAAAGGAGCACAAACCATATGATTCCATTCATATAAAGCTCTATGGTGGGGGGGAAAAAAAAAGTCAGGCTACTATTTGCCTATGTGGGTGGGGATTGGGAAGATGCATGAGGCAAACTTTCTGGGGGTGATGGTAATGTTCTATATCTTGACAGGGATTTAGGTTATGCAGGGGTGTGCCATTGTCAGAAATCAGTGAGTGTACACGTAAGATATGCATACTCTCTAGTAGGTAAATTTTGCATCAAAGGAAAAAAAATCTTAAAATCAAACTTTAGTCCATGCAAACTTTGCTGAAGGATATATGGGGGAAGTATGCTAATATCTGAAATTGACTTTGAAATGCATCCAAAAATAAAATGGATTGATGATGGGTGGGTAGAAGGAGAGATAGATGGTTGGATATGGGATAAAGCGAGTGAAATGTTCTTTGTTGAATCTAGGTAATAGGTATATATGAGCATTCACTCTAAAGTTCTCCCAACTTTGCAGTATATTTAAATCTTTATAATAAAATGTTAGGGGGGAAAAGTTAAAAAGTATATACAAATGAGCATTAAAAAGAGGAGCAAATATCCGTAAAACCAAGAGTCACAGAAGTGCAGTGACAACATCGTCTATGTTTGTAGGAGTTGCTATGGTTCTGCTAACACATATACTCTGTCACTGGGACCTCACAGCACGTACCCCTGTGACCCAACAAGGCCATGCACTGGTATCTCTCTTTTATAGATGAGAAAACGAAAGCAGAGAGATAAATGTGCCCAAATTCACAGACAGTGCCCACTCCTGCTCTCCTCTGGTTCCTTCTCCCCCCTGCAGCTAAAGGAACCTTTCACACACACACATCCCCTGCTGCATTAAAATCCTTCTGCACCTTCCCACTGCCGCTAGAAGAAAGCCCAAAATATGGTTTATAACCCCAAATACGCTGGCAAGCCAATCTCAGCAAGACATCACATCTCTGTGCTCTAGCCATACTGGACTTTTCGTGACTCTTCCTACACAACCTGTTCTCTACCACCTTGAGACCTGTGCACATGCTTTTTCCATAGCGATCTGCATGGTCGAATGCAACTTTCTTTAAGATCTTAGTTTAAACATCACTCCTTAAGGGAAGCCTGTCTCTCTTCCCTTCTCCCTGTTACCCAGACTACCTCAGATCTGCCTCATATTCACCCACCTGTCTGTCACTCATCTCAGTAAATGGCATAGCCATCCACCCAGGTGTTCAGACCAGAACCTGGGAGTCATTCTTGCCTCCTTGTTTTTCTCACACCCAACATCCAGTCTATCAGTGAATTCTGCTGGCTCAACTTGAAAAGCATTTCCTGAATATATCCTTATTGGGACCTCTTCTCACTACCTTAAACCAAGTCTTTCTTTCTTTTTTTTTTTTAAATGTTTTATTTATTTCTAGGAGAGAGAGAGAGAGAGAGACAGCGTGGGCAGGGGAGGGTCAGAGAGAGAGGGAGTCACAGACTCTGAAACAGGCTCCAGGCTCTGAGCTGGCAGTCAGCACAGAGCCCGAAGCAGGGCTCGAACCCACGAACCGCGAGATCATGACCTAAGCGAAAGTCGGACGCTTAACCGACTAAGCCACCCAGGCGCCCCAAACCAAGTCTTTCTTATTGTGCACCTGAGCCACTGAAATGGTCTCCACACTGATTGCCTGTTTCCACTCGTGACCTGCTGTCCTGCATGACCTATTTTCAACACGGTAGCTGGAGTGGTCTTTTCAAAACACAGGTTAAGTTATGTCGCCCCCTACTCTCTGTTTTCTTCAGTTTAAGTCCCAACTCCTTACAACAACCTCTAGGCCCTACCTGGCCGGTCTCACCGTCACCTCGTCCGTCTCCTCTCCTAACCCTTCTCCCCACTCACTCTGCTTAGCCTGTCTTAGTCTTGTTCCCCAAATTATCTGGGCGCTTTCTTGACTTATACTTTTGCATTTGCTGTTTCCTCTGTCTAGAACATTCTTTGTATAAATTGCCACCTGGACCACTCTCCCCTTTTTCAAGTTTTGCTTAAATACCACATCCTTAAAGAGGCTGTCCTTGACCATTACTACATCCAAAATACCACCTCTGGTTGTTCTTGATCTCCTGGACTTCACAGATTATTTTTGATAGCATTTAGCACTGAATGATATAAAATGACATTATCAGTTTTCTTGTTTGTTACTTTGCTTACTGTCTGTCTCCTCAACTAGAATAGAAGTTCCAGGAGAACCGGGCTTTGCTGTTTAGTTAACTAGTATCCCAGTTCCTACTGTCACTCCCTAAGTACTTGTTAAATAACTGAATGTTATATGGTCTCCCTATACTTTTTGTTCATAGCACTAAGCACTGTTTACATGTATACATTTGTGCGAATGTTTTCTACTTGTTCACCTCCCAGGCAGACTGTAGGCCCCACAAGGGCAGGGATCATGTCACTTTTCCCCCGAGTTGAGATCTAAGTACGTAGCACAGTGCCTGCTACGGAGTGGGCCTAAACTAAGTACTGGTGGCTAAAACAAGTGCATGCATGAAAATATAAATAAAGACAAAATAAAACTAAATGAGTGAATGCATGCGTGAGTGAGTGAGTGAATGAATGAAGGCATGCACAGAAAATGAATGAATGTTCTCTGGAGCTGCGGCTGAACCTAACAATATTCCCTCCATGGTATACCCTCTGGTGGTTTAGAAACAGGATGAACATGCACAGGGGACAGAAAGAAAGTGAGATTTGGGCTTGCTGTGGCACCTTACCTTTCCGCTTGATTGGAAAAAGTAGTGCTGGATGCCAATCTAGGAAAAGCACACAGAGTTACATGAATATCTTAAGTTTTCATGATGAAACGCGTGAGAACTGCGGTAGGACACGTTGTGGCCCCAGTTCAGATGAGGAGACAAGAAAAACTGGGCAGTTCCCCTGCTTCTGGCTGGAGGGCCACACAGTGGTCAGTCTCCAGGGTTCGACTTAGCCCAGTTCCTGAGACCTACACTCTGCATCAAATCAGATGTTTCCACAGACATGCACAGAGTTAAGTTGGTTTAATATATCACCTGGCCAATCTACAAACTGGTCTTTGCAGCGAGGTTAGACAGATAATCAGAACTGCATTTGACCCAGTCTGTCTCTTCCCATATTAACTCAAAATTCATTTCTTTGTGTTCCTCCTCTGAAATGTAACCACAAACTCTAAAAGCCTCTCTAAGACAGTAAAATAGGTAACAGGGGTTTCTGTCAACTAATCTATCATTAATCAACTAAATGACATATTGAGAAGAGAAATGTATTAAGTAATCAATATATAACACGTAATTTTTTGTAATTACATAGTTCATACACATGGAAATATTCTATGTGCATAGTGAATGTCTATGTGCAAAGAGAATGTCTAAGCCTGCTAAGCTGGTGGGTTTAGAAAACATGTCTTCATCAGGAAGACACCGAAGAAACAAATAAGGAGAATGCTAAAGAGTTGATTTACTTAAGACCACAAGAGCGCGCCCAGCCAGGAATGCATTTGGAGAGGAATGGAGGGTCCAGCAACCACTAACACAAGATACCATTCCCAGTTGCTTTGGTTAATGACACTACGACGAATCAATAAACACTGGCAAATGAAATAAAGAGTCATTAAGGGCGCAGCAAATGCAATCTTGATGGCTATATCTAGAAAAAGGGGTGGGTAAATTTTAAGAGGGATCTAAGTGGAGAGGCAACTGCAAAATCACAGAAAGGCTTGGGTGATAAATGCTGAGCTTACATACTCTTAGAACACCCTGGAAATAGTTCCTGTGGGACTAACATAAATAAACTAAGTGTTCATAAATCCACATTACCTCATCTGGAATTAAGGCATGCAAGGAAGCCCTAAATCAGGTGACGACTGAATCCATTTCCTGGTAGGTTTGGAGATCAGGCTTAGGTTGCTAAGGGCTGTGGCAGCTGCTTTAAATGCTACCCGCCCCCCCAACCCCCATCTCTTGCTAATCTACCCAAAGGAGGTAGAGATTTAAATATATGTGTATGTAAGCAGGTAAAACTATATCTGCTACTGTTTTTCCTTCACTTACCTTCAAAGCTCACATCTTTACATCCCAGCAGCTGGCAATGCTTGAACATGGTTTATTCTTGCTTATGTTAAACAAAAATGAAATATAACCCCTCTATATATCAATTACGACTTAGACCAGCTAATTCAAGGAGATGATAACACATCAGACCAATAACGCTATCTGACCTAAACCTGAAAAGCATTGATGGTAAGAACTGTGACCTTGCATTAATAAAAACTCTCAATTCCACAGCTGGTAGATTTATTCCACAATTGCCATGATTAGGTTAAAATCAAGGGTGTAAATGAGATAATTCATCTTTTCTTATCTATCTAACCCCCACTGTTCATCACTGCGCACTGGCTATTTCTAGGTATCAGAAGCAGAATAGTTACACCATCTCCTGAGGATATACACTCCTAAGGACACTACAGAAAAAGTGGGGGAAGGAGTGTTAAGGGTTGAAGAGGTTTTAATGCTTTCCGGTTTGTCTTTCATTTGAAATTAGCATTTCTTCTTAAAAAGAAAAAAAGACCAACTTTTAGCTCCATTACAATTCATGCTCGTTTCTTCCCTCGAATACCAGGAATTTGCAGAATCCTGGTTTTTTCCCTGCCTCCTCCATAGAGACCTTCCCTAAGAAATTGTTTCCATCCTTAACTCCTCTAGCACTTACTAGTGCGCCACTTGTTACAGTTTAATCACATCCTATCTTGTATGACTCTTCAGTTATTCTGTACCTCACTGAGCTCATCAACAACTAAGCCACAAAGGGCTTCAGGGCAAGAGCTAGGTCTGATGCCTGCAGCCTGATGCACCTGGCTCTGTGCTAGCACCCTGCCCCCCACCAAGAAACTTAATATACTCATACAGAATATAATCCAGTCCTCTCCGATAAGCTGTGCATGCTAGGACTACAATTTGTCACTGAATGTGAACTCCACTTATATCCATGAAGTGCGTCACTTTTCTTCAAACATCCTACCTACTACATGGAATTTTCTTTTTTTTTTTTTTAATATTTTTATTTATTTCTAGGAGAGAGAGAGACAGCATGAGCAGGGGAGGGTCAGAGAGAGAGGGAGACACAGACTCTGAAATAGGCTCCAGGCTCTGAGCTGGCAGTCAGCACAGAGCCCGACGCGGGGCTCGAATCCACGAACCGTGAGATCATGACCTAAGCGAAAGTCGGACGCTTAACCGACTAAGCCACCCAGGCACCCCCTACATGGAATTTTCTTAATGTGAAAATTCTCAAAGTAGCTAAGTTTAATCTCCCCTCACTTGGGCTTTCAGTCCCAAATATGTGCATCCTTCCCTTTTCTGAGTCAGAAGGGTGAAATTACACTCCCATCTTCCCCTCATATGACAATGCCCCAAGACTGCAAAGTGCCTTGAGAAGCCATCTTATAATAGGTAAAGAGAGATAATATCTAAATCTTATAAATAATATCTAAATGATATCTAATAAGAATATCTAAAACTTCTAAACTGTTTAACCATGAACCATGCACAGTACTGAGTACTGTTCTGCACATCAGCCCATGTAGTAATTGAGGGCAACAAATACTACACTTTTCTTAGTGCAGTTTCCTCTAGCTTTATTCTGACCCTGTGACATTGTGACTCATGACCTGACACAGCTAGGAAATTCAATCGAAACTTTGGTCCATTCTATTTTTAAAATTAGTCTGCATTGAGGCCACAAATATTGAACACCTATAAGGTTACTGAATGTTTTACTTTTGAATTGATAGTTTTTGTTTCAAGCTGTAGACTGAATAAGTCTCCTTTGTCCCCCCAAAAACAGAAGACATATTCACCTTCCCACAGACTGCATTATATCCAGCAAGAGAGGGGCTGCCAAGTCTGGGCTTAAGTGAATGAATGTGGAAAGGACCACAATGGCCAGCCCAAGGGTTTCCTCATCATATTCTTCAAGAATGGCCCCACAGTCATGGCATCTGCAAAGAAAACAGAGGAATGCTGTCCACAAAGGCCAACAATGTTTTCAAGACATAACAAAGTATATATAGCCATTTCTGGCAAGTCTTGGAAAAGTTCCCACAAGTCGCCAAAAGTCTACTATTTACTGCAATCCCACTTTCATAATAAATAGTAGACTCCAATGCCACCCTCACCATACATACAGAAATAGCACAAAAATCAGGAAGGTGCTTTAAATCACTGAAAAGATTCAACTCTTCAAGCATCTGGCCCATATGTCCATGAATGTTCCCTTCCACAGTGAGAGGCAATCAGAATAACCGTTTGGAGCTTCTGGTTGGGGAATTTTGTGCATGTAAAATTATTGCTGGGGATAGTCAGTAACTAGATTTTTTTTTTCATTTGTTGAACTGAGAAATGCCTAGACACAAATGGAGGCTTTCCTAAGCTCTCTGACTGAAAAATGTTCTATTTGTGGGGAAGCTAAGAGAACACTCTAGAAAGCCTGGGGAGTCTGGATCATAGTCTCTTCTCTACCACTCACTTAGATCAATCTTATGAGCTTACCACGTCTACTCAACATGGTATGTGAAAACACAATGGCCCCTGCTCCTAAATGACTTCCAACATGCTCTTTGTGGTGTCTAATATAGGTTGATTTTAATTCATCTCGACCAAAGCCACAGCCCTTCTACTCAGCCACAACTAGTCAGCTTTACAAAGTGAAAGGGAAGCCTCCTGGGAAGAGCAAGTGAACTGAGCACACTTGCACAAACTTATTTAGGAACTTCCTAAATACAAACTGTTACATGAACAAATGGGCCTTTTCAAAAATCTAGGATTCCCACTTGTAACTGAAGAAGAAGAGAAATGGAGTGCACACAAAGGCTGGGACATGGAGGAGTACATAAAACGGGGACATTATACCAAAGGAGGAGACAAGAAGAGTCCTCCTCCCGCAGCAAGGTGCTCCCCACATGGATACTCCAAGGCAGCTCTTCACAGTGGGCACCTTCACTTCTTCAGTAGTGGCCGCTGGCTGCAGCCAGCTGCATGGGTCCCCACACCAGCCCCTTACACCACACACTCTCTTGCCTTTATCCCAACCTACCCAATATATCACCAGGAAGCCTCCACGGCCCAAGGGGATCTCTCTAAACTTGAAATCCTGCAAGTCCTATTCTTTACCATACTCATTGAACAAGCACTTGTGTGCCAGGCAATGTAGAGGGAGCTTAGAGTATAAAATACAGAAGAGTCCCAGGCCCTAAGGAGCTTCTACACTATTAAAGAATCCATATGTATAAACAAAATACAATGTGGTAGGTGGTAGACTAGAGAGATGTAGTAAATACTATGGAAACTAGGAGAATGGTATGACTAATTCTGCCTTGTGCAATCAAGGACACTTTGCCTTTAGCTGGGTCCTGAAGCATGAATAAGAGTTCACCAGGCAGAGAAAGTCCAGAGAGAAGGGCACCTATGTAAGCACAGACGGGAGAACACAGCAGGCATGCTCTGGAGAAGGGGAGGGGGCTGGGGAAAGAGCTCCCAGTGAGGAGTGGTCAGGCAGTGCCTTCACAATCTAAAGGGCTTTATTATGGTCAAAGGCATTTGCACTTTATCCTAGAAGAAATCTGGGGATACTGAAGGCCAACAAACCCAGGGGTGACGTTACCAGTTTGGGATTCAGAGAAAGGATACTGCTGGCAGGATGGGAATAAGAATCAAGTCTCAAACTGAGTCCCATCCTAACAATCTGAAGCTTCTACTAATCAGTAAGTGGGTATTATTTGCATTTTCGTCCAAACTGAAAAAGGAACGTGGCCTGGCAGACAGGAGCTGTCCACATGACAAGACTACATTTCTCAAACAAGTGCATACGAACACTTGTGGCTACGGCTAGCTGAAGAACGAGTGATGACTTAGAGCACTGTGTGCCTCCTCTGCGCTTTCTCACAACCGCGGTGAGCGAACTCTCAGACTCTGTAAATCTGGGGAGGGGAAAAGCCATGTGAACTTACTTGTCTGTCATCACCGTCGGCTGCTCGTCCGTGAATTCTTCGGGCGCCGGCACAAACATGCTGACGATGCTGGGTGCTGACAGCAGGCTGGATTTCGTGGCGCCTGGGTGAGTGGCAAGGAGACAGCTGGTGAATAAAGGTCTGTGGCTGGGGGCCGGGAGAAGCCCGTTCGCCTCTCAGAAATCCTCCCACGATCACACGGGATACGACGTGATCAGCACCACCGCATTACGAAACAGCCTCAATGGTAAAATGAATTCAAGAAAGACTGGTTTGTTTCTGTTTGTATGATTTTAAGAGCTAGAATCCTATCACTCTGTTTGCTTCCTGACTTCAAAAACATCAGAAAGAGTTCAGATGTACCAACAGGAGACGAAGAGAAAAGTGGAAAAATGGGCAATCTATTCAAGGGCGCGCTCAGATGAGGCACAGCCCTTATTTTCCAGGCATAAAAGGAAGATGCCCTTATGATCCTACATTTCCCAAATCACAAATGTGTGTCAACCCTAAAATGCTGCCAGTTTGAGAAGGGAATAAGATCCCAGAACTCTACACACTTAAATAAGGGGAGGTGCTTGAGCTATGAAATATCAGAGCAGCTTTCTACTTTGGAAATTAGTATCATAAGCCCTGAAGCAAAAGACTTCCTTTTTCAAACTGAAGTTTTTATGAATGAAAGAGTAAATGTCTTGAAGAAATCATCCAGCGACTGCAGCCAATAAATACCAGAGTCTGAACTTTGGGTTTTGATGCCTTCAAAGAAATCTAAGGCAAGAATTTTGGCAACATACTCTAGTGATAAGTCAATCTAAAGAGCCAGGTGACCATTCTCTATTAAGGAAACCACCCGTGCTGGGCCAATTCTTCAGGAACAGTGGAAATGAGGCACTCCAAAAAGAATCCCAAAGGCACAATCCAGGATAATGTCATGTTCTGCAGACTGATAACTAGTCTCAGAGTTTTTCAAACAGGAAAGAAGGCAGAAAAACTCAAGGGTCATTAAAGAATCTATTTCTCTTCTTTCCCTTCCTGTAAGATGGCGGTTGAACAAGCTGAGACGCCAGACACTAAGAAGAAACCTGAAGCAAGGAGGCTGATGCTGGTGGCAAGGTCTAGAAGGGTAACCTCAAGGCTAAAACGCCAAAGAAGGGGAAGCCCCACTGCGGCCAAAACCCTGTCCTAGTCAGAGGAATTGACAGATAGTCTTGATCAGCTATATTTTCCAGAAAGACCACATATGAGAAGAAGTATTCAGCAATGAAGTCCAGGGTTGAAAAGAAAAAGAATGAGAAGGCTCTTGGTATTGTTCCAAAACCATCAGTGGTGACAGGAATGGTGGTACCCGAGTGGTTAAACTCTACAGAATGTCTAGATATTATCCTATTGAAGATGTGCCTCAACAGCTGTCAAGCCACGGCCAAATCCTTTCAGTCAGCACGTGAGGAAACTGCAAGCTTGCTTCACTCCTGAGACCATTTTGATCATTCTCCGTGGGCACCACAAAGGCAAGAGGGTGGTTTTCCTGAAGCAACTGAGAAATGACCTGCTGCTTGTGACTGGCCCTCTGGCCCTCCATCAAGTTTCTCTGCATAGAACATACCAGAAATCTGTCATCGCCACCTCCACCAAAATTGATACCAGCGGTGTGAAAATCCCAAAACACTTCACTGAAGCTTACTTCAGATAGAAGAAGCAACTGCATAAACCCAAACACCAGGAAGGAGAGATCTTCAACATGGAGGAAGAGAAATACGAGACTATAGAGCAGCGCAAGGTTGACCAGAAAGCTCGGGACTCGCAAGTTCTGCCAAAAATCAAAGCTGTTCCTCAGTTTTAGGGCTACCTCTGCTCTGTGTTTTGTTTCGCAGATGGAGTTTATCCTCACAAATTGCTGTTCTGAATTTCTTAAAAAGAACCTAATTAAATAACTGATCCATTTAAAAAAATAAATAAAGAACCTGTTTCTCATCAAGAATTGGTCATTTAATGCTGAAAAACAAAACGAAATTGTATGATCCTCCCTTAAATAGGAGATAATTCAGAGAACTGGTTTTTAAAAGACATAATGTAAAAATTTTAGAGACCTAGTGAAGTGGGCAATGTGTTTCAATCTGAGGGAGAAAAAAAAAGGGCACGAAAGCCTCTGGAGAATCAAGATGCTTCCACACTGTACAGACTCCCTTGTCTGATCAAAAGCTACAAAGTGTGTTTATGAGAAGCAGGAGGCCCTGTAGACCCAAAGAGCAAAGGAAAGTATCTAAAAACATCTTTATGTCGCTTCCAAAGGTCCCACATGGGCATCTAAATTTTATTACGATATTTACCAACTATCTCCGAGTAACATTCTTTCCTACTTGTACCCAAGTGTATCATGAAAAAGGGTCTCCAATTGTCACATCAAGATGGCACTTTGTGTGGAAGCAATGGTATTTATGCTTGTAGCCTAACTATAAACTGATTAATAATAAAAAAGACAAGAACTGGGCCAAGATAAAAGGAGACATGATTGATTATTAAACACTAAGGTGAACAGCATGAAGTCACTTCAAGAAACCAAAACACAGAAAGTTTAAACCCAATATTCCACATTTCTTGGACATTGACAGACCAGGCCTACTAGATGCCAAAATGCCTGTGCTAAAAGTAGAAAAATTCAGCCCACAAGGCAGTGATATATACATTGTCTTACTAGAAATGAGAAATTCAAAGAAAAAAAAAACTCTTGAGTCAAGGCTTTCACATTATTACCAATTACTATTAAATAGAAATCACCATTCAAATCAAGAAAAGGGATGGAATCAAAGTCATTTGGGTGGTTTCAAGCCAATTATTACCCAACACAAATGTCAAGACAATAGCATTGTTTTTGACAATAGCATTGTGAAGTTGCTTATTCACATGACAACACCAAATATGTCATGCAATATTTATGGCAGTCATCTATAAAAGATATTGGGTACTGGCTCCCATATGGCAACATTAGCTGAATCAATGGATTTCTGAATATTGCTAATAATATGGGAGCAGAGTAATGTAGAAGAAGAAGGTGGGAATTGCAAAAGGAATCTGTAAGACCTCAGCTACCTTTTGTTAGAGCTGAGTTACAACTAAGTCTGCAATATTAAAGGCAGTCCCGTTATCCCCCAGTTGGGGGCAATACTTTTGATGGCACCACTATGGTTCCCTTACTGAATCCCCAAAGTGCACTCTATATTGAACTAGGAACAGAGCTAGAAGGTTCTTAGAAACTTAAATAAAGAAGAGACTTCCTCCAAAGACCTACTCCAAAGCTAGAGATTTTGACCAAAGTCCCTTGGGGAATCTTAGAGATAGGGGATAGTATAAAGGTGTTGGTTTGTCTCAAAGTGCACATGTACCCATCAGTCCTTTTGCTACATCAATGGATTTCTTCAGTTTATTGTGAAAGAGAGTCACTTTCTGCCTTTGTTCCCATGACCTCGTTCCATTTTTGCTGCTACTAACTTGGTCACTGGACCATGGCTAAGCACCAGAGTTGTTTAACCAACCTGACTTCTGCTCATAAAAGCTTTTCCTAGACCCATAAGTGAGAAGAGTCCCATCGCATCCAGGGGCTAAAACTGCTACTCACTGCCCAATGAATATTAGCAAAAGCTGAAGATAAATATCTCCTTGTTCCTAAGGAAAATTAGAAGAATGGTATGGTCCCGAGTGATAGGTCCTAAATAATAAGTCTGCTTGATTTAAGGAGCTCACTAAGAGATGTGGTCATAGTTCTTGTTTTTTTTTTTTTTTTTAATACAACNGGGTGATTGATATACACAGTGTCTTTCAGCTCATCCAGTCTGAGATTCCACCACTCAACTAACCTCTCATTCTCAATGGTTGTCCCTCCAGGTCAGGGTTGAGGCACATTGGCACATTGCATTGGCGTTTCCCGGGCTGTATCTGTTCTGTGGATAAATAGAGCATTTCAGTCTTCAATGTGGTCAATTTAGCATGATTCACAATACAAAGAATTTAACAAATAATTTCTTGGGGCCATTTTTTTGGTCATTGTTATTGTTGATTATTAATATTTACAGGAAACATCCTAGATTTTAGGGGAGGGTCGTCTGGGCTTTCACTACAAACCTTTCATTCAGGTATATGAAGTGCAATGAAAAGCAGGAGAGCATCTAAAACTGCCCCAAAAAAGTCCAGATTCTCTACCTCCTCACCAAAAAAAAAGCTCAAATACTATTATCTCTTGATATGAAATGAAAAAAAAAAAACTGAAAGGCTAATGTCACAGCTACGAAATAAATGTATTATGCAAATCAGTAAACATATTAAGTGATCATTTGGGGCAATGGCCAGAAAGGTCATACAGAAAACATGTGGAACTGGTAGCAAGGAAATGGCAGTGTTTCACTGAGGGCTAAGGAACAGGAATAAGGGAACAAGGGAGGAAATGGAGGAGCGGTGCTTCTGGAACATTTGTTTCCTATGAAAGATGAGACAGAGAAGCAACCATCAGATGTGCATGGATGGAGTCGAGGCAGGTATTCAGCGAGCAAGCAGGTGCATGCTGAGGTGAATCGATCATGACCCAGGTTTTAGACAGCCTTTCGCAGTGTCTACATGAATCAACATGTGTAGGCACGCCACCTAACACTCAACTCTACATTCATCGATTCTCCTGTGGTCTTAGATTCAGGGAAGACTTTTTGTCCCACTAATAAAAACAAGTGTATTGAGATGAAGCTCCAGTAGGACTTGGGGACTTAAGAGAACCAACTTGGAGAATGGAAAACAAGCCTACGAAAACAGGTGAAAGAAATTCAGGCAGCATGTCAATGGCGACTATTAAGTGAGAAGCCAGAGTAACATGAACGAGGCTGAAGTTCGGTTGAATGTGAAAAATTCAGTTGAATGGGTTATTTGGCATCATGTAGATTTTTTTAAATTAAAATTTGGATTGGACATTGAGATCTGTTTGTCTTTTTATAACTCTACTGAGCCAATCAAACTAGGTTGCAGTTGTAATCCAAATCTGAAAGGTTAGCTGAGCCTGAGGTACTTGCTACAGAAAACAGAGGCATGGTAAAATAATCTTCAGAGCCCCAGCTCAACCTACCAAAAGTAGGTGGGGAGCATTTAATTATCCGAGAACTAACCAAACAAAGGCTTCCATCCTCGGTTCCTTACATGGTTTCATCTCAGTAAAGAGAGACACAGGGGGGCACCTGGGTGGCTCAGTCAGTTAAGCATCTGACTCTGGATTTTGGCTCAGGCCATGATCTCATGGTTCATGAGTTCGAGCCCTGCATCAGGTTCTGACTGGTGGGATTCTCTCTCACCCTCTCTCTGCTCCTCCACCACCCCCACCTCTCTCTCAAAGTAAATAAATAAAGAGAGAAACAGTCCTCTGTGGTGTGGACAGAAAGACTCCATCTAGACCTAGTCAGCTGTCAGGGCTGGTTATCCTGACTTTCTCCTTGTCTTTCTTGCCTGATGGCTTTGGGCCATTACATTTTTCACTACCACTTACCACCAAAAAGAAGATAAGACAAGAAACCTTTAAAATGTTAAGAGCCCTCATAAAGGCCAGGAGAGTTGAAACCACTGGTTAAATGTAGGCTTGGGTATGGTGTGTAGGACTTATTTATCTAGCTCTCCTTTTTGGAAAAAAAACAATGGATGCGGTGGGAGAGAGAAGATAAAATGTATGTGAAGATTATGGTTTTGAAAAAAAATGACAGTATGTCAGTATTTTCGTTTTGTGGACATGATAGTTTCTGGCCATAAGGAAGGATATTAAAATAATAATCTCATATAACTATGGCCAGAAAGTACTAAAGCAAGACGCTAAAATAGTCTGATACAAGTGTTGGTCCCCAGAGCATACCACAGTAATAGACTGTGTCATTTTCATAGTGCATGCGTGTTGCAAAGTGCTTTTGCGTATGTAATCTTGTAACTCAAATGGCCCCTTTAATTAAAAAAGAAAAACATGAAAGGCAGGCGCTAAAAAGAGCAGGTTTACAGCAGTACTCCTGGCTTGAGAAAGTGTATGTGTGCAGAACGTGGTACCAAAGTTTAGAAAATGCAGAGTGATCATGTTTAAAACGGACATGTCATGGCAGCCCAGTTCTTATTTTAAAACTGAGGTTAGATGCAGCGCCACCGTATAAGCATGAGGGTGTCCGACCTGGTGACCCTGCCGACTAAAACACAGAGCTCATGTTCCCAAACCTACCGGCAAATCATGACATCGCTAAGCTACGTTTGTTAGTATTAGTATTAGTGCTAATATTCCCTTATTTGGGGTGCTTTACAAAACACAGAATATGGTAAACTGGTGTTTTTGTTAATCTGCATCAGGAAGTCATAATCCCATTCCCTTCTGTATGCGTTTACATCGTTCAACCCCCAGATAGATAACCTAATATCTGGAATCCGGGTCTTAGGGGAGAAAGAGTTGGACCAGCCTAAAGGGACAAACAGGTGGCTCTAGAACACTTGGAAAATTTAAATAGACTTATTCATGACCTTAGGTTTTTTTTTTTTTAAATAAATAATTTGAATCACAGAACACAAGAGAAACATCTAATCCTTAACACGAGAGCAGAGGGGACACACAGAAAGTGGCATTAGCTGATCTGAGAGGTAAAAGGAGAAGAAAAGGCTTGACCCACCAGTGTCCCAGTTGCTGATGTTATGGGGGGCGCTAGACTGATGCTCCAGCTGTCGCTTCATTAACTGGCTCATTGTTAGAGCTCCCAGGGATCCCCTTTTCATCTGCCTATACTGAGCTATATGGAGGAAATTAGGACATGATTACTGGGGGGCATAAATTTCCACAGCACACAAAGGCTCTACAAATTCATATAGAACCTTAATTGAATCTTCAGTGGCTACTTATAATTGTTTGGTAAATCGTATGCTCTTGTCCGAGGCAAAATCCAGACACACTGCTATTCCCAGTGCCTTTCTTCCCTCAGTAAAGAAAGAAAAGGTGCCTGTGAGCATTTATCTGTAGTCGGCAGAATACTTACAGTTGCAACAAAATGGTTACTTTCATTTACTTTTTTATTTGTATACTCTACCTCGGTCCAAAAAGGTATTAAGGCAGATGATACTACTTTGAATTTATAGCTTAACTTTATTTTTAAATGGAGCTAGTGCATCCATGGCTTAAGGCTCCATCATATCCCCGTGGGGTCCCCATGTAAAGGTGTGTGCATGTGTGTACATTTATGTTTTGGAGTAAGATGACACATATCAACCCCAATTTTTAGAGAGGGAAACTGAAGCAAATGAAATTATGTTACTTGGGAACCAACTAGCAAATGGGGTGGTCATAAACTCAAAGCATGTTGACTCCAAAGTCAATGCTGTTTTCAATCTCTGCCCACTGTTTGGGAAACGTGAATCGGGTCACATTCCACAATTGTTTTCCAGTACACATCTTTGTTTTGGAAAATAATGGTAATATTTTTATCCTGCCATTTAAGCACTGGCAAATATCCCACCAAAGAAATGTCAAGTTATGGGCATTTCCAAACCAGGATAATAATTTAAAAAAAAAAACAAACAAAAAACACTTCTGCCAGTAGACTGTTGAGAGAAAAAGCAACCTGTCTCCTACCCTTCTATTCCTCTGTTAGGGGTCCCGTCGGTCTCTGCCATCAGCCCAGTGAGAAAAGCAGAGAATCGTTGATGTGCCTTTTCTACATGATCCCAAACTCCTGGACATTTGAGAGCATGTTATTCACTCTCTTATGAGGACAGTTTCAGAAACTGAGTTCTGAAGTACCTGTCATAGCAGGGGATGGTGGAAACTAGGATGATTGTATGGCCCCTGGAAAGCCTTAAATGTTATACACAGGCTTCACAATCACCATATACCAAGACTGCAACTTGGTGACATGTGAAATCAATTATAACATTTTTAATGTAATTAGCATGCTGTTTTGATTCATGGCGGTCACGGCATGGTTAGCTACAGAATGATCATCGAGCAAACTGATCCAAAGAGGGGGTGTGATGGGAATTCTTGTGTCTTAGAGTCCATGTCAGCTAAATTCACCAACATGGAAAATCTCTGATTCTTGTTGATTGCTGAAATTTACAATGTTATGAACTCACTGGAAAGGGGACACCTTCAGGTAAAATACAAAAGCAGAAATCTTTTTAGAAGACTTAACAAATTTAAAAATTAACATGCTCAAAGGAGGATTTACAACCTCTAGTGATTTCATAATTTCTCCAATTTTCAGTTGTTTGTAAAGACAGCAGAATTCCCTGAGAGTAAAAACCCTTAATGTTTAGCTCAGTGTGTGGGGTGCCTGGCATAATGCCTCCAAGAACACCCCACCAAGAGCCATCCAATACATGCTTTTAATGGAGAGGAGGAGGAAGGTGGAAGTGTAATGATGCACTGAGCGAACTCCAGCAAAGCTAGTTCAGTCATGACGTTAGGATCATGAGACAGGGATACACTTATTTTACGACACATTCAGCTAGGACTGAAGTCAAGCTGACTTAGTCGCCCTATCTCAATTTATACCCAACTTGGAATTCTAATTATAATTTGCTATCTTCTTTTTTTTAGATGATACAGGTAAATTAGGAGGGGAGAGACTATACTTTCATGATTTTAGTATGTGGGCTTAAAAATGGGGGATTTATCATGTCATCAAACATATTTTTATGATAAAAGAACAATTACGTTCAGAACTAGCTGTTCTTCCTTGCTACCAAAAGGGCAAGTAACTGTCACTTGAAAACACTTTCTTAGAATTTCTATAATCTCTATTATAAGTGAATTTGAGTTCTTCTGAGGCAGCGGGTTATACCAAACAAGAGCACGGACTTGCAAATCAAACGGACCTAGTATCAGTCCTTGTCTCTATCACTTAGTAGCTATCTGACTTAGGCAAGTCACTTAGCCTCTCTAACCTCTGTTTCTTAGTCTATAAAATGGGGTCAATAATATCTGCCATGCAGGGCTAATGTAAGGATTAAGTAAGATAATGCGTGTAACCATCTGGCACAGTGCCCAGCAAGAAGAATCAAATCAATCGTGGCTATTACTACTACTATGACTATAAACTCCTTGAACAAGGGGTGTCTCTTACTTATTCATCTTTGACCCTCAGAGGCAAGCACAGTGCCCGGCACCCGGAAGTCACTTAATAAATAGTTGCTGAGTGAATGAATGAATGAATGAGTGAATGAATGAATGAATGAATGAATAATGAAGATGATGATGTTGTTCCATACTACCAGTCCAGCATTTAAGTTAGGATCTTTATTGGGTTTTCAGGATCATCCTCATTTCAAAAAAAAGTCAGAGGAAAATTAACTAGCTCCTCAGGCAGCGTTCACGTGAACACGAGGGACCAGTGCATGGGATGAGGGAGGCAGAAGGTATGCCTCTGCATCTCTGATCCCTGCTGAGAGCCTCCCGTGCTAACGTCCCCTCACTGGCTCCAATGAGCCAGGTGGACACCTTACCTTCACCTCAACGGAACCCATGCTCCTCAAGGACAAAAGCTAGGACCCGACCCCAGAAGGCAGTTTCGAAACAGTTGTCTCCTACAGACCCTGTAGAATTTCACGCCATTTGTATTTTCAGATCCAAAAGGGCTAGATTCAGTCATGACACTGGGATCGCGGTATAGGCTGTTGCATTTATTTTATGATAACTTAGATAACGTGTCGGAAGTGATTCAAATTGAACCCAGGTGTTCCGTGTAAAATTCTGTCACAAGCAGTGCTTTTCCTTTGTTTCCACACTAGTTCTGTGCCTTAGGTTTAGGCTAGTCATACGTACTTCTTATTTTACTGAATTATGTAATTCAGTGATGAATCCGTAACAAATTAGGATTTCTGGCCAATCAGTAACCGTACTGATTTATCAAACACTTGAGCTATTATTGATAAAACTGAGCCTATGCCTCAGGATCTCTGAGATCTTACAGCAGAGTGTCACCCAGGAAGCTAACACAACACGTATAAAGAAAAAACCTCACCAAAAGCAGGAGTGTGAAAACTGAATACAGTGCGGTAGGAATTGCTCCAAAATCAACGAAGGTGAAATGATCAGCGAAGGAAATCTTACTTGTTATTGAGGAATGGCTACTGGTTTCTGGTACCCCTGCTTCTAATGTTGGGGCAGACGAGGATTCTCGTGGCATTTCCAAAGTTGAAAGTCCTTTAGTAGAGGGATCTACAAACAGAAACATTATTTAAATCTCAGGGTATTGAGTAACAGCAAGGTCAAGGACCTTTCCCATATCTTTTCCCTCTTGCATAATACACCCATTCGAATCATTCTGTACATTCTGGCCCCATTAATTACTTTAACAGAATTATATACACACTGGTTTCAAAATTCCCTGGAAAGCTGCTCCCACGTTACACTCTGCGTCTGTGGAGGTGCCTCCCAGAGATTCACAACAGCGCAATGACAGAGTTAGAGCTTCGAGATGCCCCTCCTGAACATCCTCCAGCTGGTCACTTAGCCTTTCCAGAACGGAATTCCTTTTCATCTGCTACCTAAAGATGCTCACGGTTTATTCTACCTACATCATTCCACCACTCCGCTTCATTCTGGCAACATCCTACTCACTAATTACATCTCAATTATACAGACAATTCTTCCTCCAGAAGGTCTTCAAGGTACCCCCCTGCTCCTAAAAAATACAAACCAAAATCTGGATCATGCGATCCTCTTATGTAATCCCTGAACACCTTGTCTTTAACCTTTCCCAAACTTAACACGCTATAATGAAATTCTCTATATTCTTGTCTATAGCCTTTGCTGAACTGTAAGTATTGCAGAGCAGAGACTGTATCTAATTTGGAATAAACTGTATTAACTCAGATTTTCTATTTTATTAGTTGACCAAGAAACAGACTATATCATGTGCTCCTTCTATTTAATAAATGTATCTAAGAGGAAATATTTACTGCATAAATAGTACACAATAGTCTTCTATTTTATTTTTCTATTATATTTCTTTTCTGCATAAAATGCACAATAGTCTTCTTAATCTATCAGTAATGGAAAACAAGCTGTTCCACATTATTCTAGGTAAAGATGATCCTTTAAAACTTGATAGTTTCTCATAGCAAACCCCCTAAAATTCTTTACAAACCTTCTTGCCATCCTAAAGCAACACTGTATACTGAACCAAGTGAGCAGCCTGGCGTTACCCTCTAATAGGCTTCCACGAATGTTCCATGCTATCACCTGGGGACGCCCCTCCTAAATGGCTTCAAGTTCTCAAGCTTCACAATGATTCGGTCCTATTCTTTTTATATTGTCAATTTCTCTCTTGTCCAGAGCAAGTCACCATACGTTCATCCATACATACAACTGAAGTATACAGATGCTATTCTGTTATCGGCTGATCACTAAACTTGTTGGAAATAAAAGTAAAATTGATCCTGGGTGAGATTCTGGGAGGAAAGTTTTCAAGCACTGATGCTAGAACATCCGCTTTTGGACTCTCAGAGGTCTTTCTGAATAGACATGATTGCCAGATTAATCATTCCTGATTTAAAAAGAAAACTATCACTGTTACAGTGTTTCCTGCACCCTCTTGAGTAATTACACGCAAAATGACTACCTGTTTTAAATTACCTTAGTCACTAAGATATTACAGATTAGGTCATTACTTTTCTCTTAGGTATCCTCCCCAAACCTCTAGCTAACAACACACACAGTCAAAAAAATAATAAATAAATAAATAAATAAATGCACAGTCACCTCTCTTCATCCTCATCTGCCTCTGTTTTACATATGCTGCTACTCTGGCATGATAATCCCACCAACAATATAGAACAAGAAAGCTTAAAAATCATGTTCGAGAATTCTTTGAAAGACCATTGAGGCTTTTAGAGTTTTGCTCTGCTTACGGAAATCTTTGGTGCATCTCTTATTTGAAGCAAATGTAATTTCTTTACTGTAAGGTAGTTGTTATTAATCGTTAGTGTACAAAGATTTCATAAGCCAGGCAATTTTTGCTCAATCTTAAATCATTTTATGAAAAGTTCCATTTGTATACAGCTTAGGACATACAATAAATATCTGAACAGACCTATACACTTTGTGTAAAATATTTTTATTTGGTTTTTAAAAAATTTTATGTTTATTTTTTAATGAGAGATACAGAGCGTGAGCATGGAGGGGCAGAGAGCGAGAGGGAGAGGGAGACACAGAGACCAAAGCAGGCTCCAGGCTCTGAGCTGTCAGCACAGAGCCCAACATGGGACTTGAACTCACAAGCCTTGAGATCATGACCTAAGCTAAAGTCGGATGCTTAACCAACTGAGCCACCCAGGTGCCCCTTTATATTTTTATTCAGTTTTTATAGTGATGTATAGAAAACGTCATAACCATCCATTCATTCATCAAACATTTGCAAAAACTCTATTAGGCACTTGATATACAACCAGTGAACAAACCAGGCAAGAATCCTTGCCTTTGGGAACTTTCATTTTAGTGGGGGGAGAAACAGACAATAATTAATATACATAAAAGTAAATTTTCAAGTTAGAAGAGTAATTCTCTGTAGAAGAAAACCAGAAAGGAAGGGATTCCAAGATGCCAGACAGGGATGGAAAGGTAGGGTGTGGTCCAGGCTTCACTGGGAGCCTGGTGTTTGATCAAAGGATCAAAAGAAGTGAGAGAGTGAGCTGGGCAGACATGTGGGCAAGACATTTTAAGGTTGAGGGAACAGGAAACAGCCAATCATAAAGACCTCCAGGTGAAGCTATGTGGGGAGGGCTCAAGAAATGGCAGGCAGATTTGCAACAACATGGATGGACTGGAGGGTATTATGTGAAGCAAAATAAGTCAGAGAAAGACAGATATCATATGATTTCACTCATATGTGGAATCTGAGAAACTCAACAGATGAACATAGGAAAAGGGAAGGAAAAATAAGATAAAAACAGAGAAGGAGGCAAAGCATAAGGGACCCTGAAATACAGAGAACAAACTGAGGGTTTCTGGGAGTGGGGATGGGTTAAATGGGTGACAGGCATTAAGGAGGACACTTTTCAGGATGAGCACTGGGTGTCATATGTAAGAGATGAATCACTGGCTTCTACTCCTGAAGCCAAGACTACACTGTATGTTAACTCACTTGAATAGAAATGTTTTAAAAAGTGGAAAAAGAAATGGCAAGCAGCCACAGCAACTGGGTAGAAGCAATGTGGTGATAGCAGCATAAAATGAAGTCAGAGAGCTAATGAGAATCAAGGCCACATAGCACTTCAGGAATATAAAGGACCTGAGCTTCTACTATGGAAGAAATGTGGAGCCAATGGAGGGTTGGAATAAGAGGAATAGTATAATCTTAAGTTTTAAAGGATCGCTCCACCTGCTGTGTTGAGAAGGTATGAAGACAACACGAGTAGAAGGCAGGGGACCTGTTAGGAGGCTATCGCCGCTGACCCAGGTGAGAGGTGTTGGTGGTTCAGAGCCCAGTGGGAGAAGAGAGATGGTAAGAAGGGACCAGATTCTGGGTGTACTCTGAAGGTGGATTAAGGTGGCCAGACAAAATAGAGGATTCCCAGTTAAAATTTAATTTCAGATAACCAACAGATAACTTTTTATTATGAGTACATCCCATGTAATACTTGATAGATATGGCTCCAATTCTTCACTCCTCCATAAATCCATGTCCTTTGTCATGTGACTTAGAAGTTCCTCCCTCATAAGAGGCAGGATATATTTCTCTCCTTATTTGGGGTTTGGCCAGGTGATTTGTTTTGGCTAATGAAATGTTTGCAGGCAAGACATGACCAAGGCTTAAAAAGCACCTGTGCAATTAGCCTTGCTGTCTTGTACCTCTGCCATCATCATAAGATATTCCTGGGCTTCAAGAGTCCTAGGAGAAGGTGGGCCACCCAGCCCAGCTCAGCCTAGATTAGCCAATCCACACTGACCAACAGACTGTCCAATTAAATAAATACCCATGACTTATTGCTAGATGTTGTGGAGATTTTATGCTTGTTACACAGCATTCTTCCAGCAACTGGCAACGGATGGAGTTGTCTCAGCATACAGACAATATGTAAAATCATAAAATTAGGTGAGATCACTCAGAAGAGCAGGTGTAAATAGAGGACTGAGACTGTAGGGCGCTCCCTCATAAGGAAGAGTTTGAGAAGGAGTGACCATTGAATAAGCAGAAAATCAAGAGAGTATGGTATCAAAGAAGCCAAGTACAATAGGGGTGGGTGGGTAAGAGCTAAGAACTTACCACTGGTGACTTTGTCAAGTGATGCTTGGGTGAACCACTGGGGATGAAACTTCATAGGAAGGATGAATTCTTTAGAAAAACAAGAGTTGGGGGGTATCTAGGTGGTTCAGTTGGTTAAGCGTCCAACTCTTGATTTCAGCTCAAGGTCATGATGTTGAGCCCTACATCAGGCTCTGTGGAGAGTGTGAAGCCTGCTTGGGATTCTCTCTCTCCTCTCTCTCTCTGCATCTCTCCCACTTGTGCTCACTCTCTCTCTCAAAAATAAATAAATAAACCTCAAAAAAAGAGAGAGAGAAAAGAATGGGAGAAAGTTGGAGATAATGATTATATAGGCAACTCTTTAAAACATTTTGCTAAGGGGGGAGGAGCAAAATGAGACAATAATTAGGAGAACTGGGATCAAGAGCTTTTTTTAGAGAGAGAAATAAGATCATATTCATATGCTCATGTGAAGAATACCTTAGGAAGCAAAGACCAAGGAGGGAGAAAGAAGGGAGAATTTCTAGGCCTATGTCCTGGAGTAGGTAAGAGAAGTGGAATCTTGTCCACCTGTGGAAAGGCTGGCTTTAAACAGTAACCAGACAGTTCACCTGTAGCCCCAGCCAGGAAGGCCAGGTGTACAAGGGCAGACATTGGAAGGCACGCCAAGGAGGTGGGAGGAGACTGTGGAAATTTCTTCCGATTATGTCAAACAGGAAGAATAATCGAAAGTTTGGAAAGATAAGTAGCCAGGACATAGTCACTGAGGGAGAATGGAAATGTGAATGGAGGAGAATGGAAATATGGTGTGATTGCCAGGTAGTTTAAAGAGCCAGTGAGGTCTGTGGTCATGAATCTGAAATGAGACTGGTCACTATTCTGTGTTTTTCTCCAGTCACAGCATCTACAGATGCTGGTAGATGGAAAGGTGGATCTGACAAGGTTGTGTTTAGCCAAGCAAACCTGAAAAAGCAAAGGCCGGGGAGGCCGCAGCAGGTGGAGGGTTACATGGATTGAGATGAGTAAAGAAGAGGAGAGGTGACGTGAAGTAAGGGAGGGACATGAAAGATAGTTGGACCGACACAGTGTTGCCTAGAGAGAGGGAAATAGAAGTCAGAGAACAGGAGACGTGAGAATGACATGGAAAGGCTGCATTTGTTGGTCTGTGACATGACCATGGGAATGAATAGCCGAACTAGGACGGAGGTTAAAAACCAAGTCACTAGAAATGATGAATTCAAAGAACTAAGAAGCCAGAGACTCAGAAGAGTCATCTACTCTAGGGGCGCCTGGGTGGCTTAGTCGGTTAAGCATCCGACTTTCGCTTAGGTCATGATCTCGCAGTTCGTGGGTTCGAGCCCCGCGTCGGGCTCTGTGCTGACTGCCAGCTCAGAGCCTGGAGCCTGTTTCAGTCTGTGATTCCCTCTCTCTCTGACCCTCCCCTGCTCACGCTGTCTCTCTCTCTCCTAGAAATAAATAAAAAAAAAAAAAAGAAGAGTCATCTACTCTAATACTCGAATCACTAAGAATTAAGGCAGAAACGGTTTCGAAAAGAGTGAAAAAAGAACCAGGAGTGAAACTGTCACCAGATTAACAACAACAACAAAAAAACCCAAAACACAGGGGTCAGTAATAAGAGGTTCAGAGCTGGGTGTTTTCAGAGATAAGGGGGGAATGACCTGAAAGGGGCGGTGACGAACACGGAAGGTGTCTACCCCTCACCCAAGTCCAAGGGGACAAGGCAGTGAGGAAAGCTGTGACCTCAGGCAGAGCCGGGTTTCCAGAGGAAACTAGGGCATGGAGGAGCCATCAGAGGAGAGAGCATATAGGAGATTCTGCTCACGAAGGAAGAAGGAAGGGGTTCAGTAGTTAGCGTAAGTGGGGACAAAACTTCGGAACAGGAGAAGTGCAGAGCCTTCCGGAAATTAGAAGGGTGACCTGGGCCTTCCTGCTGGGACTCACAGGAACAGAGAGAAAGTGCTCGGTGTGGGTAGACCTGGTGGTTCAAGGCAATCAACGGTGCTAAGGCTCTGAGTCGGGAAGGACTGGGAGCTTCCCTTTACTCCAGCTGACAGAGGGAGAAGGTATGCAGAAGCCTGTTGTGTCTTCCTCTGAGCACACAGGCCTCCTTCCAGCTCCCAGTAAGGGAGAGAAGATCTGTGTGTCTGTGGGAGGTGGGACACTATACAGATACAAAACAATGGCAGTACCACATATATTAGAAACATTTTAAAGACATCATAATTGTCAGGTGCTTTCCTCTTGTTCTGATAACAAATGTATTAATATGAAACCAATCTCCTCCCTGGTAGCCTAGGGAACAGTCTGACATAGGACGGATAAAGGAGGCAAAACACACACACGCACACACGCAGGCAGGCACACACACACATACATACTACAACCTATATATCATACACACCCACTCTGTGGACTTAAGTTTCCTATAACCCACCCTTTGGCTTCATATGGTTTCTTATCTACCCACCCTACAAACCTCTATAGTCTCTGGGTCAATACTTTCCTCTATGTATATGTAGCAATCTTCCTGGATCCAAACAATAAAGAGGTTTACCAGTTTCCCAAGAAACCTTCTTAAACTTTCTGTTGTTACCAGGATCTTATTCTTCCCGCTGCCTGGAAAGGGTCCCTTTCCAAATATGCTCATGTTCCTTCAACAGATTTTTACAGAGCACATTCAAGGTACAGAGCTCTGTCCCGGGAGGTAGAGAGCAGCTGGAAATCTCGGGAAATGCCCGGGGCGAATAAAAAATCTTAACCCCTTGTCCTAGGAGCTGATTTTGTGTGGAGCAGTGGGAGAGGAAGGACTAGAATCAGGGCAATAGTTCTAGTGCTGCTCCTGTCTGTCTGCAGGACCGGAGACATGATTTCCTCAGAGTGTCTGTCTCCTTCTACAGAAAACGACATGTTTTCCGCTACAAGTTTCCAAGATCTTTCCCAGTTCTCAGCGATCCACATGGAATCTACGAGAAGCATCCCTGGCCAATTTCATTTTTTCTAACGAGACATATTCTTTTTTTTTTTTTTTTAAAGGCCTGAGCTGAAATGCAAAGTGCTGCAATCAGCATTATGGTAATACTGCAAAAGACTATGTTTTAGGATGAGGCAGACTATTGGCTTGCCACTTTTTTGAATTCTCTTCCTTAGAAACAGTGCATCCAACTCTCCACAATAGGTAAAACATGGAAAGAGCCTAAGTGTCCATCAACAGACGAATGGATCAAGAAGATGTGGTTTATCNAAATCCAAGTGCTGTGACAACTTCACCATTAACTGGGGCCCGTGAACTAGGGTCTGGGTTGTAAGTTGGGTTTTTCGGTTCCTGACGACACACAATGTCCACCAGACTGCTGACATTTGGTTAGAAGATGTAACCCATTGTGGGCCCTACATGATTATAGTCAATTCTTAACCGTACCCAAGCACCCTTTGCTTTTCTTTAGCTTTTCATGTTTGTTCCTTCTTTGAACTATATATCAAAGCTGGCTGAAGTATGGGAAAACAAAGAAAGCAAAAGGAGTTCAAGTTAATGACTTTTTCTGTTTTAAAGGAAGGCTTCGATGATACTTGGGATATCTTGATATGAACTAACTATTGCCTCTTCTTGCCAACGGTGGCCAAGAATTGACTGTAAAGCTTTAGAAACAGCAAATACAGAAACACTGAGGGAGCCAATAGAACCACATCTGAATCCAACACGCTCTAGGAAGCAGGAAGCATCCGGAGTGATTCTGAAGCAATTATAATGTCACTCCCTGACATTATAAGATCAAGACTTTGATGCCTAGCCAGTGTGAGACCTTAACAAGAAAGAGGACTCGAACACAAGGCTGGGAGAAAAGAGAGAGAGGCGCTTACCTGGATCTTTCTGTTCCCCCAGCTTGTCTAGAATGTTGAAGGAAATGTCCAGGTACTCTCTCTGGATGGCGCTGACTGCGATCTTCCTCTGTTTCCTCTGCCTGGGAACAATCTGGATCTTGAATTCGGACTCCTCAGCTCCCTCCTCTTCCGTCTTCCTCTCCGGATTCTGCTCTGTATCGGACTCGGCGCTGGCGTCAGCCTTCTCACTTCCCACTGGATTCTCAGCATCCTCGGGGACTTTGAGGAGGACGGTTTTTGCCCCCGAACTCGGCATTGGCCCACTGGGCTTCTCCTCCTGGACACTGGGCTCTGGGCTGTCATCCAGGGACACCTCAGGGAGAGCATATGACTTCTGAAGGAGGTCTCGTTTCTGCTTCAGTGTCAGTGGGCTGCCACAGGCCAAGTCCTGTGGCTCCCCCTGCTTTGCGAATTCTGCGGAGTCTGCGGGGTCTTCCAGAGCTATGAGCGCCGAGTCCATGGCACCTGCTGACTGGTGGTTTCCTGAGTCTTTGGAAGAAAAGTCTTTGGAACAATCCTCCACACTTACTTGCACGAGGGGAGGCGTGCTGAGGCTGGGGACAGAGCGGGGACTGGGGACCGAGGGAGAGGAGGCGGCCTTCTTAGCAGAGGCCCCCTCATTTCCCAGGCCCAGCCCCGTGGTCTCCTCCTCCTCATCACTCTCTACTATTCGGAGAGGGGGAAGGGGCTCAAACACAAGAGAGTCGCTGTCAGACGTTGAGAGCACCGAGCGTTTCTCAGGCCCAGACGTTGAATCAGAGGACAAATCTATCAGATCTAAATCCTCTTTAGGAGCAGGCTTTACAGGAGAATCAACCTTGACCTCAAACGTCTCCATGCAGTTTAACCGAACTTCGGGTATCACGGGCCTGCGAGCTTCCTGGAAACTTTCCATTGCGGGGTTCTCGGGCAGTTCGGGGTCATCAGGCCGGGTAGCAGAATTCTGTCTGGGGCGTCCGTGGTCATGTCTTTGCATGACGTAAGCAGCATGGGCAGGAGGCTTATCTGGGTCGCACCGGTCTATGCAGGACTTCCTCCGGTGCTCGTCTAACGTAAACAAGAGGGAGTCTGCATTCCCTATATCAAGAGATTTTTGTTTTAAAGAGCGCAGCTTTTTTTTCTGAATGCTTTCTTCTCTCACACAGTGCAGAATGCTGTCTTGTAATGCACCCGTTTCTCTATATTCGGCCAGTTCTATTTCACCTGATTAAAACAGAAAAAGCTAGTACTATTTTACTTGGAGACGTCACCATTTTTCCCCCTCCTACTTGGGCACACAATTGGCATAAATCATAACCACAATCCCGGCTCCAATAGGAGGTAAAACTGACTTTCTGGCCAAGTTTTTTGCAATGTTCAATTCTAGTTTCGAAAACCAGAAAACTTCTGGAACGAAAGAACCCCAAATGGCAGTTTAAGATCTTATTTCCAAAAATCAGGCTTCAGGATAATTCCTCAGCTCTATTCATTTGTGCACGGGAGAGGGGATCGCTTTGGGCTGAGGCAGATCTAGGAAACTGTATTCAAATTGTGTGGAAGAGAAGCAAACATTTTGCAACAAATCAAATCAAGCAATGGCCCTCTAAGACGATCATGACGTTAATGATGTATCTGTCCAGGCACGTATATATATAAATGTGTATATATATATACTGTTTGTGCATACATATATATAAAATCAACGGTATTAAAATGTGTAGTAACATAATAAAATTAAGATTTCACCCCAAACAAAAGGTAGAGTACAACATTTCTGCATAAAATTACTAAGAGGAAAAAATTCATACTTCTCTGAACATTCATCTCAACCGGCTGATATTTCACCATTTTGCTGCCGCCTATTCTTTTCAATCTTGCAAAAAAAGTTTGAGACTCTTTATTGCAGGGTCCAGTAGGTGTATCATGAATATCAGATTCATCAAAAACACTATCTTCTTCTAATTGGGGAGAGAAAGTCAAAATTACACTTAGGAGGTTATTCTCTCTTAGGCTGTGTCTACACAAGCACTTCAATGAAAGCATGAGGGAACAAAGTTTGAGGTGGTCTCCACACCAGCTCAAGATCTGGCCACGGCTTGCTATTTCATCGAGATGTCAAATTATCCAAATGTTGACAGAGCGACCTGTTATAAGGCTGGCTCTCATTTTCCATGTGACAACAGGCAACATTTTCAAGAGAAGCACTCAATATTTCAATAGGGCCTTCTTGGGGACACTTTTCCAATGCTCTTAAAATCAGGTAGCACATACATTTCAGGAATCTGTGACACTCCTTGAACATGGCTGCTTTGGGTGAATTTTCAGGCTAATTTGGCAAAAGAGAATTCAACACAATGAGTAGGTCTTGCTCTGTCCAAAAACATATGCCTTCCTGGGATTTGAGAACTGGCATAGACACAGCCTAACAGTACATGCACCTTATACTTTGTGAATGCAAAATACTGTACTCTACATTTGGTAATGAGACACACGACACACAGAAAAAGCTTAGAAAAGCCACTGGTCATTTCAAAAGCTCCACACATGATTATGGACTGAAAGAGTAACAAAGGAAGAAGAAAACAGAAAATAACATTCCCCCCTATTAAAGTAAGACCCTTCTCTGGGGAGTTTGCCACGTGTAACTATTATGAATCCCAGAAGGACTCTGATTCCAATGATCCTGAGGCTCCGTAAACAAACCTGTCCCTTAGAGTGCCTGGAAAGATTATTTCTGTGTACTCTTTTATCCCTATTTAGCCACTTTTTAAATCAAAGATAACCCAAAAACATATTAGTGAGGTTGCTATGTTGCTATGTTGCAACCCACAAAGTTCACTTGATAAATTTTGTTCTTTTATCCTTTGGAAAAGCCAAAGCCCTATACAAAGCAGGAAAAAGAAAAGGCTACAGAAATGCATTTAATACCACAATAAACATAATTAACCTGCTATTCAAGGTCAGTTCCCTGAAACATAGTATTTGGCCTGTTTTTATATCTACCCATTGACAAAACAAGGCTCGGTGTGATTATGGCGATAAGATTTCTTGAGTATCCAGGGAGTACAGGGATAGAGCCAAATTTTAAGGACTGATCCTGTCCTAAGACACAAGACTCTACAACTAAATGAAATTTGAAGCAGCAGATGATAGATAAAGTAATCAGACTCATCTCTTTGGGTCAAATAATAACTAAGTGTTAATGATCAAAATGATACGAAAGGTCTCCAAAGAAGACAAAGCCTATCAGATCTTCACGTCTCTGGGCAGATGTAACACAACGATCTGTTTTATTTCTTTACGTCCTTTAAAACATATGTTCCCTTTTGAAAAAGACCGTTTTTCAAGGAAATAGTTATGTGACTTCCATTACATAATTTTGAAATAATCCTCCAAACACTCCGGATGAGAGATGGAAGCAATTCCAGAAGGCTTCTCCCATTCAGAAAGGCTCATCTGAGATGGGCCCAAATGCAGAGCCCAGATTGAGGACCTCTGTTGTTTAACTGAATCTATCCAATTTTCCAGAAACTGGGACCGAAGCTGGTAGAAAAGATATTCTTCAGGAAGGATCTGAATGCTACCATAACTTAAAGAACTTCAGTCTCACAGTTCCGTCCATGGCCAACCTAGATTCTTGGACCTTTTAGCAATAAATGAACACTGGTTCCAATCCATCCTAGTGAGGTATTTCCAGAGCAGTCCTAACAAGTCAGAATCTACACAAAGGATCATGGGGCGCTTGGCCTTCTCCCTGGATTGGATTAGATGATGTCGCCTTTTGGAAGTCTAGACACCTCGTGACTTGCTCTAAAGACATACTCCTTGGTTCTTCACCTCTCATCTGAAAACTTCCAGGCTGGGATTTTACTCTACCTAAAGTTTCATTCTATTGCCTCCTTTGCAGAAAAGCTATCAATATAAAAAGTGTTGATACTGGAAATGATTTAAACCCAAGCAGGAAAAATTTCATTTTAGTTGCCTTACATCAATTCTTATTGAACAAGGAGGCTAGGAGGAAGCACATCAGCGAATTTAGGCTCCATTCAAATCTGTGAGCACAAAGTTCAGGAACAAACTAGAGACGACAAGATTATGACTTATGGCTCCACGTAGTGCCGACCAAGATGTACTTCACGGCCCTAAACAAGATGCTTCCAACACACAGGAAAAGGCTTACAAATGCTACTTAACCAAATTGCAGACAATTTTTTTTTTTACAATACATTTCTCATGAAATGGGCTTTAGAAGCATAGCAGTTATTTCTCTGGACTGCTCATTTAAAAACAAAATTAAAGCAGCGACATGAATAGGAAAGTTGGAACATTAATGAAGCAGTAGGTGATTTTTTGATTCCAGGATGATACCTGGGGGCGCTCTGCTATCTCCTAAGAAAAACATTGTCCAGAAACATATGACATATTCAAGCTAAGTTTGGGATAGAATTGATATAGGGAAAGTACCTTTTTCTTTCTCGCTGTATCTGCTTATGTTACTGTTGTCACTGTACAAAGGTCCTGCCGTGGCATGGGGCTTGCAGCTATGATACTGTGCATTGAGTGTATTGACTGTTATGTGAATCAGGTGCAGCAGGATCTTGCTGATGTCACAGTCTCGGTATGGATACTGCTCGATTAAATGGAGGGAGAAAAATATAAACAGTTATTTTGAAGGGTAAGCTTTTTCACTTGATCTTGCTAGATACTTTTCTCAGTATTTCTCGGGGGATAAAAAGAAATATACAGAAGAGCAAAACCATAAGCTTTTATTACGGCCTTATTTTGATGAGCGATCCTATTTCCTTCCTCTTGCACCAAACCATGGATGGCAGTGCCAGTTCACAGTTACAATTCCTTTCAAGAAAATTCTCTGGCATGAACACAACTTTCAATATTTTATTTTCTGGCATAATAATTAAAACAAAGATAAAATCTGAGATTCTGAGCACAAACAGAGATTGCTGATCTCAGTAGCCTACAATTTGTTATTTTTTTGTTTTTGATATTTGTAGCACATACACTGGCCTGGTCTCTATTTCTATTCCAATGGCTTTTTACTTCTCAACACTAACTGTACGTCATGATTCTTCCTCTGGAGGTCAAATTACTCTCCTGCAGAATTCTCAAGTTAGGTCTCTTCGGTGTTCTCCTCTCTGGGAGAAATCATTGCACATTGAGTGATGACAGCAACTCACCTTGTAAAGGATGACAAGCAAGGCCTTCAACCACATCTGCCGGATGTGAGGTTTTAGGGACCAGAGGGAACAACGAGGTGGCTGTTGAAAATAATGCCGCAGTTGAGGACAAGAGCAATATTTGAGCACCTGAACCACCAAAGGGAGAAGGTGTTTGCCCAAGTTAATGTTATAGTCCATAACCTGAAAGAGGAAAAATACTAATAACTGAAGGAAAGCTATAAAGAACGTTCATAAGCCTAAAGGAAAATGTGAACCATCAGAACAACAGGCAAAATATTTAAAAGGCATCTCACAAAATATTACCAGGAATGGCCAATGAACAAAGAGGAGGAGAAGTTAAACCTCACATGAAATTTTTTAAAGCTTCTATATTAAAATTATTTCAGTCCATGTAACTAATTGTTTAATGGGTCCACTAAATTATGAATTAAAAATAAAATTTTATCTATTAAAACGTCCTATTAAATTAGAATCAATGAAAACACCCACTATTGGTAATGACTGGGGAAACGGGCATTCTCAGATGTCACTGGCAAGGGTACTATTCAGCACAGCCTTTCAGGAGAGCAATTTAGCAGTATCTATTCAGAAGTAAGAAAAAGTATGCAGCCTCCAATACAGTATTTAAATAAATCCTAAGGAAAAAAAATCAGACAACCATTGCAAGATGTATACATGAAGATACAGCCTTATAGTCACCCCAAGTTGAAAATGACCTCCAGGGGTGCCTGGGGGGCTCAGTCGGTTAAGCGTCCGACTTCGGCTCAGGTCATGATCTCACAGTTTGTGGGTTAGAGCCCCGTGTCCGGGCTTTGCGCTGAAGGCTAGCTCAGAGCCTGGAGCCTGCTTCAAATTCTGTATCTTTCTCTCTCTCTGACCCTCCCCTGCTCGTGCTGTCTCTCTCTGGCTCTCAAAAATTAAAAAAAAAAAAACATTAAAAAAAAGAAAATGACCTCCATAGTCAACAATACGAGAATAGTTAAGTGAAAGATTGTTTGTATGACAACACTATGTACCCAAGTTTAAAAGAGGTTACCTATATTTATCCACATGTATAATATGATCCCATTATTATAGAAAATATGTGTGCATATACATGTACATGTATACATGTACATATGAACGTATATAAATTTGGAGCCAGCAATATACACCAAAATGTTAGTAACTTATTTTGTCATGGGTTTCCTGGAGATTTGTATTTGATTTTTTGCTTTATTAAAATATAAATGCATAATGTAAATATAGAAAGGGGGGTGCCAGGGTGGTCCAGTCCGTTAAGCGTCCAACCCTTGATCTCGGCTTGGGTCATGATCTCAGGGTTCGTAAGTCTGAGCCTCGTGTCGGGCTCTGTATTGACATTACAGAACCTTCTTGGGATTCTGTCTCTCCTTCTCTCTGCCCCTCCCCTGCTTGTGTTCTCTCACTCTCAAAATAAATAAACTTAAAAAAAATTTTTTTAAAAAGAAAGAGAGAAGTGAGAGAAGAAAGGAGGAAGGGAGGGGAGTCTGGACCTGAAATGGTGCACCCTCCCTTCATCACAAACCACTGAGTACTTGTGCTGATCCATCTAGTTGCCAGCATCAGCAAAAGACAACCGTGTGCATTTGGCTGCTAATTTGCTTATCAGTGTTCATTATGTTACAATCTATTTGAGCGAATTGATAAAAGCTACCATCACTGAGCTCCTACCATGAGACAGGCACTGATTAAAAGCTTTGCAATATGTTGTCTCTAATCTTTCAAAACAAAAATCTGTTACTAATGAGCAAAGAAGCAGAGGATGCCTAAGGCCATAACAGTTAATAACAGTGGCAGAGTTGAAATTCATATTAATTTCCCTCTAGCCCCATGTTTGATACCCTTTGCAGATTTGATTCTGGAGAGTGAGATTTGTAGCACTGGTCAAATTAGGCATACATACACCCAATAATACATTAATTCTGCCTTTTATCCATATTTCAAAGGAATTCTCACGGTGGTGGATGAGATACATGGGCAGATGTTCACTGCTGAGTTGTATGGAGTGCTGAGTAATTGGGAGCAATATAAGTATCCATCACGGGGGAACTGGAGAGTAAAGTACGATAAATGTACACCACGGTGTAAAATACAGCAGTTAGCAGTAACACACAACACAGAAAAAGCCAAGGGTGATAATGTAACATGGAGTTAAGTTGTATGATTAACTCAATTCTCCACTTGAAGCCAAAAACGGTAAGAGACTTTCAAAAACCCATAAACAAAAATTCTAACTCCCCTATTGTTTAATGGGTAAAGTTTCAGTTCAAGATAATGAAAGAGTTCTAGAGATGGATAGTGGTTACATAATAATGCAAGTATGTTTAATGCCACTGAATTGTATACTTAAAATGGCTAAAATGGTAAATTTTATGTTAGGTGTATTTCACTCCTGCCCCTCTGAAAAATCCTATCCTTCCTTTAAGTCTTACTCTTCTCATACTCCCTTCCACACACCGCTACCCAATAAAGTGACTTGCGTAAACCTTTTACACAGAACCAATGTTGGCCAAATGGAACTTAATGACTTGATTCTGCTAAAACCCCAATGACAGGACTCCCAAAACTTTACACTTACTTGGGCAATTCCTGCAATAAATGCATTAAAGCAAGTTGACAGGCGCATTTTTTGGGGTGCGATCATGAAGCAACCTTCCTGTTGGTCATAGCCGAGTAAGACATACAGGTGCCGCTTGACTGTGTTGAAGGCCTTCGCGCTGCTGATGTCTGACTCGGCGCTGCTCTCATCCTTGGCCATGAACTTCATGAGCACTGTGATTAGCTGGTGAACTGTCTGGTGGTCGATCCCCGCATCTTCCGGGAGCAAGTCCTTGATGGTGTTGTCATTCTCAGGAGACTGTTGGCCTGTCGGTACAGGAAGGGGCATCAGTGGGTGGCTCCCTCACAGGGAAGTTCCCGCTAAAATCTCGCTTGTCGATAAAGCGCCATTCTTGCTGCTTCCACTAAATACTGGAAGGGCCTGTTCTGGACAAACTTAAAGGCAAACTATGGCCCACCAGGGGTGGACGTTATTGAGTCCATCCACAACCAAGTATTTGGGAGTCATAAGGGAATAGAAATAAAAATAGAACAGCAAGAAAAATACCTAAATAAGCTTTGTATTTAGTGATTTTTAAAAATATCTTGGCAAAGTTTTATCCTCACTGATTTAAGTTTCTCTTCCAGCTTTGTAAAATAAGCACATAAAGATAACCACAAAAATAATATTCTAAAATCCACTGAGCACAAAAACATCCACTGAGTTATTCTGTTTAAATTATCATCTCAATCCGGTTATGGTCATCAGTCAGCTGGGGTGGGGGTCAGGGAGAGTAGGTTTTTTTTCCAAATCCTGAGATATTAGCAGCATGTGCTCTTTGAAGGACATAGTCAAAGTTATAAATAGCAAATTATAATCCTTGCTGTATGTAATGAGAAACATATAAGGGAGGGGACAGACAGAAAGAAAGAAGCATGAGCTTTTAAAAACAGAAAAATACCACATGAAAGTGAGCTGAGAGTTTACATGGAAAGAAAAATACCTCAGTCCCTGACTTACTCTCAACCTAACAAATAATTGTATCTGAGCAGCTCCCTGACGTGGACTTTCTCTCTGTTGTTTTTCAAAGTCAGAAATTATACCCTGTCTCCGCTTGTTTTTCTGCCTCTTCTGATCTGGCGTGGTTTGGGACTTTTGGTGACGGCAGAGTGAGAGTTGCTCTTCTATCTTTATGTTTGGGGGCTTATTCAAAATAACCTTTGCATTCGTGTTTCTCTGACAAGCAACATCAGAATTTCTCAATCAAAAACAAGGTTTTTGCCTGGTGGCTTAGGTGACACACCAGATTCTCATCTCTCATTCTGCCAGAAAAGTTCTGCTGAACGATGGACAGGCTTTGATTACAAACCATTATAAACCAGACCTCGATTACATCCGGTTTAACTGTGGGATGAAGGCTACAAAGAGGAGGTAGGTAGTAATTTATGTCCATTAACTCCTCAACTAATTTGGCCAAATCTCAGTCTTCCAGGATGCAGCCTTGAGAAACGAGATAGAGGAAATATTTCTGGGGACTGAGGGAAATCAACTATCTCAAGGCAAAACACTTCTCTCTAGAGCAGTGGCATGAAGGTAACGTCAATTTCAGAATTCACTAGTTTAGAAGTGCATGCAAGGTAATAAACTTGGCTGTCTAGTCTTCCCCAGAGGCTAAGAATAATGCTTGTCTGTTCAAAAGGGATATACTGAGAAGGGGTCATCGACAGTGGGCGAAGAGCAACATTGTCAGCTAAGTCTAAGCGCCTCTCATTCAGGGGAAACCGCTGGACAAGCTTCAGTAGGACTCTAGGACATTAACATTTTCTGTCTCATAGAGTCTGTGTATGAATAGTAAATGTGTGAATGTACTTTAGAGAAGCTGTCACCAAAAATTATTCCTGTAAAACCTAAGCACTGTTTATTACAGTGTTCCACATGCATCAATGACAGTGATCAATAATTTGCTAGCACCGTTATTTATTAGGCATGAATCAGCCACTGGGGGGGGGGGGG
>NW_027532747.1:8501948-8550762 GCF_008692635.1 Crocuta crocuta
CACGTGGGGGGGGGGGAGTCATTTGTGTGGAACACCCTATTTCAAGAGGCCAGAAATGTGAAACATTACTGTATATTACAAGTAAATTAAATGTTTCAAATAGAAGATCAGACCAAAAGCAACACCTATGTAAATCCTCATAAAACAAAATAGGAAAAGTTTAGAGAGCTCTCTTTCCGGCATTGAAAATATTTAATCTTGATTTTTTTTTTTTTTCTTCTCCAGGCTATTACTTTACAACTAGAAGGAGTTACTGCTCCGGGCAAGCTCAGGCCAAAAATGTCACAAGTATGAGGATGCAGACTCCCTGCAGGATTCAACTCTATTGTAGCAGCAAGTGGTGGCTGTTACAATATAGCTTCATTCCTCAATTTATTTCAGCTGGTCCGGAGAGGCAAAGTTTAAGAGACTTTGTATCACTGTCCTGTGTAGCCACCTCTAAGTTTGGACTGGCTAGACTCCAAAATCCTGGTGTTAAAAATGGAATGAAGGAGCGTTTGCGAAGGAGTCGCCCTTTGTTTTATGGCCCTGAGCATCCAGGGACCTCAATACAGAAGAAGGAGGGTTCCAGACAAGGCTGAACTAAGACACTGGCTCCTCATCTCATTCTGTCCTAGTTCAGAGCTAGAAAATAAATCATCAGACTTCATCTTTTAAATATTTCAAAATCCTTCTTCCCATTGTAGGTAGATATTCATTGAAATAGTGTGCCACCTAACCTTTCTGGCAAAATCTTATTTTCCTAATGATTCAGTACCACTTCACGAATGCCCTATTTTCGTTTGAAATACATCTTCATGGATCTTTAAAGGTACAGTTTTAAGTCTGCTGCTCTTTCTTTCCTCTCCTGAATAAGCGATAACGAGTGATCTTTAACCATTAAATAAGTGTACCGAAAAAAAAAAAAGAACTAGTTGATGAAACCGTTTGCATAAAGTGAAAAGAAAAATCTTTTATTCCAAACATTTACTCCTCTAGTGTGGGATTTGCAAGGCTATGCCTTGTCTATTATCTTTCTTTACAACAGCATACATTTGTCACTGGGACACTCTTCATTAAAAAAAAAAAAAGTTTCCTTAATCAAATCCCTAAGAAAAATGAACTTAGAAAAGCTGAGATGTTCTTTATTGATAAAGACAATCTTACTGATTTAGTTATCTACAAAGGATATGAAATTTCCATTTTAAAACTGAAGGCCTATGATACTTTCTCTAAGATGTGACAATTAAAACACTTTGAAATTCTAGTTTTGAATTATGGTCTATGAAATTCCCATGTCTGTTTTTAACTATGGAGATTTAACTTGTTAAATTTTTGATTTTACCATTTCTCTAAAGGAAAATAAGCACCTTTATAATCACGAGGCAGTTATTCCTACCATAACTTTATCACGCTGTTTCCATCATAATCGGTCCACGGAGTGGCACAACTGATTGAAACTCCAAAGTGTAATATAATTTTATTTATTTGATGATTTGAAACCAGGCAGGATCAGGATCTGCTTTTCCAGACTTATTTCCTACTACTCCACCCCAAATGCTCAACATTCTCACAAGCTGAGCTTCGTGTGGATCTCAGAACATTTTCCCACCTCTGTATCTTTGCTCAGGGTGATATATTCTCCTGGCACCCCCAACCCCAGGCAATGTCATCCTGTGAATCTCAGAAGCCATTCTTACTACATACCCCCACCCTCCTCTCAGCCTCCCAGAATTTTGGGTGTGATCCCTAAATTCTGTAAATCCCCAAAGACAAGAGAAGAGGGAGGATGGGAGAGAAGGATGGGGGGAAATTTCCATTAGCATTTCGTAACTCTCAGGTGGCAAACTGCAAGGCAGAACTTTTTATTTACTCGTCTGCCTATTTCCCCAATGGGAACAAAGGCTACATCGTACCCATTTTTATATCCCTCACAGAATATGGGGCAGGTTCTGACATATACTAGATGCTTATTATTCCTAAGTGTCTAAGTGCACCGAATTCAAATAAATATCTCTGATAAATATTTCTTCTATAAAAGAAAAACTGATGAAGTCCCCAAAGAGCAAGGAAGTGGCTAGGGAAATAGGGAATATTCCTCTGTGTAAGCGGACTCACTGACCCCTCCGTCAAGCCATCAAGTGACAATTAGGTAGAGGAAGGAAGCTTGCTCTGCATTTGTTCCAGAGAAACCAGTGATCAAGCACTATAAATGAGTGTACATTATGTTGGTAGTTCTAAGGACACCACCTCATCCATCCCCCTGGCTCATCAACCCAACTTAAAGCTTCATTCACAGCAGTTCCGTTGTGTGTGTGCACAGCCACAAAAGGGCTGTAAAGCTGGGGCCAGTGACTAACTCCATGCTGTCATATGCTCCCCATCCTTGCCTCTGCACCTTCCTATCTCACATCCATGCCTTCCCAACCCATCCTCCAGTCAAGGCCTTCCTGTTGCCCTCAACTCTCCTCCCATTGAACCTATAGCAGTGTCACATTCATTCTGGAAGAGAGCTTACTTGTGTTCATCCTTCATCTCCCTTACTTGACTATAAGCAAGTTTAGAGTATAAAAATCTCTGATGTGTCTTGGCATTCTTCATATTTCCTAGTATTGCAGGTGCCCAATAAATGTTTGTTCAATAGAAACTGTCATTTCTCAAAATGATTATTTGAAACAAGGGCACTCCTACAAAAATGACTGTTCTCTTTCAGTTATTGGATCTTAATGATCGATAGGCGTTTTGCAAGTTGGAGAAGATGTGAGTTATTAACCACTTCTAGAATGAAAGACAGAGCCTAAAAAGAAGTAATTTGGAGTTTTAGGCTGGGACAGTAACAGTGGTGGCAGGAGAGGCCCATACAAGAGTTTTACCAATGCTCTGTAGCACTGGACACCTTCTCTTGTTGGTACAAATTCAGACCAAGAGACTTCAAGATCTCTCTGCAAGCTGGAGTAGAAATGAGAGTACCTTGTTACCTTGTTGCTTTAGGGATTAGGATACTTCTAGATCAGTCTGTGGGTCCTAAATGGGGAGGTCATTTGGTGTGGGTGCTCATGACCTTAAGGCACACCCACCGTAGCAGATATGAACACCCAGATTAGCTCCATACCCAGACCAGTGCCTTCATGTGCTATGGGGAAAGAACACCCTAACATCAATGCATCAAGAGCTAATTATAGTGGAAAGAAAGCAAATCAGGCCTCTTGAGCTCAAGCATTAGTCCCCAACTAGTTAGTTATATGTGATCTTGAGCAAATTATCTATGTAGAATTACTTAATCTCTCAGGACCTCAGTTTTCCTGTCTATATTTAAAGCAAAATAAGAATAATACTTTATACATATCCAGAGTTGTGAAATCAAAATTAGATTATTCATTTTAAAAACCACTCTTAATAAAGAGGTACTATACATATATGAAGTGTTGTTATTCTTATTATTATATATCTACCATTATTTAATTATTTATTCTGGGGGGTGAGGAACAGGATATAACTAAGCTCCCCATGACCACATGGGGTGGATACCAGTTTTTTAGTGCTGCACTGTCACAACCTATCAAAACTGCTATATTATATTCAATTAATATTCAACAGGTATTCCGAATCACCAAAGGTAATTCCTGGTGTTCACAGAATCAGTGAAGATATACACTATAAATTATTATAATTATACCAATTTCAGATTAGCAGGTGAAAATGTAGATTTCATCAATTAGGATTAAATAAAGACGCTGAGCTCCAATTGGCATTTAGCACACATGCTTTGCACAGGGTTCAAGATGCCTGGGCTTGAGACCCAGATCTGTCACCAACAGCCGGTGAAACGTGTTCCTTTCCGGGAACCTCAGTTTCCTCTTCTGTAAAATGAGAATGCTAACATATCTCTAATATTGCAACTATAATTTACTGTGAATTTCATTTATGGGTGAAAGTCATTGATTTGACTCATAAAAGTCATAAAGGAATGCAGCTTTTCACTAGCCTTCTGAAATATACCTTCTCTACAAGTGTATTTCTGATGCAAAATTTGCCATATGTAGTATGTAAAAGCTAAGATCACAAAGCCATTAGTTATGAATCCAGTGTCAAAAAGCTCAGCCTAAACAGCAATTAAAATGAAGTCTTGCTGCAAAATTAAAGGGCATATGCTATATGTCAGGCTCAGTCAATAAGAGGTCTTGCACAGAGAAGCTCAAGACTTGGATGGAACAAAAGTATGTTCCGTAAATAACAAGTTCTTCAGTTTCCATTTAATTATTATCTTAAACCATCCTGTATAATCTTATGATAATCCTGGCATGTCTTTGTTCCCAAGTTAAAAAACAACTTAATATCTAGTAAATAATAATGCAAAAATGAAAAACTAGTTTGAAGTGGCCTCATAAGCTAAGCCATTTGTTTCCGAATCTAAGTAAGTTTTTACTATGGTGGTGGTGTATAAATTACCTTTCCAGGGGCTTTAGCTTTATATTTCATATAAACAATGGCTTTATCTGTCCCGTTTCCATCTGGTCACTTTTGGTGGGACAATTAAAGGCCTGAAGCCTTTATTTTTTAACTTCAAGAAACATGTATACATTTTCCCAAAGAGAGGTGGGAGGAGTCCTTTGGTTGGATGGTGAAAATGGGTAATAATAATAATTAAAGACTTTAATTGAATAACTAACTCAACTAAGCCTTATGACAAAAAGAAAAGATGGGGTAAAATAAAGACAATTTATGAAATTGCATTAAAACTCGTTTCAAAAAGACCTCAATTACGGGAACTGGATGGATTCCACATTCGTAATGAAGCTAAGGGTCAGAAGTTGTTACTTTTATTCTTTTTTAAATTCCAGTACAGCTAAGGCACAGAGCAATGCAGAAAACAAGGCAGGGGCCCTCAGCCAAGGGCTTGCTAATCCTTCTTTCTCATCAATTTTAAGAGAGAAAATACCCCCTGGCCAAGACGTGCCATCGGCATTCATATATTTGGGCTCTCTGCTCCCCCCCACTCCACCCCTACCCACCTCTCCTTCTGGCATCATTTTTATAACACTTAGTAGACATGGTTCTTGTAGAGCGTCCTTATTTGAAATTTTCCTTCTGAGGCCATTCTGAAAAGTTTACCTAAAACTATTCTTAGATGAAAAACCAAATGTTCTATAGCCCGATACTCAGGTGGTAATTACCAAGTTTGTTTTTGACAAAAAAAAATAAAAAGCAGGTATTTAGACCCTTCACAAGCCTCCCAACGCACTGTGGCATTTGTGCAGATGACACTCAATCCGTCACAGTCTTGCCGGTGCCCCTTCAACCCTTAGGATCCTCCATGATGCACTGTAATCTCTCACGGGACATCAAATGGTAGTTAACACTGTACCAAGCTGAATATGATCCTAGGTCTTCCAAACAGTTGAAATCTTTCTTTCTCTGAGAGACAGGGATGCATGTAGAACTGCAAAGAATCAAGAATGGCTACGGGGGATGGGTGAATGATGGCGGCTCAAATGCATCACCTTTTAAAATGTAAATGAAATGTATGTTTTTTCCTATAGCAGGTGTAGATGAACATTATATTTGTATGTGTCAATACACATACAAATATAAGTACTACGTAGAGTTCTCGTCAGAACGGCTCTCTGGGGCAAAGTGCGGATTCAGGTAACGTGATACCTCTTACTGGACCAAAGGTTAACGGGATCAAAAAGTCATCTGCCCGTATTAAGATAGAAAGAATTGCTCTCTCAGGGGCTCAAATGCTTGAGCGTCTGGGGTGAGACCCTTCCAGTTTGCAAATCCTAAATCTAGCACTCTGGTCCAGTTACAGGCACTGCATTCTTTACCTTGTCCACGTGGGATTAGACACTTGCACACAGCCCTTCCACGTCAGAAGCACCTACCTGGTGTCTGTTCGGGTGTCCCACCGAGGGCTGGAGCAGACTGCTCATGCCTGGTCAACCTCATAGCTTAAAAATCAACAACAACTCTATTTAAATAAGCATTAAAAACAACTTGAGCCTAGAAAATACACTCAGCGCTAACTCACTGGATAGTAGGGCCATGTTTAAGTTTAGTTTTCCTATTTGTAATTAACGTCGCACAAAAGATGTTTGAGTCACACACGCTTCGTGGTTTTATGTGAATCTCAAGAACATCCGTCAGTGCTACTTCAGTTCTTACTCTTCAAATTTGTTACGTGGAACAATTAACAAGCAAGAACGATAAACAAACTTTATATCCCCAAAGTGACTAGTTAAGTTATAAAAGAACTGGGAAATTCATAGAAATGGTTTATTTAATCTCGATATCGGTTTCTAGGATCTGGTTCAGTCTTCCCTGTAGACTAGCACTAATACAGATTATTCTTAAATGGCCACCTGCTATTTTATCTTTGCTCCCTGAAAAACTGAGCTATTGATGGCTTAAAGGGCTTTCATCGACTCCTTCCAAACTTCACAATACCACATTTCCATCACTTGTCATAAATTAGAGAAAAATGCAATAAATAAAATCAAATCATATTTATGATTAAAAATGATTATGTTATATAAGGCTGTCTTCCAATAAATGCCAGTGAAAAAAAGCAAACCTTTCTGCTTCTAACAGGATAAGAAATATGTGTTATGGGGTTGTGTTATGAATATCACAGCAGTTGTTTAAAATTTAAATCACTTAATAAATTTTACAAGTTAGTAACATATTTAAATATGCCCATTCACTGGTATGGTGATTTAGTTATGAATTTTTAATTCTTTTTCATTCACGAGTCATTGCTAATCCTTAAGCGGTCATTTAGTCTTTGGTAATTTAGGGAAATTTTTGTTCTCTTTCAAAGTGCAATATAAAGAAAGACCTTCAGAAAACAAGTATATGTGGTCTTTTTTTTTTTTAAGTTGGCGATGAAGCTTCTTTTTATGTGTAAATTATCTGGTGAAGTTGCTCAGAAATTCAACTTCTCCTCAGCCTGGTTTTTCCTTTTCAAAAGCGACCTTTATTTTTGGTTTGTCTGGGAGCTGGTTTGACTGTTTCCATCATGCATGAAAAGCAAATGCACTCGGAATTTCCACTCTACCTCCTCTGCTGCCATGGGGCTCACCTGTCTACATCTTCTTCGGGACACTTCTTTGGTTATAAGGCTGGTCGTGCACACCTTCGTTTCTTAGGACTTAGTTGCAAATGGTGCCTCTGCATTTCTATCTAATCATCAGTGGATTTGCCTTCTACATTACAAAACAATCTGCTGTCTACTGCTGGACCAGGGCTTTGCTTCACCCACAAACTGGAAAAAGCCCCCCAGAGCACTGACATCCCTGCGGTGACCCTCTAGGGAATCTGAAGCCCAAAACTGCTGAAGGAGCTCAGTTTGCTAAATATGCTACTCTCTGTGAACATTCAACAAGACAAGGCAGCCTCAGAAAGACATTAAACAGATTTTTAAAGGAAGGATGGAAGAAGATACTCAACGAATTTTGGAGGTTAAGGTCTCAGGGAGGGAGAGGGCCCTCTTGGATTCCACGGGCCCCTTCACGCTGTCTCTCAGAGAACGCACGCTCTTCTGGCGGTTCCTCGCAAAACGAGCCCTCTTGATCTTCCACAATGCCGCGTCACTGAGGTTGGCGACATTGGTCCTTACAGCAGTGATAGCTGTCCAAAAGGAATTAGATGTTATTTTCTTTAACAGGCTATATGGCACGACTAGTTTGAAACAATCCATTTGTGTTTACTTTCAAGATTAAAATAACACCTTTCACGGATACATGAATCATTCATCTCTCTCTCCATGGTGAGTCTTACATAAAAAGTCAACACTATTGGGGCGCCTGGGTGGCTCAGTTGGTTAAGCAGACTCTTGATTTCTGCTCAGGTCTTGATCTCACAGTCATGAGATCGAGCCCTGTATCTGACTCTGCACTGAGCATGGAGCCTGCCTGGGATTCTCTCTCTCCCTCTCCCTCTGCCCCTCCAATCTCTCTCTCTCTCTCTTAAAAAAAAAAGTCATTGCTATTGCCTATCATGATAATTGCCTATGATTTCCTTTTTTCTTTTTCTTTTTAATTTTTAAAAATTTTATTTTAGAGAGTATATGCAAGTTGGGGAAAGGGATAGAAGGAAAGAGAGACAGACTCTTAAGCAAGCTCCACGTTTAGTGCAGGGCCAGACACGAGGCTCTGGGACCCTAGGATCATGACCTGAGTCAAAATCAAGAGTTGGACTATCAACTCACTGAGCCACCCAGGCACCTTTCACCTATAAGTTTTCTTTCTTTCTTTTTTTTTTTTTTTAATTTTTTTTATAGTTTATTTTTGAGACAGAGANCACAGAGCCTGACACGGGGCTCGAATCCATGAACCGTGAGATCATGACCTGAGCCAAGGTCGGACGCTTAACCGACTGAGCCACCCAGGCGCCCCGATTTTTCTGTTTAGACTATAAGACTGCATTGTCTGATTTTTCTTATCATTGGATAAATAGTTGAGTGACCAACTTTTCCCATCTCTTAGAGCTATAGGTAACTGATTAATATTCATGCAGGAATGAATTTGCAAAGTATAAATATATCCCCCAAAACTACTTGCAAACATTGCAAATATGATGACTGAATGATACTTAAGAAACACACCATCACAAATGGTTATCATAGATCCTTAAGGAAATGAGAAGAGGTTTGATTTTGGAATGCCAGAAAATGGTTAACCTATGGATTACTACAGAGTTACTCAATAAATATTTGATAAACTGAGTTCAGGAAGTCAGGGCATCCTCCATAACGGGAAGTTAAATTACATGCATTGTATCGTCTGCTACTCTAGCAGGTACAAGAACAATAACTGTGACTGTTTGAGGCAAGTTCTTCAGCTTACTTGTAGGAAAAGGAAATTCTTTGTTACAATCCAAATGTAACTGAGCTTCCAAAGAAAGTGTCTCAAATCTGTTGACAAAGAACTCCCAGCTCAAAGCAGGAATATCTTGCTTAAGAAAATGCAGGAGTAAAAGCTTGCTCAGTATTGTGGGTCGATCTTTAACCACAGTATCAAACTGGAAATCGAGACAAAGACACAGACCCTGGGGCAGAGAAGGGAGAAAAGGTAAGTCAGATGTTAACATCCAAGTTACTCCAAAGCAACTACACTAAGCAAAGTCAGTAAAACCAGGCAACCTCCTCAATCCATACAGTAACGTAATATAGAATAATATACTATAATGTGGAATAAGCCAAGTAAAGTCTTTTTTCATTGCAAGTCTGGTAGAAATAAAATGCAGAAGAGGAACTTCTTCTACTTGTAGAATATCTCTTGAATTTTCATTCAGAAATCTTAAGTGTATGTTACTGGTTTTTAGATGCATTCACTAATAAGCACTTGATCCAAATGCTCTCAAACCAATGTTTCTTTTTTCAATGTCTGTAGTTTCTATCAAGAAAATCATACTTCCAAAGCTACATTTTAGAAAATGCAATATGGTTTTCTAATTCTCTTTCAATGCTATCTTCTGTGTTTCTTTTTTTTTAATTTTTTAAATGTTTTTATTTATTTCTGAGAGAGAGAGACACAGCATGAGCAGGGGAGGGTCAGAGAGAGAGGGAGACACAGAATCTGAAGCAGGCCCCAGGCTCTGAGCTAGTTGTCAGCACAGAGCCCGACGCAGGGCTCGAACCATGAACCGTGAGATCATGACCTGAGCCGAAGTCGGACGCTTAACCAACTGAGCCACCCAGGTGCCCCTCTTCTATGGTTCTGAAAGAAAGTAAACTCATCTTGTCTTGCAATGTGAGTGTTACACAGAATCTTAAAAACTCAAAGTTGGAATGGATTGTGCATCCATTTCTCTGGTATATAAATCTGCTTACCATTCCCCTCTCCTCTTTTTCTAAACTTATTCATTTAAATTCAAGTTAGTTCACATACAGTGTAGTACTGGTTTCAGGAGTAGAACCCAGTGATTCATCACCCACATAGACACCAGTGCTCATCCCAACAAGGGCCCTCCTTAATGCCCATCACCCATTTAGCCCCCCCCCAAACCATGAAATTTAAAAACCATCCTTCATTCCACCATTCTACTAATTCATTCAACTCTCAACTGTTTGTGCCTATGTTCCACACCCTGAGCAGCGGCAGAACCAACAGAGAAGGACTATCCAGAAGATAACTGGGAATTTTTATAAGGGAACATGTGAGTCCACAGTCAGCAAAACCATCTCATTTCTCAGCTCCTGCACCTTCCTCTTGGTCCTTTTTAGAGGAAGAACCTTTACACTGGATTGGAAGCAGCATAAACACACAGACAGTTAAGAATGTGGACTTTATTATGACTCCGACCTGAGTCTGCTCTGCCACGTACTAGCCATGTGACTCTGAAAAAGTTACCTACCCTTTCCAATTCTCTGCTTCTGTATCTATAAAGTGGGAACCCACAAGGTTATTATGGAGATTAAATAAGAATATGGATGATGGGACACTTTTAATACACTGCCCTGAAAAGAGAGTACCTATTTGATAAATTTTAACTCTTGCCATGATTATTAGTTTTAATTATAATGATATAATAGTAGACCAGGCGCCATTGTGGGGAAACAGAATATCAGACCTTTGGAGGTTCTAGTCTCCATTCTTCCACTAATTCACTATGTGTCCTTTAAAAAGTCACATTATGGGGCACCTGCACGGGTCAGTCAGTTGAGCATCCGACTTCAGCCAAGGTCATGATCTCGCCAGCTCAGAGCCTGGAGCCTGCTTTGGATTCTGTGTCCCCCCTCTCTCTGCCCCTCCCCCACTCACGCTCTATTTCTCTCAAAAATAAAAATATATATAAAATAAAATAAAAAATAAAAATTCACATTATCTCTCCAACACTTGGTTTCTCCAACTATAAAATAAAGGTGCCAAATAAAATAAATACATTACTCTCTACAGGCCTCATATTTCATGTTCCTTTGACTTTAATTTATGGTGTTTCATTTGATAGCATATTTGCCTCCTCATGTTTTGCTTCGACTTATACAATAATTCATCACAGAGATTTCTTTTAAAGTATCTAGCCTTTAAACACAAGAGCTCCCAGCCCAGGAAGCAGCTAAATAGTATAAGATAAACCAGCCTAGTTTAAAAATCTGCCAGAAAAAAAAAGTCATACAATAATTATATCTGTCAAAGTTATATCGCTATATGGACAAAGGAAAGAAAGTATTAACAAATAAAAACAAGAAATCTGTTAATAAGGTATGGTTCTGGGATATTTCCTCTTTTAAAAATTCCCACTGTAACTATTTGTAAAAAAAAAAAATTTTAAAAAATTTTTTAAGAAATTCCCACTGTTCCTGTCATTGTCGTCGTCGTCATCATCATCATCATCATCATCATCACGACTGTATGTGTTTATAACTCAATGACTTGGTTGACCAGAGGACCGTCTATAGAGCAGATGACATACATCTGAGGGACCTCACCTGCAATGCTGGCCTCTTTATGGTGTCAAGCAGGAGACCGGCCCTGGTGGCCACTGCTGGGTTCACATCCTCCACAGCTGTCAGAAAGCAGCAGAAGGCATGTGCCAGGGAGTACTTCAGCAGGTGGTTTTTGGTCACTGAGTGAATATCCAAAAATCTACAAATTACAGCCACTTTTTCCACTGCAAGGTTTAAAAGGCAGGGGGAGAAAAAAGGCAAGGGACATTTAATAAGCTAAGAACTGAACACATAAAGAAAAAGTTAACTCTGGGCTCCCACACACTATTTTGAAATACCAAAAATACATTTTAATGCCACCTTCTTGAATGTTCCATCTCATCTGGCAACAGAGACCATTTCTACCTGCTGGGCAGGCTTGATTTAGCTGTGGGTTGCCTTTTTTTTTTTTTTTTAATGGTCTTCCGCATTGTTTAATTCAAACTACATGAAACTATTCAAAATGCCTCCATGTTCATTTCTTTGTCCATTCCATAAGCCCTTCTGTGGACCACACAGGGAGACGGGAGGTGTCCACCAGGCCTGGCTTTAGATTCTGGACCCCCCACTCTACCCTTAGTATGTCACAATGTGAAATGACAAAAACAAAAACAGACTTCCCAGGATTATAGCAGTCACATATTTTTTATATTCAATATATGCTTGCTTACTTGATAGATTTCTTTTTTTAATTAAGTTTCTTTAGTTTAATTCTAGTATAGTCAACATAGAGCGTTATATTAGTTTCAGGTGTATAATATAGTGATTCAACAATTCCATACATTACTCAGTGCTCATCACGGTAAGCGTACTCTTTAATCCCCATCACCTATTATTTCACCCATCCCCCACCCAACTCCATAAGTCAGTCAGTCTAATTATTCTGCAAATCTATGTTACATGACTCCAGGGGCACCTGGTGGCCCAGTCATCGACATCAGCTCAAGTCATGATCTCATGGTTCATGAGTGTGAGCCCCTCATTGGGCTCTGTGCTGACAGCTCAGAGCCTAGAGCCTGCTTGGGATTCTGTGTCTCCCTCTCTCTCTGTCCCTCCCCTGCTCACACTCTGTCTCTCTGTGTGTCTGAAAAATTAATAAACATTGAAAAAAATTACATTAGATGACTCCAGGCACCCTTAAATCATGGCTTTATAAGAAATTAAAGTAGCCAGTGAAATAACAAAATGCCATGAAAATAAAACATTTCACTACTTTATTGAAACTATTCCAGCAGCCTAGAATATTCTTTCTGTTCTTCTCTGCTTATTGCTATTGTACTATCCTTAAAGAATCTGCTGATGAGATTCTACCTGTTCTGTAAAGTCTACTCTGACCTGGAATGGCCTTTTAGTCCCATGAACTCCTGCAAAAATACTACTCAATCACATCTTATTCATTTACATAAGACAGTTGTGTGCTCATACCTAGCCATATGATATGTCTTCTTTTGTGGTCTTGAATTATATTTGTATCTTTAGTTTCCTTTTTTTAAATTTCTTAAGTTTATTTACTTTTGAGAGACAGAGTGTGAGCAGGGGAGGAGCAGAAAGAGAAGGAGACACAGAATCTGAAGTAGACTCCAGGCTCTGAGCTGTGAGCACAGAGCCCGAGGCGGGGTTCGAACTCATGGACCATGAGACCGTGACCTGAGCCAAAGTCGGACACTTAACCGACAGAGCCACCCAGGCGCCCCGGCGTCATTAGTCTTTAGTTTCTTAACCTCCTACATGTTTATATTTGACTTCATCAATTAAATTTACTAGCTTCTTGAAAGCGGTAGTCTGCTCTTATACTTCTTTTTATTGGTCCCATAGTAGCTAGTACATATAATATTTATTCAGTAAATTCACCAATTCACTTATTTTAAAAACATATACTTAAAAAATATATTTATACATTTAAAAATGTGTGTGTGTTTAACTAAGAAACTATCGAAGGTACTTGGAGGAAGATGAAGTAAGTGGAAGATGAACTGTTATGAATTCAATGTTTGTGTTCTTCCCCGCTGCGACACCAAAATTCATATGTTAAAGCCCTAACCTCCAAGGTGATGACATTTGGAGGTGGGGCCTTTGGGAGTTAATTAGGTTTAAATGAAGTCATGAGGGCAGGGCCCCCATGATGGGATTTGTACCCTTATAAGAAGAGGAAGGGAACCAGAGCACTCTCTCTCTGCCATGTGGGGACACAGAGAGGAGGCAGCCATCTACAAGACAAGAAGAGGGCCCTCCCCAAGGAACCACATGTGCTGGCACTTTGATCTTGGACTTCCCAGCCTCCAGAACTATGAGAAATAAATGTCTGCTGTTTGAGTCTCCCAGTCTATGGTGTTCTGTTACTACCTGAGCAGCCTAAGCACACTAACATATGAATCATTCATAAGTCTTGGCATAAAAGTCAAGTTGACTAAAAGCACATAAGACAGGCACAGCTATAACTGAAATGTAATTTTTAAAACTATAAATGCCACTGATGAGATAAATAACATGACAAAGAGACCAAGAGATAAATAACTTTCCACTGAGAGAATCAAGAAGGTGGAACTCACTGGTGGCATTTGAAGGAAGATCAAATAGAGGTAGCATTTGAATGGACCTTGAAGGGAAGAGGATTTCAGAGGAAGAGCAGAGGGGCCAAGGCAAGAGTGAGAGGAAGCAAAAAGCAATGGGGAAACTGCAACAGCATGTCAGGTAGAAGAGCACGAAATGAGGCTGCAAACACTCACAGTTAGATGAAGGGACTGCATTGGGTTTATCATATCAACCAGCCCCAGGGATTCACCAGGCATTAAGAAATAAGAGCTCTTTGAGGTGGCCACAGATTAGAGAGCTGAACTCTAACATATAACAGTCAACTCATCTAATGGAACTTCCATTTCTTGGTGGAATTTTGGAGACACCAAAATACACAGAACCATTCTGTAAGGCACACCATGGCATGTGGGCCCTGCTTGCTGCTCCCTGAAAATAAGAGTACTAGCAGATTGGGATGACAGTGAAGGAAGCAGAGGCAAGGCTAAGAGAACATGTCCAGGTTCCTTCCTTACCATGTTCCTCTGGGCACTTGCCATTCTAAGCACCAGGAAATTACACCCATCATGCACTAGACTCAGTCCCTCATACTTTAATGGCCAGGGCATAAGAGCAGAGATTATCAAACTTCACTGAATTACCTCCAGACCTTGTTAAAAATTCAGATTCCCAGCCGGCCATCTTACCTGCAGACCTTGTTAAAAATGAAGACTCCTAGCTTCTGCACAGCCAAGGAAACAACCCAGAAAATTAGTAGGCAACNGTTTGTATCATGTTGTATTATATATTAGGTTGACTACATACTGTCATATATTATGTTGACTACATAATTTATCATTCAAGCCAGGATCCATTTGAGAGTACACAAGTGTACGACCAATAAATATACCTGGACAACAGGTATAAAATGGGACTATCCTAGGCAAACCTGAACAGGGTCATCCTCCCTAAGAACCACTTTGCAAAATACTATTACAGAGGAAGGTCAATTAAGCAGAACCACCAAAGAACACTAGCAAAGAAGACAGCGTTCTTTACAAAGAAAGGAGAAAAGGGAAGGCCAACAGAAGATGTCATTTCTGGACATCTGGTTTACCTTGTAACCCCAAGAGAATTTTAAGCTAATACAGAAGTACCTGCTTCAAACCTCATCTTCCAGTCTTTACTGTTGAAATTGCCATTTATGATTGTCCAGAAGATGTCAGCACCATGAGGAAGTGACAAAGCATGGAGAAGCAGAGGAACTGCCAATGAAGACAGTTGGGAGAACTCAGATTTGACGACTCTCCACAGGCTGAGGAAACAAGAAGAAGCAAAGTGGTCACAGTTATGATAATGTTTCTAGAAAACAAATATGAGGGCGCCTGGATGGCTCAGTCCGTTAAGCATTCAACTTTGGCTCAGGTCATGATCTCATGGTTTGTGAGTTCGAGCCCCGTACTGGGCTCTGTGCTGACAGCATAGAGCCTGCCTGGATCCACTGTCTCCTTCTCGCTACTCCTCCCCCACTCACACACTTGCCACCTTTCTCTTTCTCTCTCTCTCTCAAAAATAAATAAACTTTTGGGGTGCCTGGGTGGCCTAGTCAGTTAAGCATCCGACTTTTGCTTAGGTCATGAACTCGCGGTTCGTGGGTTCGAGCCCCGCGTCGGGCTCTGTGCTGACAGCTCGGAGCCTGGAGCCTGTTTCAGAGTCTGTATCTCCCTCTCTCTCTGACCCTCCCCTGCTCACGCTGTCTCTCTCTCTCCTAGAAATAAATAAAAATATTTAAAATAAATAAATAAACTTTTAAAAAAGGAAACAAATGCAATTATCTTAGTTTATGGGAAATGTCATTAACAGGCAGCTGGTAGGAATGTTTTTGGCGAAATTACACTCATCCACAAGACTATAAACCTCTGGTAAACTTTTCCTATGCTCTCTTCTGTTCATTTTTTAAAAGAGATTACTTTTATGTAACAATGTAGGAAAATACCTCTTAATATTACATATTAACATAAAAATTTTAAATTGTATATTAGAAATCAGATATATAAATGAGCAATGACTTAAATAATATACAAAATTGACATTAGTTCTGGGGGTGAAAAGTGATTTTTAGAAAAATTTTCTTATAGTGAACATCGGGGGAGTTTTGTCGGTTTTGCCTGCCCAGCAGCCTTTTCCTTTTTATTCTAGCAAAGAACAACTCTTTTTCTGTTAAGAACAGGCTCTCCACCCACTAGCAGGACTGTCAGGCAAGGTTTCCCCCTTCCTTAAACATAAGAGTGAACACAAAACCAAGGAAGATCAAAGTAGTTGAAGGAAGGAAACCATATCCTAGAACTGACAGAAAACCATCTCAGTGATACAAAAAAGCCTGGATTTCACCAGTCCCATATGGCCTTCCCAGTTCTCTAGGGCAGCCTTGTTTGAAATAAAAAAAATAATGTCCTTCTCCAGGCCCCATCATTGTCCATCATGGCTTTTGTGTCAGGGTGGTATCTTGAGGAAAAACCTTGGCTATGCAGCCCAGAGACCAAGGCAGAGACCCCACAGCACCACAATCCATTTGGCCTGGGTAAATGGCCTGTAAGAGGCTGCTTCAACAGCAAAAGTTGGCCCACTTAGGATTGCCACTCCCGCAGAATGCACAGAGCTTCTGTCTAACTCCCCCTGACCCTGCTCCTTCACGGCTCTTGCCTGGACTTGCTCATCCTTCTGTCCAGATCAGTCCTAGTCTTCCCCATATCCACATCAGCCAGGTCTACCCTTCCACCAGCTTGTCCCATTATACCTGTAGAATACCATTTTATCATGAGGAAACTTTTTTTCCCCTTAAATAGTTTATTGTCAAGTTGGTTTACATGTAACACCCAGTGCTCATCCCCACAAGTGCCCTCCTCCATGCCCATGTCCCCCCTTCCCCTCTCCCTCCACTCCCATCAGCCCTCAGTTTGTTCTCAGCATTCAAGAGTCTCTCATGGTTTGCCTCCCTCCCTCTCCCCAACTATTTTTCCCCTTCTTCTCCCCCATGGTCCTCCGTTAACTTCCTCCTAATCCACCTATATTTGCAAACATATGGTATTTGTCCTTCTCTGCCTGACTTATTTTGCTCAGCATAACACCCTCTAGTTCTGTCCATGTTGCTACAAATCATGAGGAAACTTCTAGACACCCTCCACCTTTCCCGTTGTATGCCTCTGTACTGGGTCGAACCATAGTCCCACCCAAAATATTCCTAATCTTGACTAAGACTTCCTTTCCCCCTCTTCCATTCTCTTCTCCCAAACATCAGTCCTCCTCTGATTTCATTTGTCTCCCATCTTAGACTGGATTCCAGAGTCAACCATTTCCTTACTCTAAAATTCCTTGTCTCCCTGGACTTCCACCATAATCAAATCATGAATCCCCACTCCTAAATAAATCCACATTGCCTCCTTTTCTCATCCACTCTCAAAACCCAGAGCTAAACTTAGTCCTACCAGTTCCTGCTAACTTGATCCATCATGAATTGGTGCTAGTTAACTTCATCTTGACCCTGAAGCTGGTCATTCTTAGATTACTTCTGGTTGACACTCTACTGCTTTTTTCTATGAGTTATTCCATACTTTTTTCCATGTTTCTTGAGCTCCCGGCCTAATCTCTATCCTCCTCCCTCTCAGAAAAAGACATCAGTACACACTGTTCTTAAGGACCAGTAATGAGCTCCCTTTGACACTTTATTTCTCTTTTCCTTAAAATATATCTCCTTACAAAGAAAAGAGCATCGCTCCTCTCTTCCACCTACCCTTTGTTTTTGATCGCATATTCTTGCCTTCCAGGACCTAGCTCTACCAACTACTCCCTTTCCTCTTAGCCATTCTACTAACAATAAATATTTTCAGATCTTTACCCTAAACATCCTTGACATCTACTCCTTTTCCCTTCCAAATATCTGATCTCTCTCTTCCTTTTCTGATAAAATTTTCAGAAGAAAGTTCTGTATTATATCTTTACATTACCAAAGCGTTTGCAACACGCTCTTTGCACTCCCTTAAATGTGGGTGGTCCCTAAGGATCCCTCTTTCTCCACACTCAAGCTATTACAGTACAACTCTGACCCTGTTCACTGCTTTAAGATCTTCCATTGATCGCCAAACATCATAAAATGAAGTCCCTATCTTCAAGGCCCTTCACACTCATGTCCCAACCTACTTCTCCAGCTTTATTTTGCATTACTCCCAAAACACCACACCATGCAGCAAAAAATAAAACCTTGGTACCACCTAAGTATGCACTACTCACTTCTTGTCCCTTCTAACTCTGCCATCTTTCCTCTTTTTTAAAAAAAATTTTTAATGTTTTTTTTTGAGAGAGAGAGAGACTGAGTGTGAGTGGGGAGTGGCAGACAGAGAGGGAGACACAGAATCCAAAGCAGGCTCCAGGATCTGAGCTATCAGCACAGAGCCCGACCCAGGGCTCGAACTCACAGAGTGAGAGATCATGATCTGAGCCAAAGTCGGATGCTCAACTAATTGAGCCACCCAGGCATCCCCATCTTTACTCTTGGGCTCCTGCCCATCTCACATCTCTACCTGTTAAAATTTTATCATCTTCTCAATGCCCATCCATATGGTATCTGTTCCTGAACCCTTCTCTAGTCATCCAGAAATGATCTCTCCCACCCCTGAACTATCCAAATAGTCATCCATCATACATCCCTTTGATTAACAATGACTCACATATACACAGGGTGACCATGTATCTCAGTTTATCCCAGATCTTAGTCTACTTTATACTTATTGTTTGAGGTCATTATGAACTCACCCCTACTTCACTCACAAAAGGAGACCAATGTGAAGAATAAATTATGTGGTCACCTTTTGTAAAAATAGAATTCATCCCCTTCCAAACTATACTAGGCAAATTAACTAAGTGCCTAGAAGAAGAACATATATTGTAAGTCCCTAATAATATCTGTGGAATGAATGACTCAATAAATGATCAGAATGAATGAAGACAGAGCCTCAAGTTGGTTTTGTCACCAAGTTAGCCTAAGCCAACCTTTTCTTTTTTCTTACACCATCTCATTCTCTTACATATAAATGAGGATAATATTTTTCCGACTTCCTTCCAGGAGGACTAAAACAGTTACTTTAAGGTTCTCAGGAAGAAAAACTCTATATATACCCAGAACAATATTTCATTATTTTTCTCAAAATGCTCCAACAGTCTCTAAAAATTACCTTATCAGACAATATGTGGAGAAATTTCTGATGTCTATTAGTGTTTCTATTTCAAGTTAGAAACTGAGTAAATCTTTAGTATAAATGTTATACTAGATAATACTATGTACATAGTACTTTAGCACATGTTGATATTTTTCTAAGGGACACTATATTCTTTTCCTTTTTTCTTTTTCTAATGTTTATTTATTCTTGAGAGAGAGACAGAGACAGAGCATGAGTTGGGTAGGGGCAGACAGAGAGGGAGACACAGAATTCAAAGCAGCCTCCAGGCTCTGAGCTGTCAGCACAGAGCCCAGTGAGGGGCTCACACTCATGAACCATGAGATCATGACCTGAGCTGAAGTCGGACACTTAACCACCTGAGCTACCAGGTACCCCAGAGGACACTATATTCTTAAGCCATCCAACAACTGATTATTAACTATTCCTTTTTTTTGTCTTTTTTATTTCTAAAGAATCTAGTGAACAAAATTACTATTCCTCATGTTTACATCCTTAAAAATCAGATTCAATAAAAGAAATAAAAGTTATAGCCATAAGAAAATAAAAACAAAGAATATTCAGTCCCTATTAGCAGAAGACAGAAAAAATTAAAGCAAAATGATATTGATCAGTAACTATCCATTAATGATTGATCAACTGTTTGATATTGATTTACTGATTAGTTTTACTATATTTAAAAACAGACAAAGGTTTATTAAGCAAACATAAGGCAGTACATATAATATGTTTTTATTGTTTTTATTTTTTTACAGTTTATTTATTTTGAGAGAGACAGCACAAGTGGGGGACGGGCAAACAGAGAGGAGGAGAGGGAGAATCCCAAGCAGGCTCTGCACTGAGCACAGAGCACGACATGGGGCTCGAACTCACAAAACTGTGAGATCACGACCTGCGCCAAAACAAAGAGTTGGCTGCTCAACCAACTGAGCCACCCAGGTGCCCCTACAATATGTTTTTAAAAGTTAATAAAAATGAACTAATTAAACCCACAATGTGACTAAAATAACAAAAACTCAGAGTTTCCTAAACTCTTGCTATAATCAGAAAATATAATGAGTGGAACAAATATGGCTTGTAGTAACACTAAAATGTCTTTCTGAAAAAGAACAAATAAAAAGGTAGAATGAAAATAATAAAAAATTGTTGAGGAAAATAAAAGAGGACTTGAATAGAAGTCTTATAATTTTTTAGAGGAAATGTTCTTAATTAATCTATAGATTTACTTCAAATTTCATCGAAGTCCAAATAAGATTTGAAATTTTTAAAAAATCTAAAATCTTTTAAGAAAAACAGACACTGGAGAAAAGCAAAGATAATTATAAGACTAACAGGACTGCAATAAAAATAGAATAAATGATATACCGAAATTTTTTTAAAAAGACATTCCCGGGGCGCCTGGGTGGCTTAGTCGGTTAAGCGTCCGACTTTCACTTAGGTCATGATCTCACGGTTTGTGGGTTCGAGCCCCGCGTCGGGCTCTGTGCTGACTGACAGCTCGGAGCCTGGAGCCTGTTTCAGTCTGTGACTCCCTCTCTCTCTGACCCTCCCCTGCTCACGCTGTCTCTCTCTCTGTCTCCTTGAAACAAATAAAACATTAAAAAAAAAAAAATTTTTTTTTAAATAAAAAGACATTCCCATAGGCAATTGGGATTGACTGGCTATCAGTGGCTCCCAAAAGTGACCCAAAGGAGTTGATAAGACTTGTCTTAACTTTGATTTTCACGGCTAAGGCCTAACATGGAAACAAACAAACAAACAGGAAAACATACCTTGCAATCAACATATGATCCTGAATATAGGCTAAAAATTGAGGATGGTGTTTTCTAGCGATGTATAAACACTCTCCATGTAGACAGAGAATCTTCAGGCAATTGAGCATATTAAAAAGAATGTCTGGCTCTTCAAACTTAGCCATTTCCTATGCAAAGAACCACATGGTTACTGGGTTACCCTAAACAGCAATGCCACCAAAGCAAACCCTTAAATATCTCAAAAAATCTCAAAAAACATACCTGGAAAATGGTGTATATTAGTCTCAAAGTTACTGGAAGCTGTTGGTAGCAAAACTTCCTCTCAGTGTCATTCTTTATTGCTGTGAAGAAGTCATTACACAAAGGTTAGCGTATCTTTTCCTTTCCCCACCACTCATGACCTGATCAAGACCGTAAAACCAAGAGGAGTGGAAAAATATATACAATATATTAAAAGGCATGTTGTGTAATGCTTTTATTGGCTCTCCAAGTAAGCATATATCCCTTCTATGATGCAAGTGCAAGAAAGCTTCTAGATTCAGGGTTCTCAGCTTCCCTTTTCCACTGGAGCCCACCATATATTCAGATGTCATTCATTCCCCTAAGTCACCCCAGCCTGGTTCTATGCTCCCATGGGCAGAGAGTTCAGCTGCTACCTGGAGGGGCCTGGCGTCTGACTAGGTGTGCATTCCTTATTGAAAGGGAGATAAGAAGGTATTAAAGAGAGGTATTCAGGTTGTACTGGCACGTAAGGAGGAATTTATCCCACGGACTCATGCCAAAGGGAGTGTCTTAAAGAAGTTAGGCATATTCAAATCAGAACAACTACTCATGGTTTTATCTTCCTGCGAGTCTCTCTAATACCTTTGCTCCCACGGTGGGAATGGTGGGCTATGGTACATAAGGCACACTAGAGAGAAGAATTCACAAGTTAGCCAGATGTAAAAACTAGTGTAAAATGTTTTCAAATCATTATTCTAAGTTTTGGCAATTTCCTGAACCAGAGACAACAGGAATCAAACTCTCTTAGCATATATACTAAATAGTTCATTAGCGATCTTGCACCTTAATGTTATTTTTAATATCTTTTTTTTTTAGAGAGAGAGAGAGAGAGAGAGAGCATGTGAGCAGGGAAGAGGGGCAGAAGGAGACAGAGATAACCTTCAAGCAGGTTATTGGATCATAAGTGAAATCCTTGCTTCCTTTCGGCCCTGGAGCACAGAACCTGCATGAGCTCGAGTTCCACTGGCTGTATCCCAAAACCCTCTGCTTTGGCCAAATAACCTATGTGGCTGCCAAGGGTGCCAGAACCCTCCGTTCTGGTCGTTCAGCCTTGGTTCAGAGCTACTTCTCCCAGAACATGATACACCGGAAGCAGGAAAGTGATGCTAACATGGCAGGCAGGGTTTTGTTGATAAGAAACACGTGCTGCCAGAAAGATGCTCAGTGACCGTGGCTCTGCTAGAAGCACGTCCTGGATCTGTTCACTTCATGAAGGGAAATGGTTCATTGGCACCAGTCTCTGCTAGGGACGCCGAGCCTGAACCTGCCCAAGTCAAGAGTAACCTAAAGAACCAGGGTTCTGAACGTGAGGCCTGTGCAAGCTAGGCTTTGCCAGAGTTCACCTACCAGTGTGCTCCGTGGGCTCAGCGCGACTGCCCGGGTTCTCCCCATGCTTGGTTGCTGGATTCTCCTCCTCCTCACCTTCAGGGCCTATAATAAACTCTGGTCTGGAAGAAAGAAGGCTATCCTCAAGGCTGTCTGTGGGCTCCTGAAACAAATACAACAAGCAGCCGGGTGAGCAGCCTGTTGGGGGTGTAAAGAATGGTTTTGCTCAGTTCAGTAAAGATCGAGTGAGTGCCTGCTGTGTCCCAGCCCTGTCCTGAGCCCCAAACAGTGAAGGCACCTGCCTCAGAAGAAACGTGAGTTTCTTTCCACAATAATTAAAGGAGATTTGGATCAGCTGTTACCAAAACATTTTCATCCCCTTGAAATAAATACGGAAAAATCTCAAAGACATTGCTAAATCAGCCTAGGTCGGCTTTCCCTATGAGCCTGTCTCACTCACCAAGTGATTCCAATCCGTGTACATTTTGTTCAATGATGGTACTTAATTAGCAGGGAATAATAAAGGGTTCACAGCAGTATATTAAGATACAAACTGGTTGTCCGGAGAAGCCAAATTTTAAGGAGCAAGAAACTGCTATAACCATGAGTTAAAGAGAGTTAGGTATGGCAACCCAAGTGTTCATCAACAGACGGACAGATAGACAAAATGTGTTACATACATACAGTTTAACATTAGACAGCCTTACAAAGAAAGGAAGTCTGATACATGCTACAACATGAATGAACCCTTAGGACACTGTGCCAGGTGAAATAAGCTAATCACGAAAAGGACAATTATCACATGGTTCTAGATATAGGAGGTCTCTACAGTTAAGTTAAACTCAGAGAAACAGAAAAATAGAAGGTGGTTTTCAGGGGCTAAGGGGAGGGTGTTGACAGGAATTACTGTTTAGGGGGTATGGAATTTCAGCTTTGCAAGATGAAAACGTTGTGGAGATTGGCTGCACATGTACGTGAATATACTGAATACAATATATTTATAGATAATATATGTCATATATAATGTATATGCATAAAACAAGCTGCAAGTACAGGTGAAATTGGAAAGATTGAGAGAGAGCACTACTATGGCTGCCACTTAAAACAACCATCTCCAACTATCCTCTTATTCCAGCCCTTTTCTTTCCTTTAAGTCCCACTTCAAATATCCTCATTTCAAATCATACTCTTTTGGCTAACACTTTAACCGATACACATTTTCTCAAGAATTATTTGACAGCCAGCTCTATGCCAGGAGATCAAGACAGATGAAGTGCCAGGCCATCCGCAAGAAAACGAGCACAGTGGCTGGGAGGGCCCTGAAGAATATCTCTGCCAACTTTCACAGTTTTGACCTTGTCCCTAGGTCACCCATGAGCAAGGTACTAAATCAAATTATAAAGTGAACTTCATGAACTTCGATACAGTAAAGACTTTCCTGCTACTTACTGACTCCTCGACATTCACCTCAAAACCCATGCATCTGGAATCATCCTGCTGGTGACAGGGACTGGTGATGTCCATCTTGCATACTAGCTAAAGCCTCCTGCTAACCCCTCCCCCACATCGTCACCCTCTTATCCCCTGCCTGTCCCAGGAAGAGAACTAAAGAGTGAAGAGGGCTGATATGCGTAGTGAAGACCATGCATTCTAAGGCATAGGCCTCTTTTATTGATGAGCATCTCTCCCATAAAAGTCTGAGAGAGGAGAACAGAATCCTTTGGCTTCACCTCCAAATTTGTTATTTTCAGCACATGACGAATGTCAACAGCATCATTCACGTGGGAGATTGTTTGGATGGCTCAGTTCCTCCATACTTCTGCTTACTACTCATTTCCTGGGATGGTGCTGGGGCAATGGACACAATACAGACAGTCTGCTGGGGACAGGGTAGGACTTGGGACATCTGCCTCCATCACGTTCATTCTCTCATTTTCTCCCTGCAAGACAAGTCTCTACTTCATGTAGCCACATCCTCAGCTGATTCTGTTCTTAAACACACACTACTGGAATTCATGGTTACTCCCATCCCCAAGCGTATAGAGGACCCTCAATCTCAGAATCCCTTGGGCACATTCAATCCTTTATTTTCTTCTCTTCTCTTCCTGTGATCGACCATTCCCTCTTTTTGAAACTGCCTCCTACCTTGGTTTGGAGTTCTTGTTCTCCCTTGGTCTTTCGCCTGTGTCTCTGGCACCTTCTCAATTTATTTCTGATCTTCAATTCTCCTGTTTTCCCTTTTAACAGTTGGTATTTCCCAGAATGCTAGCTGCAGCTCTTTCCTCATTCTATGCATCCCAGCACAATATGCCGGTAGCTCTAAACTTTTATCTACCTACTTCTGACCTCCCTCCTAAAACCCAGATCCACATACCTGCTGGTCATGAAAACCCCACCAGGGTATCTGAAGGCATCCCAGTCCACTATGTCTGAATGTGCCTGCATCATGTCCACTCTGGCCAAAAAGATCACTTCTACACCAGTAATAATCTTCTATAAATGGCAATGTTACCGGCTCCCAAGCCAGAAAACATGGGTTTGTCCTCAACTTTTCCATATTTCAATGCCAAGAAAACACCAAGCACTGCTGATTCTCTTTCCTAAAAATCCACCAGGCCTGCCCCTTCTCTTATCCCCACCACAATTACTTTAATTCAGACCTGTCCGTTTCCTCCCTGAGTGACCACATTAGCCTTCTGGCTAGATACCTGTCCCCAGAGTCCAAATCCTCTAATCCTGCTACTCCAATGGTAGGATGAATTTCTCAAATTCATCACATTGTGTCACCACCCTGATTAAATTCTTCAGGAGTCACCCATTCACCAAGACAAAACCCAAGCTCCTTAGTTTGGCAGACAGAGCCCTTAATGAATGCGAAAATGAGACCGAGTCCATCTTGCTTGACTCAGCTTTCATTCACTACTTTCCCATCCTGCTCACTGCTCTAGCAACACTCAACTGCTTGCAGTTTCCTGAATGCACCATTCCCTACTTTCCTCTGTATCATTAAAACATAGAGTGTTCTGAGTCTCAAAACTTCTTCTCCCCTACCACCTTCCTTTCATCAACTCCACTCCTTTCAAATAGGAACCCAGGAGCTCTCTCCTCCCTATCACACCTCCAGGCTGGATCTGCAGACCTTTCTCTGCCCCCATAGTCCCCTTGTTCAGACCTCACCCATCACAATCATCACTATGTCTAATGGTTTTTTCATTTACTTAAATACCTCCTTGATTAGACTCTAAGCTTCTTGATTTTAATTTGTTTTTTTTTTAAAGTTTATTTTATTTCTTTTTGAGAGAGAGAGAGCACAGGAAGGGGAGGGGCAGAGAGAGAGGGACTGTCGGCATGAAACTCGGTGTGGGGCTTGAACTCATGAACCATGAGCTCATGACTTGAGCTGAAATCAAGAGTCAGACACTTAACCGACTGAGCCACCCAGATGCCCCAATTTTAATTTGTTTTTTACATCATCTAGAACTGTGACTGTTTATTTGGTTAAATACCCAATGACAATGTTGAAAGACCATACTACAGGGATGTTATTTTGCAACATGTAGGACAAACAAGTTCAGTAGGTGGACAGGTATTTAAAAACTGTAGAAAAAATTTACTGCATGTATGTTACACCTCAAAAAGATTTTTTTAAGAAGTTGCTTTCTACTTAAATATTAGTAGAAAGGAAAAAAAAGAGAAGACAGCAAACAAAACCCCGAATAATAGATTCATCTACCTTTGATGGTGTGAGGGTATTTTGGAGATATGTGTCTTAAATGAAAACTGGCTAAACAGTAAATAACTAATGTATGGAGTAGCTAATGCGTGGCATATATTAGTTTTTTCTTATTGAAACAATTTTCTTGGAAAGTAGGAAATGAAATGAAGTATTTATCGGCTGTTGATGAAGTCAATGGGTTTTCCAAACCAGGGTTACCTAGGAATTCTCAATACCCATATCCATTCTATGGCCTTGATATTTGGTATATGTTTTGTAGGTTTCATTGTTATCTGAACTTTATAATAGAAGTTATTTCAAGAATACCAGTAATGCTTTGTATTTATGACAGTTGTATGAATGGATGTGCCACAACCTTAACTCAAGACTCAAGAATTCTGTATGATATAGCTCCAGCTCATATCCCTTTCTAGGAGCATAAGTTGGTGGGAGAAACAGGAAAATGTTTCTTTTACCACAGTCTCACACGTAACCCAGCAGGGAGCATAATGTGATATTGAAAGAAGACCCCATTATACCTGCTTCTATAGTCATTATCACTATCAGACATGGGCCATCTCATTACTTTAACTTCTTACCACCAGCCGGCTTTCTTCTTTAGGAGCCAGTCTCTCCAAGAGTTCACAAGCAAGCTGATAGCAGAGAATACTAGACTGACATAAGTTACACTCAATTGCCTTTTCTTCCTTCTGGCAGGTATGGGAGCCCCCCCAGGGGGCTTGGAAGACATTGTTTATAATGGAAATAATGTCCTTTGATAAGCTGTGCTCTAAACCCATGGTGATCCCATCATCTTGTAATTCCATCTGAAAGACATCAAAATAAAGGCCAAAAAAAAAAAAAAAAAAAGAGAGAGAGAGAAAAGAGAAAGAAAGAAAGAACAGAAAAAAGAAAAAAGAAGGAATTTGGTCCTTTTATCCAATATTCCACTGGCATACTAATTGGGGATAAAATTTACTAACAACAATATTAAGTTATTTAAAGATGAGAAGGATTATAGACCATGGATACATATTGTTTTCCATGGATTCTTCTAAAAAGACTCTAAACAGAAGACAAACAATGGGAATTATTTTTAAAATCATGTAGGACATTTTAAAAAGTTGTTTTTTAAACTTATCACTTTGTGAAATTTTACACATTTAAAAAATGCTGCTCCTCACCTAATGTCCAGATCTTGGTTTCTAAATACCATTATCCATTATCCACTAAGAGGAACCAGGGCTCCTTGGAGAAATGGCTGATTTCAAGGTTGGGGCTAGGAAAATATAAAATGAGCCTGGAACATCTTGTTATGCCAGAAATTAAGGAAGTGTTCAAGGAATGATTGGGATATGTCAAAAGAACACAGGAGCCAGCCTGAAGGGACTCCCACTGATCAAATACAGGACAATATGAACATCAAAATAAATAATCACAGTAACAGGTTTTAACTCACTGAATGAAATAAGAATTCATGTGTACGTGCAGGTATAAGATGAACAAATAAATATAGAAATGGGAGAGAAGAGAAACTATTTCTTCAGTAGAATGCCAGCTAATAAATTAAAAGAAATGATAAAATTAGAAAATTATCATTTGGTAACCATCATAGTAATAATTGATCCAGGCATGAATCAGCCCTTGATGCTAAAACTATTAGGTGAAAGTCTGATGAGAAACAGAAAATCTCAGCCTGCAAGTTACTTACTAATTACAAAGGGGAAAACAGTGACTTTGGAGTAGAGAAATTTAGCAGAAATCACGTTCCCAAGTTATCACCACCAGGTAAGGCAACATTATCGTGTCATGTGCCTCCTAATATGATGCATTGAAAAGGATATAACATCACACTAGCAGTGTTACTGCCAAAAAATGCTTAACCCAAATAGAGTCATAAAGAAACACCAGATAAACTCAAATTGAGGGACATTCTACAAAATAACTGGCCCGTACTCCTCAAAAATATCAAGAACATGAAAGATGAACAAAGATTGAAGGATTACTCTGGATTAAAGAAGACTAAGGAGACAGGACAAATATTTGCAAGGAGTGATACTGGGTTGTGTCCTAGATCAAAAACACTTTTTTTCTTTTGCTATAAAGATATAATCATTACATCAATTTAAAAAATGATTAATTTCTGTGGGTCAGATAATAGATAATAGTATTATAACAATATTAATTTCCTAATTTTGATTGATTTCCTTATTTTGTACTTGGTTATATAAAAGAATGTCCTTATTTTTTAGGAAATACATTCTGAAGTGTTTAAGGATAAAGGGACACCATATTTGCAACTTACCCTCATATGGTTTATTTAAAAATTCTATAATACATACATACATATACAGATTAAGAGAGTGATAGAAATAAATGTGATAAATGTTAACACCTGGAGAATCTGGGGGAGGAGTATCTGGGAATTCTTTGTGCTATTCTCGCAACTTTTCTGCAAGCCTGAAATTACTTCAAAATAAAAAGTTAAGAAGAAATGCTCTCCTGGCCAGACTTTTAAACTTCTCTTTTGAAATTACCTACAAAAATCAATTTCTGGAATGTATTTAAATCAGCCCATCACCACAGAGTTGTACCTTGCTCCTTCCAACAATAGCATTACTCAGTTCACCAAATTTGTTCAACAGAATCCAGTCTAATGATGCTAGAGGGTTTCTAAAATTTATATCCATTCTCATATGTCAACATCATTGCAGATATTCATACAAGTATTTTTCACATTCTAGGGAATCCCAGAAAGGGGGTTGTAAAATGTCTTGAGTGATGTTGCATCATTTCGGCAAGTATGAAGATGTCACACACATAGCAAGAATCACTATACAATGCTTTCCCTTACTCTTCACCTCTGAACTAAAGGAAGCTCATGCTTCAGCTACCTGCTTCAGGAGAAGATCAAACATGAGGATGAAACAATTTAGATTCATTTCATCATCTTCACAATCAAAGTCAATAGTCCTTCCTCCTGGGTGTCCAAAATTCTTGAAAGGGCTACGAAATGGACTACGCATAGGACTCCGAAATGGACTCTGAAAAGGACTATGAAATGGACTCAGCATATTGTGCTGAACTCGTCGGCCAGGATCAGAGGCGACACTCACCTAGAAGAAAGAACATCAACACACATAAGTGAACTCATAGAAGCTAAAATGGCTATATGAAATATCTAGGGGCTCATGGAAGGTATTTCCAGCTGTCACACTGATTCCCTTCCTTAGTCAATAGCATTAGTACTTCCAAACACTATGGATCTTCTCAAAATATAAAAATAAGAAATAAAATCACCTGAACTTTGTGACTGATTGTCAGGTGAATGAAACATCAGCACCCTGAAAAATGAAGGCAGCTGTCTTTGCCATTATATTGTTCATCCTATCACACATTTCTGATTAAAGGAAATTGTTTTCATCAACCTAAAACCATAACCTGATATTGCAAGATCAGTTTTAGAATCACAAGCACTAAATCTCAGTTTAAGAAGACTGATTAAAGAACAATGACATCTGAATATTATAATTATCAAGCTAACATGGGAAAACAATATATGTCAAATCTGTTGTATTGGTTATTCTCCATTTGCCTACCCAAGCCCCTCACTGCTGTCTTCTGCCCTGCTATGTGCCCAAGGATGCCAAGAACAGAGTCTCTCCCAACTTTCATGCCAGCTGGCTTCCAGCTGGGTTAGTCAATGGGAGATACCAGCAGAAGCCCTGAAGCTGAAGGAGAGAGAGGTAGTAGTGTATCACCCACTCCCTGCCTGCTTTGATGCTACATCTCTGGCGATCTCTCCATTACTCTTCCAGCCAGCCATTCCTTAAAATTTCAGCTCTCAGTGGGCTCAAGAAACCCTTTTCCTTGTTCCTTCACCTTTAGGGGTCTAATGGCTTCCTACTGAGCTGTTGCTGGAGTTTAGGTGCCTCACCAACCCTTACTGCTCCCTTAACTTTCCCCATAACTCTATAGGCAGAGTCTCCATGAAAGTCTCTTCACTTGAACCATCAAGGATAAATTCTGTACCAGGGCCTTGACTGACATACCTGTATATCACTCTGAAATCATATTTTCTCTCCTAAAGATCCAATAACCAGAAAGTTCCTTGAACACCATATTTAAACTAAAGAAAAAGAGTACCTCATTAAGAACCAGAATACCTGGATATTGATAGTGTTATCAATGGCAAATCACGTCAGCTCACTGAACCTCAGGCTAAGTATTTGTAAAATGAGGACAATGAGCTCTTCTCCAACTGTCTCACACAATTCTGTGTTATGGTTCACTGTGAATATATTGCACAGTATAAGGCACCAACTAAGTTATCTCATAATCAAAGGTTACAGAAGAAAAAAACAACATAAAAATGTTTGCCAGCTGGTTCTTAGGAGGCAGACAAGAAAAGTAGTGATGATTAAAAATCAAAAGACAGCACTGAATACAAACTATGATCCCATGATTTTGACATATTTTCTAGTCCCTAGATATGAGGTAGAATGACAAACAGTAGGAAAAATGGTATGGAGAGGCTGACAAGGGAAAGTTGAGAACAGTCCCCGCCTACCATCACATTGAGAGTAAACCTCTCCAGAACTGACCCTGGTCTAGAAATGTCAGCATGTCAACAAAAGCTCTAACAGGTCCTCTACAGAAATATTATCAGAAATTCCCAATAGCTTTCCTATCCCTTGGACTAGACTATGTTGACTTTTTTCATTCACAAAAATACAAAGGGGCCCCAAAAATGGGCTCAGTTGGTCCACAGTGACAGCATCATTCCCAGCCACCATCAGATGACCACATCTTCTCAAAACATGATAGAACAAAACATCCAAACTCCTCATCCCCAAAGTGAAGCACCTATCTGCCTAGCAATGGGTAAAGAACTCTAATTCACCAGGAGACCAAAAGAAAAAAAAGAAAAAAGAATAATACCTCAGAGCTACTCTTTTTGCTTTCATCAAGGGTGTGAGATAGCTAATAGGTACGTGCAGGAGAAAAACTCAAAGGAAAATGAAAACTCAATAATTTATTGACTGTGGATTATACAGAACATATCTTAGATCAATGTTTTCTATTATTTCACGTACTTAAAAGACTAACAGAGTGAGATGGGATGAAAAAGCATTTTCAGAGAAGTTAACTATGATGTTACTTTTAGACCTAGTATAATTGACAAAATCTTAACAAGTAAGACAAAAACAGTTGTGGCAATAATTACCCTTCGAGCTGCAAGGTTCCCTGCCAGTTCACTGACTCTTGATTTTCTTTGATTTGCCAGTTCTTTAACAGAATTAACTCCATCAGAAAACATACTTATCAATAGTTGAAGTGGAACCATGATGTCTAACTCCGATAATACCTGGGGAAAAAAGGCATATATCCCCCAAAATATAAACTTTAAAACTCAAAAAAAAAACTGCATTTAACATTTTTTCCCCAAAGTGAACTACTGAACATAAGGATACTTAGCCTTATGTATATTCTGCCAGCACAGCCAATCTCAATTTTTCATATCAAAAAGTCAAAGTTATTATTGGACCTTCCATCTCCCCCACTCCCCACATCCCATAAACTGCCATGTTATTTCTACTAAAACTTCTAAGTATCTTTTGACACTGTCTCCTCTTTTCCATAGCGCTGCTAGTGCCTTATCCATCAGCTTCCTCCTGGACAAGTATAACCTGTGTGCAATCTTTCTCCAGTCCATCCTCCTTCTGATCTGACTGCACCCTCTGATCTTGGTTTCTGATGCAAGCTCAGCTATCTTCTGCCAAAATCAAGTGACTTCATCTGTAATGAATTTTTGGAAACAGATGCATCTTTCCTTCAGACAGAGTTAATCCATTCCTATTCTCTGCTTCCTTAGAATTTTATACATACATTTATTAAAGCGATAATAACTTTTCATTATATTTGACTGTTTGATACTGTCTCTCCCACTGTGAGCTCCCCGCAGAAAGGAAGTGTGAACCATCTCTTATCCCATTTTCATCCCTGTGCCAACTATGGTGCCTGGCACAGAGGAACTCTATAAATGTTTCCACAATTAATTAATAAATCAGTCAATTCCAATCACTATACTGTTCACACTATTCTCCAAATGGTTAGACCAGTGGTTTAAAATCTCCTTCAATTGCAGCACCTTGTCTTCAACCCAGAACTCTGGGCAAGTCCAGTCCATAAAACATGCAGCTGTAATTGCTCTAGCCATGGTGAGGACAGAGGTTTAGAGTCCTTTCTACTCACCCCTACTGAGCTCAGCCTAAAGGGCGTGTCTGAGTACCACACCTAGCCATCTATAGAAGAACAGGCTTACCTAAAAAGAGAAATTATCTTGCAGAGATCTACTTGGGGATGAAATGTTAAAATTCTGGGTCCAAAAGGTAACTTTTTAAAAAATGGTCCCTTTACTCTTTGTCAGTTGTGAAAAATACTGTTCCTCAGTTTAGAACCCAGAAAGGCATCTTGATGACTTGAAAGCCACCCTTCTATGACCCAGCAATGTATCTGCACCCATAACTGATCTAAACATTGACCCTGGCCTCCTTTTTTGAAACTAGCCAAACTTTTTGACAGACATTCAACTCAATTTAGTAAATTTTTAAGAACATTCATTAAATAAACACAAGGCACGTGCTAGATGCTGAGAGGAAAGGATGAAGGGAGGTATGAATTCAAAATGAAAACAGACCCGCCTGGTCCCTGAACTCCATGCATTTGCACTCAGGAGAAGAGACAAAAATGAACTCAATCTGAGGCTGAATAAAATTTACCCAAGGAGCCTGTATGAGTACTGGGAGAAGGAATAATGAATTCCGAAGGAAAAATGGGGGTGTGAGGGAAACTTCATAGATGAGATCATTTTTGAGTTGGGCTTTAAGGATAAGCTGGCGTTACAAATGTAGACTGGGGAGAAAGGCATTCCATTCTAAGTCAGCAGCTCTCAACTTTCCCAAGTAAAGCACCTATTTAATGCCAAAAGATTTATGAGAACCCCACAAGACAGCCTATTACACTTTTAGAATCTACTGATGGAAAACTACATAAGGACCAAAAGCTATTATGAATTCAGTAATAGTACTGCATAAATCTGTATTTTATTAACCATAACTATAGCCACATATATTTGAAATGTAGTTATTTATCTATGCAGTGAGTTATTAGTCTAGACAGTCCTCAGCAAACATGCAAATTTATGGACTCTGCAATAACTCCCCACTCTTCTACCCAGTGATCTAAAGTTCCCAGGCTAAGAACTATTGCCACAAATGACTAAAAGTACCATTTACTCACATGAAGCCACAGTAAAGCTTGTTCCTGCACAGAGGAAGGGTATCCTGTGAACCGACAACTAATAAAGCCAAACATTTCTTCCAATGAAAAAGGTAGAGGACAGAGCTCAATGTCAAACATTTTGCTGGAAAGCAGAGCAACGAAAGTAAATGACCAATGAACATATATTAGGGTTGAGTTGCATTTTTTAACTGTATCTTATCTGGGGAGCCAAACACTTTGGATCGGGCTGTGTTCTGAATGTTATTATCATGTTACATTTTACTATAATAGTTTATGTCATTAGAATAGATATAAAGAATTCATACTGTTGTTAATAATATTAATGTTTATATTCATATTAGGCTTAACAGAAAGAATTGCATTTCTAAGGAATTAGAGTTGCTCCCCAGCACCTAAAAACATTATCCCTTTGCACTCTCCCCATGTTAACCAAACCATAATTATATTTGAAGCTAAACAAACAATACGGTATGTGTATTATTCCACAAGAACAAAATCTTTTTTCAACAATTTCAGGTCACCTTAGCACAATTTGCTGTAACGACTTCATTTTGCACCTAAAAATTCCTCTATAGGGTTGTTAAAAAGTAAACAAGATTATATAAAATATTTAACACGGTTCCTGGCACACATCACATGCTCAATAAATGTCAGACATCATTAGACTTGTGGTGACTTCATTAAACTACTTACTCACCTTAATACTTCCCTGAATTCTTTTAACTGGTTATCTGGGACTTCTGTTCTGATGGCTTCCAGCCACTCGGGCATAATACACTCCCACACAGACTGACTGATCACATTGTAGGGGATCAGGCAGAGAATTCGGTTGAGACCTTCCTTCAACTGAGTCACTGTGCTGCAGGATTTATCCCAGTATCCACCAACCTGATGGCATTTCCACAGCCACAGGGGAAAAGAACAAAATGTACCTGTTAAGCTTATACTCTAAGGGCTTCCTAAAGGAAATGGATACAGAGAAAGACTGAAATCTATTACATCTGAATCCTAGGCCAAGTATCTTCAGAGTGAGATTTGTAAGAATCTACAAAGCACCAGAAGACATTAATTACAAAAAAGAAACCACAGTTACAAACAGGTTCATATATTAATCACAGGCTGAATTTGAACTATTCTACTGCAGTCCAAATCATACATGAATTAAAATTCCAAAGATTTATTCCCAACAGGATGAGCACACAGCTGGAGCATTATTTCTGAAGTTTGACAAACCCATTACAAATATGTGTAGTTACACCTGCACTTCAGAGGAATATAGATGTCTACTACTGTACACTTTGCATTGAATATTTTTCAGTGTGGAAAATAAAGTGGCAGAGAGTGCTATTTTTCTCTATGCTATATTGTGCCACAATTTTTCTCCTAAAAAATGTTCTAGGGATGGATGAATTGATGAATTTAAAAAAACGTACTTTTTACTAAGTAAGATTGTATATTAATTTACGAGTGCAGAAAAGAATGAATTAAATTCGGGTTCCGTTTATAATTCCAATTTTATTTTTTCAATATTTATTGTTTGGAAGAGAGAGACTGAGTGCAAATGGAGGAGAGAGGAGGAGACACAGAATCTGAAGTGGGCTCCAGGCTCTGAGCTGTCAGCACAGAGCCCCACACAGAGCTCAAACCCACAAACTGTGAGATCATGACCTGAGCCACCCAGGCATCCCTAAAATTCCAATTTTAGATGAAGATCTTATATTTTTATTATGTATGCCAAAGTAACAACAGCTCAACTGGCCCTGAATCTTTACCGGATAATACAAGAATTGTTGGAAACTACCCTTTTTTAAATGAATCCACCTTTAAACATTTAATTATTATCCTAGAATTCTAGGTTATTCAAAACAATTAAATCAATTCTATTTAAAGCTCAAATATCTATTTGGTATCATACTGTCCAAAATCCTAGATGATTGATTAGAAATTTGCAGGAAGTGACTACATTTCTGGGACTGTCACTGTTGTTACATAGACTCAGAAAAGCTAACACTTGATAATGTCAACAGGGCAGAATGTACCCTTCCGACCCGCCTTTGGCTATGTAGCTTTTTAAGCCACATAAAGGCCTATGGGTTTTTTCTTGTTGTTGTTTTAAAGTTTATTTATTTATTTTGGGGGTGGGCAGAGAGAGGAATTCCAAGCAGGCTCCAAGAGCTGAGTGCATAGCCCAATGCGGTATTCAAACTCATGAACCATGAGATCATAACATGAGCCAAAATGAAGAGTCAGATGCTCAACCTACTGAGCCACCAAGCACCCCAAATGCCTACTGGTTTTGAGTCACATTCTGGAATAGGTATCTTTGTGGGGTTCTTAAATTGTCAATAGCCAGACAATGGATCCTTTGATTTGGAAAAGTTGTTATATTTAAAAGAATTTCAGAGAGTTCTCACCTTAAACAAATGTCATATTACCAATATGGGAGGATCAAACTGGGAAGACACACACAAAAAAAGATCGCAGCCAGCCTAAAAGATTCCCCTAGCAAAATTCTAGAACAGAAATCAGATTTAGAACACAAATTAAAATCTGTCCCTACCATGAACTCCCCTCCACCACCTCCTCCTTCAAATGTAATTCAATAAATTACATGAGTACTGTATTCAATAAATTACATCTAAAAAATAGGCTTTTTGTTAGATGATTTTGCCCAGGTGTAGGCCAATGTGAGGGTCTTGAGCACATGCAAGGTGGGCCAGGCTAACGGATGATATTTGGTAAGTGAGGTGTATTAAGTGTATTTTTAATTTACAGTATGTTCAACTTACAATGGGCTTATTGGGACACAATGCAATTTTGAGATGAGAAAGATCTGTAAAGACCTTAACAGTAGAAACTGCTACAGTAATATAAAACTTACTAGCTTGTGTCAGAGTCAGTTTTCAAATTCACTTTTCATCCTCATTTTTATTCAAATTATGTTTCTAGCAGATAGAACAAGTGGTTAACCTGTTCAGTGTAAGGACTAAAATTTTTTATCAATATTTGTGGGGGAGACCTTCAAGATCTTTCTATTTGCTCTGATGTGTAATGAAGACTGTGGTTCAGCCTTAGGCAGTTAGTTATTTTAGTCCGCTAAGAAGTTACTTTTTTTTAAATTTATTTTATTTTATTTTGGGGGAGAGTCTACAATCTTTATTTATTTATTTGTTTGTTTGTTTTTAATAAAATGTATTGTCAAGTGGCTAACATATAGTGTATACAGTGTGTTCTTGGGTTTGGGGGTAGATTCCCATGATTCATTGAACACCCAGTGCTCATCCCAACAAGTGCCCTCCTCAATGCCCATCACCCCTTTTCCCTCTCCCCTGATCCACCCCTTATCAACCCTCAATTTGTTCTCTGTATTTAAGAGTCTTTTATTATTTGCCTCCCTCCCTCTCTGTTTGTAACTAATTTATCCCCTTCCCTTCCACCCGTGGTCTTCTGTTAAGTTTCTCAAGTTCCACACATGAGTGAAACATATGGTATCTGCCTTTCTCAAACTGACTTATTTCACTTAGCATATTACCCTCCAGTTCCATCCACACTGCTGCAAAGGGTAGGATTTCATTCTTTCTCACTGCCAAGTAGTATTCCATCATATATATAAACCACATCTTCTTTATTCATTTTAAAGGCTGGAATAAGCTAAGGAAAAAGGCATTGGAGGTTTGCTAAGGAGGGTGTTAATTGGAGCTTCTCAGGAGGAAAAATAAATTTCTCCTTTTTTTTTTTTTTTTTAACAATAGAAGGCAATAGTACAAGTAAAAGCTAACGTAATTTATTGAATACTGTACTGCAAGTGAAAAACAGAGTGGCTGTGTGGGTGCAGAACGGCAGCTGGTATAGCAGTTGTGGACCCTGTGACCCCGTGGCTGCCAGGGAATTGAGGCTCGTGGCCCCTTCCCAGCATCACGAGTGAGGATCATAATGCATATCGTCAGTTCAGGAAAATTTCAAAATTCACATGTTAAAGTATGGTTTCTATTGAATGTGGATCATTTTTGTATCATCGTAAAGTCAGAAAATCATAAATCAAACCATGGCAAATTGGGGACCATCTGTATGTGTGTCTGTCTATACCTTTGGATAGGTATATTATGTATATGTGATATTTTGTTACCTCTGAATGGTACCTCTGACAAATTAATTTATCAAATCCATTAAAAGATCTCTATTCTAAATGAGCTTTAAAAACACAAAAGCTTATATGAATTAAATATTCCCCAAGCTCTCAGAAATACAGAAAGTAACTCAAATATTTTTCAAGTTCATGTGATTTCGGTAAATCTTTCATAAATAAGACAAGATTAATACAGTTGGTTTAATAAAAACAGCTGTATCTTCTGAATTATCAGCACTGAGTATGATCTGATCATACATTTTTATTCTACATGGGTTTTCTAGTCAAATAAGCTAATATTATATTTACTAAATGTTTAAGATTATAAAACTTATAGATTTAATTTTAATTTAATTATTATTCTGACAAGCTTTATTTCAACAATAACTGTGTTTTATAGTATGTCTACTTGGAAGTAGCGTCCAAGATCTTTTTGATAGCTTGAAACTAAAGTTATACTAAGGTACATGAAATGATATATATTTGTTGAATATCTAGACCATTTCTAAATAAGACAAAACAACGAGGGGCACCTAGGTGGCTCAGTCAGTTAAAAGTGCCCAACTTCGGCTCAGGTCATGATCTTACGGTTTGTGAGTTTGAGTCCCACATCGGGCTATGTGTTGACAGCTCGAAGCCTGGAGTCTGCTTTAGATTCTATCTCCCTCTCTCTCTGCCCCTGCTTGCATTCTGTCTCTCTCTCTCAAGAATAAACATTAAAAAAAAAAAAGACAAATCAATGAAATATTAATTACTGAATACAAGTTTACATACTTGTAGATTCTTTTTTTTAATGTGTATTTATTTTGAGACAGAGAGCACAAGTGCATGTGAGAGGGAAGGGGTAGAGAAAGAGGGAGAGAGAGAGGATCCCAAGCAGGCTCTGCACTGATGTGAGTCTTGATCTCACAAACCATGAGACCATGACCTGAGCCAAAACTAGGAGTTAATGCTTAGCTAACTGAGCCATGCTGGTGCACCTACTTTTGGATTCTTATTTTGACAGAGAGACTCAAGATATTTTGATATGCTAATAAATATGTTCTTTTTGCCATATTAAGAAATTATACTATGAAGCATAGCTCTTGATGTTATAAAAGTAGTATATTCACAAAAGTTGCCAAGGTGCTACAAAAATACCAGTAGTTGACAGGAAATTCACAAACTACTTCCTGGTTTTCTCTGAAAAATAGAGGTTACTAAGTGTTGAAAACTATGATCAATATATATAAGTGAAACTATTTGAAATAGTAGTGATGGAAAAAGCCCCATATGCAGACTATTTAAGGAACGTATGAGTTAGTTTTGTTAAGGACAAAAGAGTAATTCAGTCCTAAAGTCATTCTTTAGAGGTGGTGTGAAGGCTTTCCAGAATAACAAAAGAGGAAAGTGAAGGATGAATGGATAAAAAAGACGTGGTATATAGATACAATGGAATATTACTTGGCAATCAAAGAGAATGAAATCTTGTCATTTGCAACAGCTCGGACGGAACTAGAGTGTATTATGCTAAGTGAAAGAACTCAGTCAGAAAAAGAGAAATACCACACGATTTCACTCATTATGTGGAATTTAAGAAACAAAACAGATGAACATACGGGAAGGGAAGGAAATATAAGATAAAAGCAGAGTGGGAGACAAACCATAAGAGACTCTTAAATACAGAGAACAAGCTGAGGGTTGCTTGTGGGGTGTTGGGTAGGGGGGATGGTTTAGATGGGTGAGGGGCATTAAAAAGGGCACTTGTTGGGATGAGCACTGGGTGTTACATTAAGTGATGAATCAATGAATTCTATTCCTGAATCATTATTATACTATATGTTAACTAATTTGGGTTTAAATTTTTTAAAAAAATAATAAAATAACCAGATTTTTAGAAAAGAAAGTGAACAAGGTTTTTCTCTACCTTTTTAATAATATGTTTGGGAAACAACTATTCTATGTCTTAACAGAATTTCCTGTGCTTCATGTCCTCAATTATTTAAGAAAACTAAGTCTTCTCAATTAAAACAAAAAAGCCCATTTTTTTCATTATCATGTTACATCCTATATTTACTTTTGAAATCTTTATTGTCATTTTCGTTAAACAGATAACTAAGTATTGTTTCATAGTGACCCCGTGCCCGGTTAATCAAGTGTTTAAACCTTGCACATTTCTGACAACTTTTCATATTCTGCCTTCCTCAAATCAAATCCTAATAAAATCTTGATCTCAAACTGACTTTGAGATTTCTGAGAGGGCCTCTAGAAAATCTCAAAGGATTTTTTTCTTTTTCTAGTAAAATAAGATATTAAACCCATTAGGTTTATTTGATATGCTGAACTGCATGAAAATCATCATCAAGTATGAAGAGAAATGTTTTTAATACCAACACTTTGGGAATTATATGAAGTTTCTAGCAATTTGTCAATTCCTTTCTTGCTCATGACATACCCTCCAGATGCTTTGCCTAATGTGATCATAATTCCGGTTACTCTCAGCGGATCTGATTATAGCCATTTTTAAAGTCTTTTATCATTCACAGTTTGTTACTATTTTATTCTGATGCTTTTCTGAAAGCTCTTGTGAACAACCACTAGATAGAAGGCTTTGGCTTTAGCAAAAAGAACTGTCCCAGGAGACCAGGGACACTATGACAGGCAAGAATGGGTACAAGCTTCTGATGGTATTGTATGCTGCCAGCCTGAGAAAGGATTCCAGAACTCTGATGGAGAAGCTAATGTTTTCCTGAAACTGCTAACCCAAAATCAAGAGAAACAAAAATTAATTAGATGGGATTGGGGCACCTGGGTGACTCAGTTGGTCAAGCGTCTGACTGTTTCAGCTCAGGTCATGATCTCATGGTTTGTGAGTTCGAGCCCCACATGGGCTCCACACTGATGGTGCAGAGCCCACTTGAGATTCTCTCTCTCCCTCTCCCTCTCTGCCCTGCCCCTTCTCTCTCTCTCTCTCAAAAATAAATAAATAAACTTAAAAAATTTTTTTAATTAATTAGATGAAGAAAGGTAATCATATTTTTGTGGGTTTTTTTTAGTTTGGAACACTGCTGGCTCTTTAATGTTCTATTTTCTGGATGTAAGGTTTTTCTTAAGCTAACTACTCACAACAATTTAGTAGATTATATCTTTGTAAACAACAAAGAAACACTTATCTTTTTCTCCCACCACATCTGACCCTTCAGAGTTCAGAAACTCTTAGTGAGTATTCTTAGTCCATGCACAAGTTTCTCAATCTGTTCTCCTTGTAAAAGAACATAATCAGAAAAACTGGTTATATCACCAATGTTTTGCCTGGAATGTCACAGTAGAGAAGGATGTGCATAGAATCAGATATGACCAGTTTTAAGGAACTAAGGTCAATTGACATGAAGAAGCCAGTGCTTACAAAGTCCTCTTGGAAAAACCAGCCTGGTACCTGGCTTATGGGGATCCCAGCCTATAAGCAAATAATAAGAAATGTCACTGCCTGAAAGGTCCAGGAAACTTAGAATATTTTGGTGACCTCAGAGAGCAATTTACCCAAATCTAGAGGTACTGCAGATGAAGTATGATGACAAGTTACTAGTTTAGCATCCTAACCTCTAGCGGTTTTTAGAAGCCCAATCTGAGATTCTCCATAAAAATTCCAGCAAAGCCAACATTAAAGGTCTATTTGGTCAATTACCATTGTCGCTACATCTACATAAATAATTAGGACAAATTTAATGAGACTAGTCTTACTTTGAGAATAAGAGTAATCTTACTTTGATTATCTTTGATCAAAATGGGGGGAAATTTTATGTTTCAATGGAAAACTATACCCACCCTTGTGAGTTATCAGATTCTAGTCCTGCTCATTGTCTTTGAGCTATTTGTCACCTCCTCATAAACTGAATCCTGCTGTGTCACATAGTTTGTCAGTAACTGATGTTTCCAATTTTCCTCCCACCCTGCTGACTTGGTGTCACTGAGAAGTAAAACCTGACGGCCCAGATCCTTATTGAGACTCTAAGTTGTCTTCTCCCAAAGCCCTGCAAGCCAGAGCAAGACAACTTGATTTGAACTTCAAAAGAATTGTGGCAACAGCCTGCATCCTCCATGCGCTGCTCATAACCATGACAGAGGCACTGATGACCTCACTCTATCATCTAAAGACACTTTGAGCCCAACATCTACAAATCCTGACTGGCTGCCCTCTGGCCTTGGAAACTAGTTTTAGAGTCTATTGTCACCATTAACCTCAGGTTTGTTTGTTTGTTTGTTTGTTTGTTTCCTTGTCCTAATCTATGCCTGCTTCCTCCTTTACAGATCTCTTACCTGGAAGCTCCTAACCCAAATCTACAGCAATCAACCCAGCTTCCTTTTGGTGTGAAAATTCTCTCAAAGTTCCACATGAGAGAAATGTGGGAAACCACTCAGACCCCCACACTTGGCATAAAGATCACTTTCATGAAAATATTTGAACTAAAGAAGACGCAGAGAGAAACCTTATCCTAACTTCCCTTTTCTGACTAAAGCAGAGCTTCCAGAAATATCATTTCCATTAAAGGGAGTTGCCTGTGAATTCAGCTGCTGTGGAGACAGACTGCCCAGGGCCACTAGTATCAAAAGGCTCAACAGAACTGTCCATATCTTCCCATTCCAGCCCTAACTCTCCACCCCACACATTTTATCTTTGGCTACTGAGGGAGATACCCATCACTGATATTCAGTGATGTACTGAGTACTGACTATAAGTATAAATAAACTTTGTCTTTTCTCTCCTGAATGTGTCTGTTGTAGGCCCTCAGCTACCATTTCCTCTTATCTTTGATAATTAGATAAAGCCAACCCTTTACTATCGCAAAGGAAATAATAATAGAAAACATATCAATATAGTCAAAGAATGCCACCAAATAGAGAATTTCTGTTATGCAAAAATCCAGTTTTATATGTGAGTCAGTAGGTGGCACCAAAGAAGGAAAAAAGTGTCATCTTGAATCATGCACAGAACTACTCCGTGTCCCGGAAACCTAACAAAACCTATTTCTTTAGATGGTCTGTGTTCTTTTTTATCCTTAAATGTCTTAATCAGACTGAAAAATGCCTCAATATCTCATTGAAAGTAAACCAAAATAAATACCAAATAAAATTCAGAAAATATCCTGAAAAAATTTCCTATATTTCTGCCAAAAACTGATTCTGGACATCCACCTTGCTAAGTTAGGCACAAATTATACTGTATTTTAAAAATATGGGGTCTTACCAGCTATATATCTGAAGCCTATAATCTACTGGGGAAAAGGATGAATTCAGAGGAATTTGTCCCATAAGCTAGAGCAAAGGGAGCATTTTGGCATGTCCTAAACCTTTTTTGGCATTTGGCATTCCAAATGATAGGGCAGGGATTTCTACCATTCATATCTAGAAATATATGTGAAACCACAAAAGCAGTTGCTCCTCGTCAAATGTTAGCCTTTAGACAGACAATAGATCAGAGAAGGACTGAGACCTAGCAATCTCACAGAGAAACCTTTTTCTTCTGTTTCTTAATTAAAAAAAAAAATATTCAGCAATGTCAGGGAAGAATCCTCCCTTAAATTCTTTTTTGTTTTTAATTTAGAGAAGGAAAGAGAGTGTGTGAGCAGGAGAGAGGCAGAGAGAAAGGAAGAGAGAATCCCAAGCAGGCACCAGTCTGTCAGCTCAGAGCCCGACATGGGGCATGATCCCACGAACCACAACATCAAGAGCTGAGCCAAAATCAAGAATCAGACACTTGGCCTACTGAGCCACCAAGGTGCCCCATTCTTTTATCCTCTCGTAAATTCTTAAAAATATTTCATATAGTTGTCTTACCATTCTTCACCCCAAACCAACATCAAAGCAGCACACCACCTAAAATGCAGTTGCTCAACTAACCTCATTCAGCTGTGTTGACTAAAATAAGGAGAGACACTCTTTTTCTACAGATAATGATAACATGTTAATGGCTGGGGCAGTGCTTCTCCCAATCCCTCTCCTACAAGGTCCAAGCGGGGGCCCTCCACTTACCCTGGCAAATTCCATTGGCTTGGGAAGAAGGCACATGACCATGACATCAAAGCGAACATCACAGACGGTCTTCAACCACTTGGTGACAAACTGAGGCTTCAGTTTTTCCACCAAACTTCCAACTTCATCATCCATCATATATGCCGTGGAGTGAAACCACTGAAACACCATGGCCACCAGCCTGGCCAAGCTCTCCGTAGGTGTGTTCTCACTGGGCGTGCAGAGGCTCACCTGCAAATGGGCAGATTAGACTCTGCTTCAGCCTCCATCGATTTTACATAATTATTACAAATTCATTTAAAGACAAAAAAAAAGATTCCCAATAATCCATTTAAAGTAGACAGTTTATAAATGATAGAGGATCACTTAACCTAGAAACTGCATTCCTTGCAGGAGAGATGGATTACAACAATAATTTCCCCTTGAGATTGCACCTTTTGATAAGTCTTTTCTCCTAGAAGAAATCTATTTTGTAGTCTACACTAGATAAATGCATTTTTAAGTTAGCTCTGCAAAGTGAAATTTCATAAATATCTTCAATGAAAAAAAATAATCTACCTATGTTTCCATTCTAAAATTATCAGATTTAGCTAAGGAATTTCTATCAGTAATAATTCTGAAAGCTTAGAGCCCCCTAATTCAGCACATTATAAATAGACTCTTAAAAACAGCTCATCATTTATTCATTATTCATTCTGCAATAATCTTTTATGAAACGCAATAGTAGGGGGTCAGGAACGTACAGATAAATAAAACACTACCCTCGCCTTCAAAGAGTTCACAATAGCAGTCATTATATCATTAGATAATAAGTTCTAGCAGCAAAACATGTGAAATCAGCAATTAAATACCAATTTGGTAAAACAAAACACAACTTTTTCAGATAACTATATAAAAGCATAGTTAGCATTAAAAAAAAGCATAAAGAGATATATTACTATGGAGACTCAATCTATGTCTTCAAGGGGCAAAAACAAAAGTCTTATCTAACAGAACTGCCAAGTTCAGCTGGCATGGAATTTGGGATCAGAATGTTTGATCTTTACTAAATGAATGCTCCCAGGGAATCAGTCAAAAACAACCAAATTCCCTGTGTTAATACAGCTCTGATTTTTCTGGCTGTAAGCAAACTGGCCTTAAAAGTGTCACAGATACTGAACTTTCAAGAAAAATGTCATGTACAAATACCATATGTTTGCACATATAGGAGGATTAGGAGGAACTTAACAGAGGACCATGGGGGAGAAGAAGGGGGGAAACAGTGGCGGAGAGGGAGGGAGGCAAACCACGAGAGGCTCTTGAATGCTGAGAACAAACTGAGGACTGATGGGTGTTTGGGGGGGGAGATGGGCATGGAGGAGGGCACTTGTGGGGATGAGCACTGGGTGTTATATGGAAACCAACTTGACAATAAACTATTTGTAAAAAAAAAGAAAAGAAAAGAAAAGAAAAGAAAGAAAGAAAAATGTCATGTATAAAGATGATGGGATGCGAATGATCTATAAATTATATTAACTCGGTTATTTCACAACATACCCTAGCAACATTCCCATTCATTTTCTGTCAAAGGTGCCTTTCAAACAGTCAAGGGTCTGGCTAGTAGGCTTCGACACCTGGCTATTCATTAGAACCAACTAGGAAGCTTTTCTAAAAGTCCCAAGATTCTAGGGTGGGATCTGGGCACTGGCATTCTCTAAAAGCCTTCTTTCCCAAGGAAATCCAATGGCTGCCCAGGGTTGAGAGCCACTGTCCTACAATATAGAATCCCGCTGCTAAAGTTAACTTTTCACTATTTACTTCTTTAAAAAGAACAGGAAATATTCCTCATCAGTGCAATGTTGTCATGAGAAATAAGAAAACAGAGAAGAGCTAACTTATTTTCTTACTAAAAACCATATTCCAAATTGACTGAGTAGTCGCTGGTCGTGTTTATCATCGTCCTTGTTGTCAAAGTCAGTGTTATCCAGGGAATGGTGGGAAGAGGAAAGTCCCAGCTGCCGCCGGCGATTCAGCTCATATTCCCGCTGCTCAGCATGGAACTCGGCTTCTTTCAACAAGCTGCCAAAGCCGAGAGGTGTCAAGTTAGACGATCGAAAAAACACATTCTAGGTTATGACCGATTCAGAGCAACTATTCATGAGTAGTCAAGCATCACTGATTGCTCTCCTTCCAGTTGGTAGAAGTTGCTCCAACAGGCCTAATTTCAGTTCTTTGCTATTTTGTACTCTATCCCCATTTCTAAAATGAACAAACTGAGGCACAAAGAGACTGCTACCTTCAATTAGAATCAGGCAGAACCGATGCCTCCTGGCTTCCGGTGTACCAACCATCCCACTAGATGTCAATATTTCCCCTGTATCTAATCTGAAGTTATGTGGACCTCAAATGCATGGTACAAAGAGAGACTTGAGGAATTTATACCCAAATATTCAATTTCTAATATTCAAAGATTTGGAAATGAGCAACAAAGTCTCCTTTTTCAATCTGCTAAACAAGTCATAATTTTTTTTAAGTTTATTTATTTTGATAGAGAGAGAGAAACTGCAAAGAGGGGAGGGGCAGAAAGAGAGAATCCCAAACAGTCTCTGCAAGTCAGCACAGAGCCCAATGTGGGGCTCAAACTTGCTATAACTATGAGATCATGACCTGGGCTGAAATCAAGAGGTGGATGCTTAACTGACTGAGCCACTAGAGCACCCCAACAAGTCATCATTTTCAAACATAATACCCAATGTTAGCAAAAGTGTAGCCAAAACTAGCAATTTCTTTCATACAATGCTTTTGGCATTATAAATTCATATGCATACTCTGAAAATCAGTTTGGTAATGTATCAATAGCCATTAAAACATTTATACACTCTGACCCAGTCAACCATATCTGGTCATCTACCCTAAGAAAATAAAAAATAGGGGCGCTTGGGTGGCTCAGTTGGTTAAGCATCCAACTTCGGCTCAGGTCATGATCTCACAGTTCATGGGTTCGAGCCCCATGTCAGGCGCTGTACTGACAGCTAGTTCAGAGCCTGGAGCCTGTTTCAGATTCTGTATCTCCCTCTCTCTGACCCTCCCCTGCTCAAGCTGTCTCTCTCTTTCTCAGAAACAAATAGAACATAAAACAAAATTTTTAATAAGAAAAAGAAAATAAAAACTAGAAAAACAGCAGTATTCACAACAGTATGTATCAAAGAAATGTATATTAGTAAAAAACGGAAGCAATTTAAAAATCTAAAGGTGGAGGAAAACAATCTCAATGAAAATTATGTTTCCACTAAAAATGGTAAATACAGAAACTATCTAACAACATGCAAAAGAGCGAATGGTATAATGTTATATCAAAAAAATTATGATACCCTGTGATTACAGCTCTATAAAGATGTGCATTTGAGTAAAAGCAGAAGAACATATGCAGAACTGATAATGATGACAGCAGTACAGCTGATTTTTTTCTTCTATTTCCAAACTTTCTGTAATGTTTCATTTGACAAACATTTACTGCGTTTCTACATGTAGCAGCCACTGAGGCAAGAGACACAGAAAAGAGTCCCTTATCCTTAAAATATACACTCTAATATTATTTCTTTAATTAAAAAAAACTTGCCTCAGTGAGTATTGTACAAAAGAGAACGACTCTGGAAGTTATCATTTCCAAAGCTCCTTTTTCTGTCATGTGGTAGGAGAGAGAGCCAACCGCCTGCACCACCGGACTCCTATCTCACTGCAGAGCCCCCAGCTTTACCCCAGTACCGAATTACCTAGAGCTCTCCCGCACTGCACAGTGCACAGTCAGGCCTCAGGCACCCCCTTCACACCCATCACTCTGAGGGGCGCCTCTGCTTCATTTTCCTAAAACTCCGCTCTGTGCCATCGCTGTGCTAACCATACTGAATCACAATCCCATGCTTCTGTCTTTATAGCCCCTACATGCATAAGGTGAAGGCGGAGACTACATTTTATTCTCTCTGGTCTCCCAAGTGCCTAACACATGCTTGGCACAGCGATAAAAATATTGGTTGAATGAATGAATTAAAACACCATCACTGGGGTGGCTGGGTAGCTTAGGCGATTAATAATCTGACCTCGGTTTGGAGCATGATCTCATGGTTCGTGAGTTCAAGCCCCGCATAGGGCTCTGTGTTCTGCACTGACAGCGCAGAGCCTGCCTGCGATTCTCTCTCTCTTCCCCTCTCTCTCTGCCGCTCCCCAACTTGCATGCACACACACTCTCTCTCTCAAAATGAAGAAATAAACTTAAAAAATCGTCACTGCATTATGGAAGGTTAAGAGGTCAGGCTTGAAGGCACCTGAAGTTGAATGAACTTTACCAAAGTGCCAAGAGCGGCTCAAAGCCAGGGTGGTGTTTCCGGTAGGCCCCCAACAAGCCGCCCGTTACCTGATCACGGCCTCCACAGCGCAGACCAGCTCCTCGGCACCACATTCCCGAGTGTTGATGGGCGGAGGGGAGGTCTGATAGAGGTGGGTCTCGGACGCAGCCCCCACTTCGTTGCTGTGATGATTCGAGTGGCATCTCTTGCAGTACCGCACAGGCCTGTTTCCGTGACGGCCGCAGCACCCCGCTGAGAAGCAGGTAACAACTGCTCTTCTTACATGGGAACTGCAGTTCTAGGGGCAAAAAACACCGAAATCAACTAAAACTGGCCACTGAGGTAAATGGGGCTAAGAAGTAGAACAAATGGATAGTGAAGGGGCCACCGGAAGTGGCTGCACACTTCTAAAGTTTCCAAAACACAGGTCATCCCTAACCAGTTAGGTTTTAGGCAGAGTTAAAAACGAAGGTAAGATGTGGTTTCTATTGGTGTCAGTGGCAGAAAAGCTCTAAAGGTGAGTGGAACTTTGTTGAAAAGCCTTCTGTAAAGCTACCTCAGATATCGGTTGAGGGTGAGGCGCTTTCTGGATTATTTCCAGTTAGTGTGTGAAGAGTTTTCAGCAGAAATATGGAGGAAAAAACCTAAAACTGTGGTCCAAAGAGAGAGCATCACAGCACATCAGAATAGGAAAGGAATAATTATAATCCCCAAATTACTTTCAAAAGTATCTTATCCGCCACGGAAGGAGCAGATTTCCAGTGCAGCTCCACTTGTCTTTGCTGTGTTCAAGGACAGGTGGGGGGCCCAGAGCTGGCTGCCCACC
>NW_027532747.1:8550819-8585453 GCF_008692635.1 Crocuta crocuta
CCTCTCCCAGCATTCTTTCCAATAAGACCTAAAGAGTACATCAAATACGCCAACGGACACCACAGGAACATAGCAAAACACAGCAAGAACCATTCATAGAATCAGCTGCTGACATCAACTACAGGCAAGGAGTCAACAGATGAAGGGATGCCAGTGAGAAAAGTAGGGGCATGTAAGACAGAGTCCAGAGTCCAGGGGGGGCTATGTCAGAGCTGCCCTGACAAGAGGCAGAGGAGAGAGGCACCATCCACGTGAAGCCATCTGAGAAGCTGTGAGGAAACACTCCCAATGGCTGCAAAACTATGTGTCCCAAGCCTGAGAGAGGGGCCACACCACGTGCTCAACATCATGTGTCCTAAGAGCTTTTCAGACTTTCAGTAGAGCTTAGCAAGATGTGAACACCTTGAGGGAATGTTTTACTGTAGGCCATTATGAACTCAGAGCCTAGTGAAGATTTGAGACCACTCCATGACAGATCTTTTGAGACAGAAGAGGGAAAAAGGCCAGCACAAAACCTACACAAAAACACGGACAATGTATTGAACTCCCTATCGGAGTGACCATTTCAAAGTAGGGTTTGTTCCACCTCGATTTTAGCACAAGGCTTTGGATGCTGGTGTCAGCAAATCTCATTTTCTGAACAGAACTCAGGCCTGCAAATCATAAAAGCAAGTTTAAAATTTCTGTAATTTTTTTCTTTTCATTAATAAGGTTTTTAAAATTATTTGTTAAATTTCAGTGTGTTAATTCTACAACTGCGGCCCAAGTCTTGTAAGCACCCAACTCGGTGCTGCTGACTCGCCAAGTGGTGTATTTTTCCTGTGTGTCCTTCCTTTCTCTCTCACAAAATAACTTTTCATTCTGGAAGCACAAGAATCCTTATTGGCTTGGGGCTTCTGCTCCCCACCAAACCAATACCACACCACTAGCTGCGTGGTATGTATCGGAGTATGTTCTTAGCATTTAACTTCTTCCTCTTGGTTATAATTAGTCTTTGTTCCTCTGGCATTCCCACCATTCTATAAACAATAGAATGCGGATATGGGTTTAGTGGGTAGTTATTCACTATAATAAAGCCCTGAAGTTTAAGGCCTACAATTTACCATCCTATTTTCTGCCCACATATTATTTACATTCTTCCCACACGCAAATTCTTGGCTGGAGGTTCAAGGTCTTGCGATCTAAATCAAGTCCAGCTGTGTATGAGGCTCTTTGGGTTGGCTTCCTCGTGTAGGCTTCCATTTGCCTTGAATCTAGATGGGCTCGTGGCTGCTTCAACCAAGAGAGTGTGGCAGAGGTGATACCCATATGACTCTTGAGGCCAGATTTAAAAAGACTTGCAGCTTTCACCTGGCCATTTTATAATGTTCTCTCTTCAGATGCTTCCTCATTGTGATGCTCAGAACTCTGTCCTGGCCAAGCCACGGAGAGAGGCCATGTGTTAAGTCTCTTGTCCACAGTGCTGCCTAAGCCCAACCTTAAAGATACCCCATCCCAGAGCCCAAACATATGCTCTGGAAGCCTCTAGATAATCCCAGCCCCCAGTTATTCAAGTCTTCCCTGATAAGGCCTCAAACATCATCAAGCAGAGACAGGCTATGGACTGTGCCTTGTCCCAATCCTTGACCAACAGAACCTATGAGTGTAATTAAATGGTTGCTGTTTTATGCTGCTACATTTTAGTGTGATTTAGTGATTCCTTATGCAGTTATCTGGATATACGCCAGCTGAGAGTCAATCTGCTCTATCACCGTGTGCTACCAATTCTAAATAATATCAGCAATAAAATACTTTGCCCCAAAATAACCTTGGGTTGACTTTAGTTCTAACCAATTCTTTTTTTTTTTTTTAATTTTTTTAAATGTTTTATTTATTCATTTCGAGGAGAGAGAGTGACAGCATGAGCAGGGGAGGGTCAGAGAGAGAGGGAGTGACAGACTCTGAAACAGGCTCCAGGCTCTGAGCTGGCAGTCAGCACAGAGCCCGACGCGGGGCTCGAACCCATGAACCGCGAGATCATGACCTGAGTGAAAGTCGGACGCTTAACCGACTAAGCCACCCGGGCGCCCCAGTTCTACCCAATTATTAATGGATCCCACTAAGTTTTAATAAGCTACAGTCGGTAGTCAATCCATGTGGAGTGAGCTATATGCATTCATCTCAAAAGTAAACTAGAGAGATTTTCCTTAGATCCAAATTCAGATGGGCATGGTCTCTCCAGCTACTCTGCTTCACTGCTTTGAACTTCAAATGTAAAAAAATAACTCCAACCTGTCTCATAGAATGACAGAATTGAAATAAATCAAAGCCTGTGTCTTTACCTTTACAATCTTGATGCTTATTTCAAACTCACTGTTCACGGGGCACCTGGGTGGCTCAGTCGGTTAAGCATCCGACTTTGGCTCAAGTCATGATCTTATGGTTTGTGAGTTCGAGCCCCATGTCAGGCTCTGTGCTGACAGCTAGCTCAGAGCCTGGAGCCTGCTTCAGATTCGGTATCTGCCTCTCTCTCTAACCCTCTCTTGTTCACACTGTCTCTCTCTCTGTCTCTCTCTCTCTCTCAGAAATAAATAAAACATTAAAAAATATACATATATATCAAACTCACTGTTCAAGTATAGGAATTTGTACTCCAAAAGAGGTAGACACAAACTGTACCCAAAGCAAGCTCGAACAATTCTGAACTAGTATGAACTTAATGAATGTTCTCTAAATTCACTTTCATGTAAAACACAACATTTATTAAAGGATAAGTAATAAAAATCTGCTTATTTGAAGTTTATTACTAAAAATACTTTTGTCATATAAAGGAGGGCGGTGTTAAAAAATGATCCACTCTTGGGGCGCCTGGGTGGCTTAGTCGGTTAAGCGTCCGACTTTCGCTTAGGTCATGATCTCGCGGTTCATGGGTTCAAGCCCCGCATCGGGCTCTGTGCTGACTGCCAGCTCAGAGCCTGGAGCCTGTTTCAGAGTCTGTGACTCCCTCTCTCTCTGACCCTCCCCTGCTCACGCTGTCTCTCTCTCTCTCCTAGAAATAAAAATAAAAACATTAAAAAAAAAAAAAATGATCCACTCTGTGTCTCACATATGTTAGGTTTACCACCAGAGCTAGGACATGCTAATTTAGAATATAAAACTGTTTCTAGGGGCGCCTGGGTGGCTTAGTCAGTTGAGCGTCTGACTTTTGCTTAGGTCATGATCTCGCAGTTCGTGGGTTCGAGCCCTGCGTCAGGCTCTGTGCTGACTGCCAGCTCAGAGCCTGGAGCCTATTTCAGAGTCTGTATCTCCCTCTCTCTCTGACCCTCCCCTGCTCACGCTGTCTCTCTCTCTCTCCTAGAAATAAATAAAAATATTTTTTTAAAAAACTGTTTCTAATCCTTGTCCCTCCAGCTTATAAAAGATTCTCAAAGTAGGATATATCCCCAGGATAAAAATCAAATCAAAAGTATGCTGACTGGCTGCATGATCCTTTGTTAAAACTTCAGAAAGATATAAGATGCTGCTGCTCAGTTGAGCCTTTCAGATAGAAGAGGGCTTCTAATAATTTTAAAGGCAGACTGAAATGCCCAAAGTATAGAAAGGACCAGCCCCAAAAGAATTATAGATGTGGCTTTGGGGGCACTGAACTCCAATGAGATTTATTGAAAATCCACAGGGTTTTAAAGAAAGTCTTATTAGCAAAAATGCCACCAACTTAGACTACAGGGGACAGACACAGTTCAACATGAAAGGAAGTCTAAGGAGCCCTGACTTCTACATCAGAGGGCAAGCTAAGGGAGCCCTTCAACTGCACCATGTGCCATTTCTTCTTGGAAAAGATGTTTCAGAGAGTAGAGTAAAGAATGCAGGAGAATAACAATGGATTAGGGAACTATTCCCAGGATGTAAAGCCACATCCTAGTCAAGGCACACTTGCTATCCCTGGAGACAGAAGAGCTGTTGTCACGTTCGTGGCTGGAGCTGCTATAGTCCACTGACAGCTATGTGCTTCCACTTACTCTTGCAAATGGAGGTCCACTGCTGTCATCCTGTCCCTGTCTCACCATCACGTGTAGGGTGTGGAAGAGGGCAGGTAACTTGCCTTTTTAGTTCACAGGTCTCTGGATCAAGAGAATTTGTACCCAAGGAGTTTCATCAGTGACCAGATCACATGAAGATCACAAGATGATGAACTGAAGCCATAAATGGATTTAAGACTTTAGGAGGTCTCATTAGGTAGTGGAAGTATTTTACATGTGGAAGAAATGTAAGTCATTATGTCCAGAGAGTGGATTATGGTAGATTAAATGTGACCACGGAATTCTTATCATTCCTTCTCTAAACGGGAAAGAAGTCTATGTCCCCTGCTTGAATCTGGGCTGGCCTTGGGACTTGCTTTGACCAGTGGAATGCATCAAAAGTGATGCTGTCTGACTTAGGAGCTTCAATCTCAAAAGGCTTTTCAACTTCCTCTCACATTTGTTCAGAACACTGCTGCCCTGTGAATAAATCCAGCCTTGCCCCCTGGAAGATGAGACACCTAATGAAAAGAGGGAGAGCCAGACAGCCCTGTCATCCAACCATTCCAGCTGTCCCAGCTGAGGCCCCAGATATGGGAGTGAGCTCATCTGGAACCAGCAATCCCTCAGCTACACACCAATGGACCACAGGGCACATGAGGGAGCCTAGAGGAGTTTATCAAAGAACTGCCTCATTGAGCACAGGCCAAATTGCCAATCCAGAGAATTGTGATCAAATAAATATCTGTTGTTACAAGCCATGACATTTTAGATTATGTGACAATAGATCACCAAAATGGCCCTCCAAAGGTACCTACTCGTGACCAATTCCTAAAAAAATTTAAGTGACTTGTACATTGTCTCATAGGTAGGTGGGGACAGAGCCACCCAGAAACCAAGGGTCTCCACCCACTAATTCAAAGTTCCTTGTATGACGCTGTACTACTCTTGTACTTTTCAACAACTAGAACAAGAGGATGGAAATGGCTTAGGGAAACTGTCATGAAATGTGGCTAAAGGCAATCTGAAGGTGAAATCTTTAACTAGAGATTTCATTCAACTTACATCTAAATGAATGTGGTCTGTCGGCGTATGTTTCCGACACACATATATTGAACTATTTGTGCTCCACTTCAAAACAATAAAGATGCTTAGCGCACTACATACATGATTTACCAAAGTTAAGGTAAACACTTTTAGTAACCAGAGTCACACATATGCTTTTATTTCAGTTTACATACCCAAAACACTGTGCATAAGATGGATGAGCAAAAGCAGAAATGGAAAGAGAGACCATTCGGACACAGTAATCATGCATGCTAAATTATTTCTTTTCCCCCTTCACGAATACAGTGACATGTACATACTGGAAAACTGTGGCGCAGAAATGAGGCAGATGTCAATGGATGAATTTACATACAAACACAGTAAACCGTGCCCCCACCACACGGATAGTTTGTTCTTACCTTTTTCTGACATATAGCAGATATTTCAGCTGTAAGGGGAAGGTACACAACATATCAACAAAGAAAGACAGCCCATTTTAAATGAGGGCAGCCCCAAAGGCAAGTAAAAACAGGCTTAGTAACACAACCCCTAGACCCAAACAGCTTCTCTCTTGTCTTATTAATTGTCATCTACCTGTGTTTCATGAGGTTAGGAACACCTGCATGCTGCAAATACTTCTTCTAGTCTTAAAAGTAATTCAACCTCCTCAGACATGACTTAGAATTCACATCACGTTAGGGGTGCCTGGGCGGTTCACTCTGTTAAGTGTCCAACTTCGACTCAGGTCATAATCTCACGGTTCGTGAGTTCAAGCCCCACATCAGTCTCTGAGCTGACAGCTTGGAGCCTGGAGCCTGCTTCGGATTCTGTGCCTTCCTCTTTCTCTGCCCCTCCTCCACTCACACTCTGTCTCTCTCTCAAAAATAAATAAACATTAAACAATTTTTAATAAATATAAAAAAAAGAATTCAGATCATGTTAAAGCTAAAGCAAAATAACATTCATCTCACCTCCTCATTTGACATAGAACAAAACTGAGGTTTACATGACTTCATCAGCATCACATAGGCTATCAACTGATAAAGGCTGATCTAGAGATAATATGACTGAACTCCCTGTTTATGGTCTTCCATTATACTCAGACACCAAATTGATGTGATATATTTAGAGCTTCACCATGGAGATGATTTGCTATTTCAAAACTGTTGAAAATCCTTACGAACTTGGACTACTCAGACGTCAATTATTGATTTATATCAGTCCTTAACTAGTGTAAAACCACCTCCATGCTCATTTCAGGGAAAGCAATTGTCAACTTCATGGATTGGCCACTTGGAGTAAGGCTGTCAAACTACTGTCTACTTCCAAATTGGCCTTAAGAAACAGATGAAAATTGATGCTTGAGAATACTTGAAAGTAATTTTTCAAGGAAATTGTTAACATTCCCCCTGAAATAGTTAAGTGTTCAAAAAATGAACTGAAGCATTACTTACAGTATAGTCTATGTTATCATTTATTAAAAAGATCAAAGACAATGTTTCCCAAACTGTCTGGAAATTATGAATTAGTAGATGCCAAATCAATGAAATTTACAACTCAGTTTTTAAAACTGGTGTTGAATAACTAATGGTTATTATTTTAACAGTTTGATATCTTAGAGTTTGTCTTAACCTGAAGTTAGTGCCACACCTCTAGATAAATAATTAAAAGCTATCACAAGTTTTCTTCCAAAGATGAATATCTGCTGAAGAAGGTGACCAGAATTCAGCAACATATCTGATATTTAAAAATGTAGTTTTGCTCCGGACTTCACCTTGGAGCACTGGAAGTTCATTAACAAGGTAGCCTAATTTAAGGGGGGGTAAATTTACCTTTACCCATAAAGCCCAAATCTTTTTACAGTTATTCTTATATAAATTTTCAAAATGTCTCTTTGAGGGATATAGAGGCTGACATTACTGACCCATTTTACAGATGAAGATCACTCATTAATTTATTTCTTAAGGGTGAGATGACCTCATATTAAAAGTTAGACTACAGGGGCACCTCGGTGGCTCAGTCAATTAAGTGTCCAACTTTGGCTCAGGTCATGATCTCATGGTTTGGGAGTTGGAACCCTGCGTCAAGCTCTATGCTAATAGCTCGGAGTCTGGAGGCTGCTTCAGATTCTGTGTCTCCCTCTCTATCCCTTGCTCACTCACACTCTTTCTCTCTCTCTCTCTCTCTCTCTCTCAAAAATAAACAAACATTAAAAAAAAGTTAGACTATAAAGAAATAGTGTAATTATCAAGAAAATGGCCTTAAGTTTTTTTTAAATGTTCAGAGAATTTAGTTAACATAAGGTTTTTACAGTTCTTCTTAAATGAGGCCTTTCATAGAAAGTCTTTTATTATCTACCTCTGAAGTCATGGATCACGTTCCTCCTATGGCCCCCCAGCTTTTGCCACCTTTCCTCTTTCCTCTGCTTTCCTGAATACTTTTCCCTGGTCATTTCAGCCTCTAATTAAGTGGCTGGGATACCTGCTTCCAGATGTGTGAAGGAAACCTCTGTGTGGGACCGGCCAACTTACAAGACATAGCTTTCAGGATTCTAACCAACTACAAACATCACAGTCCCGTCTTTTTATTGAGATGAGTCACCTATACTTTATCCCTATTTTACTAGGGTGACTGAGTCTCAGAACGATTAAATGATGTTTCCTAAAAACACAGAGCTAGTCATAGTGGTAGGAGAAAGCCCCATGATTCAATGTTCTTCCTGCTGATATTTCCTATTCCCTTCCTGACCCGGCATAGCAAACATCATTGGCAACACCTGTTATATATACAGAAAATCTCTTAAGATATAATTCAGCAGGGCTTTTGTCACACAGAATTCCTAACTTCAACATCTACCCTTAATTTCGGTAGAGGTGTTACCTCTTCCTTCATTATTAAATGTGTGGATATAAGCAAGACGTTGATATAATGCTTCATCTCAATGACTATTCATAAAATATAATACTTTGGTTACTGTCCTTGTAAAATAATACAGCACAAAAGGAGACAAACCAACCATGCCATTAGTCATGATTACTTATTATGCATCCTTTCTGAAGTAAACCATACCTTGTGGCAGAAGCACATCAATGAGCCATTCACTGTGGTCCCTGTAAAAAAAGCAAAATTCATTTTTGAGATCCTTTGTAGTGTTACCCTTCCGCATGAATGTTTATAAGCTGCATGCTATTACTAAACGGCTTTCAATAGAAAGGAAATGTAATTAAGAGCACTATGATAATCAACTTTTTAAGAATCTAATGCATGGCAGCTAAATTATAAATTATAGGCATTTCATCATATTCAGTTATCTTTAAATGATACTTTCCAGATGCTAACTAATGGAGCAACATGTACAGCCTGATGTGTACGATCCTTAGTGTGATTCTATGAAACAAGCAGCGAGAACCCATTTGAGTTACATGGCATGTTTGAAAGCCACGGTTTTTTCTTTTCCTCTGTGGCCTTTAGTAACGGGGTCACTTGAAAACTATAGCTGTTTTAAGTAAGTGTAACTGCTTTCTCTTATCACATGGGGAAAAGTATTACAAGTTTTCAAAGCTGAAATCTCTCAAATGAAAGCTTGCTATATATCAAATATCTGATAAACTAACCTTTAAAAAACAGAGAGCTTATTGGGAAATGTGGGTAACATAACCAATTTAAGTCTATCTTCTCTGGTTGCCCTACTTTCTCTTCTTGGAGGACTCTTGTTTGTTTGTTTGTTTTTTGTTTTTTAGAATTAACAACTGCTAACATTCAGTCATTTTATTTCCAGACTTTTATATTATTAGGAAATAAAGCTTACATTAATCATTTGTTCAAGATTACCATGGGTCTCAATTACTCCTCTCTCCAAAGACAAACTATCAAGAGTTTAGTGAAGCCACCCAAGCGCCCCTCCTTAGAGTTATTTTTAAAGCAGTCATGCTTATGCTTAAAGTTACATTTTTCTAACTTCTAGAGTTAGCAAAATAGAATGATCCCAAGCACACTTTTGTTTTACTCCATTCTCCATGAAATTCTCCCCAAAGCATTTCTCCATGTTGATATCTTTGGGAATATTAATTCTAATTTTAAAATTGTATTATTTAGACAACACTACATTTCACTAAGTTTTAAACTCACCACTGATTGTTATATATTATTACTGTCTCCTGGATTAATTATTCTTCATGCTGGAGTATACCTTTTAGAGAAAGTATGTAGGTGGTAAACTTCCTGAGTTCTTAGATGCTTAAAAATACCTTGATTTTGCCTTTACATTTGGACTCTTATATACCTACCCCGCGATCCTCTGGCTGCATTCTTCACAGAGATACAATGGGGGTGGTTTATCCCCTAGAGCTACTGACAGGGAGGGGTCTATACACATCTGAAACACAGGAAAAGGCAGAATGAACTCTCCTGTCCTGTGTATCACAGTACCCACGTCGTAAGTGCCAAAGTTTCATAGTGACAGATTTCCAAAAGCAAACTAGGATAAATATTTTTAGCAAAACCCATTTTAACCTATAGCTGTTTCTGCTGCACTGGCTGAGGATGCCACACTGGAGATTTACATGTGGCTACTGCGGTTTTTCATTTCTTCTGTATTCTGCAGGTTCAAGGGACAAGTAGTGTCAAGAAACCCACCCTCACTCCACAAAGAGAAGAAATCTTGTTCAATAGTGGCTCGAATTGCCTCTCTATTACTCATATGGTAATTCCTTCTCAAAAGTGGTAAACACAGCAATCTCTCTTTAGGAAAAGGAAAGGATATCAAGATTTTAAAATCATAACCACCACCAAAATCCTGACAGTAGAGAATTTTGCTTCTTAAAAGAAACCTCATTCAAAAAATTTCCCGCGAACTCTAACACTGAGCAATTCACTTTTCTTACTACAGATTTCTAAGTTCTCTATCAATCATCCAATGTCGCATTTTTAGATGTTTTTCCCTTCCACACATGACCTGTGGTTTGCTTAGCTCTGTTCAATTTTGGATTATTTATGGCTGAGTTTTCATGAGCCTAGGCACGGAGATGAAAAGTGTTACTTCTGCTGTTATCATCAGGGTATTTTCAAATATCTAGATGTTTAAAATCAAGTGAACGCAACTAGCTGAATTTTTTGTACTTTGCATCAGGTTAAATGTCTATAACCAAAGTCATTTTGAATTCTGTTCCCCTGTCCTTCAGGAAATAATGAATCCATGCTATAGCTGATTGTGCAGATAATGTGCCTAGGACACAAATTCTTCTGGAACTCTACTCTGCCGTTTTTTTTAAAGCTGTTTTTACTGATTTGGGAGGAAAAATGAACCAAACTTACAATCCAAACAGCCTGAGATTTAAAGTTAAGACCCTGAAGAGTTCTGTGTATCATCCTTGTGCAGGGACCATGCTAAACTTTCTGTATCATTCCAATTTTAGTATATGTGCTGCTGAAGCAAATATATGCGCTGCCTGAAGAGTTTCAATGATGGGGGAACAAGAGTTAGAATTCCTAAATTTCAGTCATTACATTACCAATATCTGCAAATGATATATTCCTTGATGCTACAGGCCCAGTGTGGAAAATTTTTCCTTAGGCAAGTTTCATGCTTCCTTTGATGCCATGAATTACTACTTTTTGGTGTGTTAAATCAAGGATTAGCAAACTTTCTGGAAATGACCAGAGAGTAAATAGTTCAGGCTTTGTGGACCACATGTTCTCTGTTGCAACTACTCAACTCTGCTGCTGTAGCATGAAAGCAGCCATAGACAATATGTAAACAAATGAGCACAGCTATGTTCCAATAAAACTTTATTTACAAAACAGTCAGCAGCCCAAATTTAGCTATAGGCCATTGTTTGCCAACTCCTGTGTTAGATAATTATGTGGGCTCCAAAGTATCCCATAAAGTGATCTGCAAACAGAACCAAGTAAAACCAAAAGCAGAGTATGACACAATGAACTCTAAGTTCCAAATATTTTCATTTTGAATCCTGTGACAGCTCTTGGCTCTTGCTTTAAAAGCACTTTTTTGCAAAGTATTGCAACCAAAATAGATTAATACTTTTCTATTTGGCTAATCATCACTGCCTAGTGATAAAGCTCACGAATATGGAGAGGGTACTTTTTGTAAGGATAAATCCATTTTCCCTGAGTCTTTCCCATGCACCCCGTGAATCTGTTCTTTGATATAGTTACTTGACTTTCATTTCTAGTGAGTCATTGATACTCCTATCAGGTAAAGATATTTTCTCATTCCACTCAAAAGGAAAACCTCCTAGGCTGTTAGAATTATAATCACTAGGGATTAGCTAGATGATCTCTGACATGTTAAATGAATTAGCTCATATGACCCATTACATTTGAGGATAGTAGGGTCAATTCTGTTTACTCTGAACAGGCCAGTTTACATCCATATTAATATGTTCATATGTGACTGTTGCATTAAAAACAGTTATTTTCCATTTATAAATACAATTATCCCCAATGTAGCAGCTTGAGAAAATGGAGAAAAGAAGGAAATTTAGGTAACTCATTAACCCTCCATCTCAATGCAATCACTAATAACATTCTAATGAGAATTATTGGTTGCTTTTCATTATAAATATGAATATAAATATATGTATATGTGATTTTTAAATTACATTGGCATACTCTACAAGCTTATGACTTCAATTTCATTTAACATTATTCTGTACTTATCTGAATGTCCCATACTCTGAACCGACATGTCATATGGTCATATCTATGTGGGCTTGGGGAGTGCTTATATTGTAACAAAAAAAAACAATACCAAGGCAGACCTGTTGTCAAGCAAAAACAGCCCCAGCACAGAAATCATTAACAAGAATGTTACCTTTCCAGGGAAGCAGAATAAAAATATGAAAGAAAACTCTTTGGGAAAACTGGAGCTTAAAAAGTAAAATCTGGATGGTGATAAAAATGTTTAGGTAGATAGAGGTGGTAGTCACACAGCATTGTGAATGCACTGAATGCCATTGAATCCTTCGCTTTAAATTGGTTAGTTGTATGTTATATGAATTTCACTTCAATGAACATGGGACAGAAAGTAGGATGGTGTGGCCTGTCCTGAAGAACTGGTTATAGGGACCAGCCTGTAAGAAAAGCAAAGCCAGAGCGGGCGGCAGGGGGTGGGGGGTGGACTAAACTAGAAAGGAGGGAGAAAATCTAATTCGTGATGACTTCTGTGAGTAAAAAACCAAAGTCATTACTAGTCAGGAAGTCAGAAGACCCCTGAGAATGCAGGCTGACGCAAGATCAGGAAGAAAATCACTGGAAAAGTCAAACAAAAAAACAAAAAAACACCTCCTTTCTATCCATATCTGAGTGAACCAAAAGAGGGCATTGTAACATAGGCAGAAAGAGAAAGGGCAGCTATAGAAACTAAATAAAGTAAGGGAGCGATGCAATTCTCACCACAGTGAAGAATTAAGCCGAATTCCATGGCTAAAAATGAACTCACGTGTATTTAGTTCAAAATGTCATCACACCAAAGAAAATTACCCTTGAACCCCAAATGTCTGCGGAATTTCAGAGGAGGGGTGCACATAGCAGGATGGGTAAGAATTATGCTTCCATTAGTGGGCTACCTGCACATGCTCTTTCTCAACATAAATTCATTAAATTTGCCTTCTTTAATTAACTAATTTTTTATTTTTTTAATGTTTTATTTATTAGAGAGAAAAAGAGAGTGTGTGTGTGTGTGAGCAAGTGGAGGAGGGGCAGAGAGAGAGACACAGACAGAGGGTCCAAATCAGGCTCCACGCTGACAGTACAGAGCCCAACGTGGGGCTTGAACTCACAAACCGTGAGTCATGACCTGAGCCCAAGTGGGACACTTAACAAACTGAGCCACCCAGGTGCCCCTTTATTTATTTTTTTTAAAAAATTTTAAAGTTAATATATTTATTTTTGAGAGAGAGAGAGAGAAAGCACAAGCAGGGGAGGGGTAGAAAGGAGAGAGAGACTCCCAAGCAGGTTCCGCACCACCAACGCAGAGCCTGATGCCGGGTATGAATGCAGGAACTGTGAGATCATGACCTGAGCAGAGATCAAGAGTTGTAGGCTTGACCAATTGTGCCATCCACATGCCACTATTTGTCTTTTATTTTAGAGACAGAAAGCATGAGCAGGGGAGATGAAAAGAAGGGGAGAGAGAGAATAAGAGAGACAGATGGAGAGAACCTTAAGCAGGATCCATGCCCAATGCAGGGCTCGATCCCACAACCGTGAGGTTGTGATGACTTGAGCCAAAATCAAGAGTCAGATGCTCAACTGACTGAGCCATGCAGGTGCCCCTCAATTTGCCTTTATAAAAGCAAAGATCAAGCATAATAATACAACAATGTCCTTTGTTAGTAAGGTATATCCGGATGACAATATTATCATTGGCACTCTTCTGACATTTGGCACTCTTCTGACTCTGTTTCTGTTAAGATGATATTATTATGTTTCCATTATTTGGTAATCTTTACAGTCTTCCTGTCTATAGAAGGGAGGCAAATTCCCATGACACCAGGTTCTAAAAAGTATCTGTGAACTCTAACGACTTGACCTAACTCCCACTCTTCATAATATAAAAATTAATCCTTGCAAATCCAGATACAGGTCTCTCCAGCCAAGTTTGTCTCCAACAAATATACCACAAATAATTTTGTTAAGATGTGGGATTATCTTTCCTAACATTCAAATTCAACAATTCAGGGTTATAACAAGAGAACCAACTTGATGTGGCGGAAAATGAAAAAGACAGAGTCAAAGTATCTGGTTCTGGCTTAGGGAAGTGTCTTGGCTTCTCTAAACCATTGTTCCTTACCTTTAAGTTACCTTTCCATGTGTTGTGGCCCAGCTACCTCTCAGTCATTTTGATTAACTCATATCTGTGATCTGAGCTAGGACTTAACAATTTTATCTATTTTTGTCCTAAAACACTTGAATTCACACAGTCATACACTAGACACTCATAATCTTTTTCTTTCATAGTTTATTGTCAAGTTGGTTTCCATATAACACCCAGTGCTCATCCCAACAAGTGCCCTCCTCCATGCCTAGACGCTCATAATTTAAAATGAGTGAAACAGGGTTTCACATTTGCGAGTTTATTAGCTCAGACGGAAGCCAAATAAGGACTATGTGTTTCACCAGGATTATTCTGATAATTATTCATTGCTACACTGTGCTTGACAACGAAATCATAGCCAAACTAGCAGATACCACTATTCACTGCTCTGGCTTGAACCAACCCACCAAAGTACAGATTGAACACAGAGATGCTTGAGATTACTACAGAGCACAGGCCTCTGCATTACAGAGAAGGATGTGACCTACTCCATTTCATTCAGCAATTTGCTCCTGATAATTTGACCACTGACAATACAATATGGTACCAGGTCTAATAAAACAGTACCTTCACAGCTGGCTTGTTAATTGCGTTGTGGCATTCAATGTGCTGGCAGTGGATGGGATTCCAAGCTGTAAAGCAAAGCATAGCTGATGAATACTTCTCACTGAAATTATTTGTGCCCTAGTAAAAGCAGAGCAGATATTACACTAGTTTTCTTTTTCCTAAGAAAAAGTTTTCCATCATAGGAAGGCTTCCTAAAATAATCATTTTTTAAATCTATGACAATTTTAATAATTGAACAAAGATATCACAACTTTTCCCATAGGGAGGGACAAGCTAGTATAATATGGCATACGTGGTATAATAACATTACCTCACAATGAGATATATACATATATATATATACATACACACACACACACACATACACACACACATATATATATATATACATACACCATTAGTAAGTTCTCCAAGGTTTTATGTCTATGGTTTCACTTCATCCTGCTAACAACTCCGTAGGATAGGTACACCAGATTATCAACCTCATTTCATATATGAGTAAGTAAAAGTTAAAAAGGTTAGGTAGTTCACTATAGTCACAGAGTTAGTACAGGACAAGCTGATACTAGAACCTCTATCTCATGGATTTCAATATTGCTCTTTTCATTGTAGTGTACACTATGCTGAACATCCTAGATCTCTGGCACCAGGAAGTGTTTCAAACTGATAATAACCAAAATGAATGCTAAGGCAACCTCCACTATTCCATTTCCCACCCCATTCCCATCAGATGTGGAGACTGAAAAGATGAATTTCTTGCCCAGATGAAATGCATCTCTCTCTCTCTCACACCACAGATTGGGACTCACAGACTAATGTCTGCTAGTTTGTTAATACCCACTCCTTAACACAGTATGCATGCAGAATAAGAATAAGAAACAAGTGATCTGGGATAGACTGGAAAGAAAGTCATGAAAAGTATTTATTATCATCTAGATGATTCTGTAGTCCAAAGCACTTAGCTAAAATATTTCATCATTTTAAAAAACACAATAAAATTACATATTTGGAAGTAACACATTTTTCTAAATCACCAAATTCTAATCCCATAGGACTATGATTGGCCTAATATACAAGAATTCGCAGATGAGAGGATATTCTTACTTACTTTTATGTCCAATTGTAATTCAAGAATATGTATTGATAATATTCCAGACCTAATTTATTCTCCAAATATATTATAAAGTTTTTTTTTCACCCAGGGGTGTTCCACCTTCAATCTTCTAGCCTATGGTTAGACCAGGTATAAGATTATGTGTCTGATTTGAAATTTAGGAAAATATGGTCAACAGAGCCACTGACCTTAAAAAATACACAGTGGGTCAATTTATGTAAAAAGAAGATCTGAAGTACAGACCAGAAACCACTACTCTAATAACACAATATCATATTGCTTATTATTTTTAGAGAGAAAGAAAGAAGAAATGAATAAGGACTGGATGAATGAAGAAATAACTTGAATATAGACATTCCAAAACAATAAAATTTGTTTCCTACATGTGGAAAAGTCAAGATGAAAATAGAGGGTAGCAAAAAAGGTTTTCTTGTGTAATTAGAGAAATCTAGAAAAAAAAAACCCACTGCATTAAATAAGTATAGGAATTGCAAATACATGAGCCATGTGTCTCATTCCTCCAATCCCAAACTCATGACAGATATCATTAATCCATAAGAGCATTCCTTCCTGCTGAGTCCAGAACGGGCCGTAGGATCCTTCTCAAGTACCTTTCTGAGCTCCAGAAAGTTGCCACTAATAAACAGAGTTAGCACACAAGATAAAATCTGCTAGCCATTTCTGAATCCCTGTATTATGAGAACATTTTCAGATCACTTTACAAATATTAAGAAGTCTTGACACTTAGAAATAGAGGTAATATTCAAAATATATAACAACTGCTATGGCAAAGGCACAAAGAAATAAGAATATACAGCAGCTATAGCACTTATTCAGGGCTCTAAAAACTCCTGCTTTGCCAGAAATTAATGCTTTATATGTGGGTATATCCAGGAGGTCCTACTNGTTACTGGGTTAAGAATAGATTGTAAGATACCTCATTTACTTTACCAAAGTCACACTAGATTTATTCATTCAAATAGGGATTCTTAGCTTTTCTTGTGTTTCAAAAATTACTTGTCAAGATTTCAAAAATATAATTTATTATATTGTTATTATATAATTATATTATATAATAAAATAAAAATAACCTGAAACTCATGTTAGATCTACTGAATCAAAATGTTTACTTTTCTTTTTTTTTTTTTTTAAGAGAGAGAGAGCATGTGAGTTGAGGAGAGGGGCAGAGGGAGAGAGAGAGAAAATCTTAGGCAGGCTCCAACTTCAGCATGGAACCTGACACAGGGCTCAATCCTACAACCCTGAGACCATGACCTGAGCCAAAATCAACAGTCAAATGCTCAACTGACTGAGCCACCCAGGGACCCCCTGAATAAAATCTTTAAGGACATACTACAAGCATTTGTAATTAGGAAAAGCACTACAAATGATTCTGATGTAAGATCAATCTACAGACCTTACCATATGGCAAAAACTAAAACAGAGTAACTGGCATTAGACATGTCCTTCCACCATAAACAACTAGAAAACTGGAATATATATATGAAACAACTGTTTTCAGAAACTGGACTAGGTAGTGTAGGATAATGATCCTTGAGAAAAGAGAAACAATAAAAGTCAGTCCTATGATCAACATCACTTTCTTCCTGGAAGCAATTCCTAGACTTTAGACATAGGAGAAAGATAAGCATCCACAAAATGTGAAGCTTAAAGAGGGAAGGTGGCTTATATTTGCTGGGTAGTATACCAAATAAGAGGGAGCCATGTGAAGAAAGAACTCCAGAAATTTAATTAAGAATCCTTTTGGGTCTTTGGCTTTACTAAGAAAAACATGTGTAAGGCACAACTCCATTAGGCTGCATAGAAAACAACTATGGAGGATCTGTAAGCAGAACAATTCCTACATCTCATACAGGCCTAGGAGATATTCAAGTTCCAACCAGCCAGAGTAAAGGGAACTCAGTGAAAACTTGGAACATTCAACAGAGACTCTAGGAGGTCATACCTTAGCAGTAGGGCTAGACCAACATAGGGACAAGTTATTCCAGGCTCACCCTAACAAAGTATAAGAACAGGATTAAAAGTGTAAAGTTGATCCACCAGTAACTTGATAGGCAAAACAAACCTTAAAACACTTTGATGAAAGACAACAAAATCAAGATACTTAATAATGTAATACTCATGAAGTCCAGCATCCAGTTAAAAAATTACTGCTATTTGGAAAGGAAGGAAAATGTTAACCATAATCAGGAAAAAAAATGGCCAATAGAAATAAACCCAGAAATTATACAGACAAGGTAGTCAGCAAACAAGAACTTTAAAACTGCTACTTTAAAACATATTCAAAGGAAAATATGAACACAATAAGAATAGAGATTAAAGATAATAAAAGAACAAAATGGAATTTCTAAAATGAAAAACATAATATAGAACATGGAAAATTCACTGAATGGATTTAATGGCAGATTAGACAATGCAGAAGGGAAGATCAGTGAATTAGAAGACATAACAACAGAAACTACAAAACTGGAGCAGTGGAAAAAATAAACAGAGCTTCAGTGAGCTGTGGGAAAATATTAGGCAGTATACAGCACATCTGGTTAAAATTCCAAAAGGAGGAAAAGGGGGGAAGATGGAAGATAATTTGAAGAAATAATGGCCACAATTTTTCAAATCTAATAAAAACTATAAGCCCACAGATCCAAGAAGCTCAATGAATGTTAGGCAAAATAAAATCAGAGAAAATCACACCAAAACTCATTATAATGAAATTGATGGAAAACCATGATAAAGAGAAAATCTTAAAAGCAGCCAGGAAAAAAAAGACACATTACTTACAGGGGAACAAAGATAAGAATGATCGCTGATTTCTCGCCAGAAACAATGCAAGCCAGAAGACAATGGAACGACATCTTTAATAGGCTGAAAGAAAAAAACTGTCAACCTACAATTCTATAGCCAGTGAAAATTATCCTTCAAAAATGAATAAGAAATAAAGACTATTTGAAGACAAACACAAGATAATTCATTGCCAGCTGAGCTCCACAACAAGAAATGTTAAAGGAAGGCTGAAAGAAAATGATACTAGATGGAAGCTAGGACCTACACAAAGGCATAAAGAGTTCTGGACAGGGCAAATATGGTGAATAACTGCAAAAGACCTTCTACTTGTGTTAACATGTTGTTAAAAGATAATTTACTGTTTAGGGGCACCTGGGTGGCTCAGTCGGTTAAGTGTCCGGCTTCGGCTCAGGTCAGATCTCACAGTTCTTGGGTTCGAGTGCTGCATCGGGCTCTGTTGACAGCTCAGAGCCTGGAGCCTGTTTCGGATTCTGTGTCTCCCTCTCTCTCTGCTCCTCCCCCATTCATACTCTGTCTCTCTGTCTCAAAAATAAACTATTAAAAAAAAAGATAACTTACTGTTTAAAACAAAAATAACAGCCATGTATTATGAGACTAATAATATATATAAGTAAATATTTGATGGGTGCCTGAGAGGCTCAGTCAGTTAAGCATCAAACTCTTGATTTCGGCTCAGTTCATGATCTCACAGTTTATGAGTTCAAGCCCTGCATCAGGTTCTTCGCTGACAGCATGGAGCCTGATTGGAATTCTCTCCCCAACCCTCTCTCTCTGCCCCTCCCCACCCTCCACTCCCTCTCTCTCTCAAAATAAATAAATAAACTTTAAAAAAAGATGTAAATATCTGACAACAAGAACAAAAAAGGATGAGAGGGAGGAAATGAAAGTGTATAAGGTTCTTACACTACATATAAACTAGTATAATACTATTTGAAGGTAGACTGTGAAGTTGAAGGTGCATATTGTAAACCCTAGGGCAATTCTTCTTAAAACGGGGTTTAGCTAATACAGAGATAAAATGGAATGCTAAAAATAATTAACCAAAAAGAAGAGAAACCAAGAATAGACGGGACAAATAGAAAACAAGTGTAAGATAACAGACTTAAGACCAACCTTATTTGGGGGCACCTGGGTGGCTCAGTCGGTTAAGCGGCCGACTTCGGCTCAGGTCATGATCTCACCATTCGTGGGTTCAAGCCCCACGTCAGGCTTTGTGCTGACTGCTCAGAGCCTGGAGCCTGCTTCAAATTCTGTGTCTCCCTCTCTCTCTGACCCTTCCCTGTTCATGCTTTCTCTCTCTCTCTCTCAGAAATAAATAAAAAACATTAAAAATTCAAAAAAAGACCAGCCTTATTTGTAATTACATTAAATGTAAATGGCTTAAACAATAATACACTATATGTAAATGGTCTAAAAGGCAGAAGTTGTCAAATAGCATTTAACTTTTTCAAAAAGCATGACCCTAATAAATACTTCCTATGAGAAATACACTTGAAATATAAAGATAGATAAGTTAAAAGTAAACAGAGGGGCACCTGGCTGGCTCAGTCAAAAGAGCATGTGACTCTCAATCTCAGGGTCATAAGTTCAAGCCCCATGTTGTGTGTAGAGATTACTTAAATAAATAAATATTTTTTAAAAAAGTAAACAGAACCTTAAAGTCCTCATATGAGTGAAGTCATATGATATTTATCTTTCTCTGATTGACTAATTTTGCTTATTATAAGGGAAGGGAAGTAAAAATAATATAAAAACAGGGAGAGGGACAAAACATAAGAGACTCTTAAATATAGAGAACAGAGGGTTGCTGGATGGGCTGTGGGAGGGGGTTGATCTAAATGGGTAAGGGGCTTAAGGAACCTATTACTGAAATCAGTGTTGCACCATGTGCTAACTAACTTGGATGTAAATTATAAAAAAATATAGAAAAAAATTAAAAAGTAAACAGAAAAAGTTATATACCACACTAATATAATGCTAATCAAAGGAAAGCTGAAGTGTCTAAATATCAGACAAGCAGACCCCAGAACAGAAAATATTATGAGTAATAAAGAAGGATATTTGACAATGATGAAAGAGTTAATTCATCAAGATGACATAACAATCATAAATATGTGTGCACCTAATGATAGCATTTCAAATTAAATGAAGCAAAACAGAACTAAAAGAGAAACGAGCCCATAATTAGTGTTGTAAATTTCAACAATCCTCTCTCAGTATTGAGAAAGTGTTCTGGTCCATTAAACAAGGCTTGAAAATTTATATGTAGTGAAATCACAGAGTAAATTTTCTGACCACAGAGAATTAAACTAGAAATAAATAGCAAAAAAGCACCTGGAAAATCAGCAAAAACTTGTACACTTAAACACACTTCTAAACAATCCATAAATCAAAGAAAAAATCATAAAGAATATTAGAAAATATTCTGTACTGAAATGCAGTGTAATCACACCATATCAAATTTATGGGCTGAAACTGAAACAATGCTTAATGGTAAATATATAGCTTTAGACTCTTAAGTTAGATAACATAAAAGGTTTCAAATTAACAATTTATGCTTCTATTTTAATATGACAGAAAAACAATTTATGTTTCTATCTTAAAACAGAAAAAGGAACAAGTTAAACTCAATGTTAATAGAAGAAATAATAAAGATAGAAGCAGAAATCAATGAAATTGGAAACAAGAAACCAACAGAGAAAATCATAAAACCAAAGACTGGGTCTTTGGAAAGTTCCATAAAATCGATAAGCCCCCAAGTTAGCCTGATGAATAAAAAAATAGAGAAAAAAACAAATTACCAACATCAAGAATAAAAGGTAGAACATCACCACAGATCCTACAGATATGCAATAAGTTTGGCAAGATGGAAAAAAATGCATATGTCATTTATTCCTCAAAACAAACACTACAAAATTACAAATAAGACTGAATAAAAAGTAGGAAAGTTAAATGTCACATAATATTAAACTGAATCCATAATGCGAAACCTTCCTACAAAGAAAACCCCAAGTCTAGATGAATTCACTAGTGAATCCTGTTAACTATTTAAAGAATAAACAATACAAATTTATTTTGTTTCAGAAAACAGAATAAGAAACTCTTCCCAACTCATTTTATGAGGTCACCATTACTCTGTAAACAAAATGAGATGACATTATAATAAAAGAAAACTAGATCAATGTCCCTCATAAATGTAAGAGCCAAAAAATTTAACAAAAACTGCAAATTGAGTCTGGCAATATAATATACTTGGCAATGTGGAGTTTATCCAAGGAAATAAAAGGTTGGATTAACAATGCAAAGCAAATCAATGTAATTTACCACATTAACAAAATAAAGGGAAGAAGTCATATGATCATCTCAATAGATGAAAATGTATTTGGCCAAAACTGACATTCACTCATGATAAAAAACTCTCCATAAACTAATAGACAGGAACTTCCTTACTCTAATAAACAGCATCTGTGAAAAGCCTAGAGCTAACATCAGATTTAATGTAGAAAATATGAATACATGCCCCACAGAGACTGCGTGAGAAAATAAAGATATTTACTTGTAGCACTTCTATTTAACACTGAACTGGAGCAAGCAAAATGAGGAAAAGAAAGAGAAAGGAAGGGGGATAGTGGGAAGGAAGAAAGAGTGGGAGAGAGGGAGGGAGGGAGCAAAGGAGGCAGGCAGGCAAATTAGGAAGACATACAAATTAGGAAGGAAAAAGAAAATTTTTTAATTATAGTAATTTGCCAGAGAGTGTAATCATGTACACAGAAAATCTTAAGAAACTTACAAATAAGCTACAAAAACTAATAAGTGAATTTAGCAAGGTTGCTGGATATAAAGTCAAAATAGAAAAATCAATTACATTTCTATATAATGGCAATAAGCAAATAAAATATAAAAATTTTATTTTTTATAGTTTATTTTCAAGTTGGTTTCCATACAACACTCAGCGTTCATCCCCACAAGTGCCCTCCTCTATGCCAATCCTCCCCTTCCCCTCTCCCCCATACTCATCAGTCCTCAGTTTGCTTTCAACATTCAAGAGTCTCTCATGGTTTGCCTCTCTCCCACTAGAATATTAAAATTTTAAATACAATCAACAACAGCATCCAAACCCACAAAACATTTAGGAATATCTCTAAAAAAATATCTGTAAGACCTATACACTGAAAACTAGAAAATATTGCCAAGACAAATTAAACAAGGCCTAAATAGTTAGATATGCCACGTTCGTGGATCAGAAGACTCAATTTTGAGTCTTTTCTCAAGATGTCAAATTATCTCTTTCTTTTCCTTTTAAATAGCTATACTTCAGTGCCTGGGTGGCTCAGTTGGTTAAGCATCTGACTCTTGGTTTCTGCTCAGGTCACAATCTCATGGTTGTGAGATCGAGGCCCATGTCAGGCTCCCCACTGGGCATGGAGCCTGCTTAAGATTCTCTCTCTCTCCCTCTGTTCCTCCCCTGCTCATGCTCGCTCGCTCTCTGTTTCTCTCAAAAAGAAAAAAAGCAGCTATACTGGACTTTCCTGTAATATGTACCAATAAACTTCCTTTTGTTGCTTAAGTCAGTTGCAATATTCTGCTATTTCCAACACAATCCTAACTGATGCTAGTTCAGAAGAGAAAAAAATTTCAGAATTCTTCTTGACAAAGTAATTTTGATGATTTGAAGTTTGTATTGAATAATGATGTCTTACTTAGTCTGTTGGGGATGGCATAACAACCTACCACAGACTAAACAGCTTCCCACACTGATATTACATTTATAGGACTTATTATCAATATGCATTTTTTTCATGCAAATTAAGGTAAGAACTATTACTGAAAGCATTTCCACATTCAGAGAGTTGCTTTCTAGTTTGAATTATCTGGTGTAGAATGAGGTATGTTTTTCTGCTAAAGGCTTTTTGGCTGAATTTACATTCATAGTATCTCTTACCTGCATGAGATCTCATGTGTCTAGTAAAGATGATCAATCAGTAAGACTTTCTCTCACTTATTACATCCATAGGTTTCCCTCCAGGATGGAGAGACTAAATACTTCTGACTAAATACTTGCCCTCATTCATAAGGTTTTCTTACCTGTAACAGTTTTTTCATGGGTAATTTGAAATTAATTATAACTGAATGATTTTTCATCTCCATTAAATTCAGAAAGGTTCTTCCTTCTAATTAAATTTTCTTTCTTCTAAGTAAATCTAAGTTATCTTTCAAACCCCTTCCACCTAAGACATGCTCATGGAGTTTTTATCTTGACGGGACAATGTTTACACTGAGATAAAAAATGTTTGCAAAAGCTTCATATCCATAGACTCTCTGCTTAGTAGGTGTTTTATCATAGACGAAATTCACTTGATTCAAAAGTCTCCTTAAATTCTTGCTGCATCTGGTCTCCTAGTCATCTCCTAGACAACCTGGAGGTAGTGTTCCTTCCCTTACTATCCACAGCTTTTCTCCTGACTCCAACGTGAAGATCGTATCTGACAGGGAAACTGAGCAACCCACTGATGTGAAGATCCTATATTTTCCTAGCATCATGTCCCTGAAGGTAGTTCTTTAAGCAGGATCAAGCTGCTGCCACTTTTCCAGTGTTAAGTCCATGGCCATATCCTCAAAGGTCCAGATCCAGCACAGAGAGCATAAGTAACTTAAAAAGGTCATGGAGCGAGGTCATGCTGGAGTCAGGACTGGATCCACGCAGCCTGATTTGTGTCTTTGCACATATATGGAATGAACATAGCAATTGGGTCACACAACGATCTACCTGATGCTTCAGGGGTGGCCAGTGGTCCAGTCGCCTGGCCACAGCCTCCTCATTCACACAGGTGGGGCTCCCTTAGGCAAAGATACATGTGCATCCGGACCAAGAGGCCCAACACTCCTAGCATGGCTCAGACCTCTGCACCCTTAGAGTGAAGAGATGGAAGCCATGCACAAGACAGTCCCCACTGGTAGGACTTAAGTCCTGGTTGAGGCCCACCTGGCTGCTGCATGGGCCAGGACAGCACCACGATGAGACCATACTCACCTGGCCACTAATGGGACAAGCAAAATTGGTTTTAAAAATAAAAAAGTGAAGGATCAACCAAACATATACTTCAAAGGAAAGGAAATATGATGCAGACGCTTGAGAGAAAACATGTCTGAAAATTATCTAGTTTATGAATCAAAATATTTTAGGAAAGTAATACAGCATCTGCAACTTGATGCAAGAACACATGGCCTCTATAAAAACAGAAGTAGAAAGTCATAGAAATTCATGGTGAGACGGTCATTGTCAGCTAACAGAAAGAGACGAAAAGGAATTTGGACAAGAGAGATGATAAGTATAATTAAAGTAAGAACAAGATAGCAGAATTAGAAATCCTAATTCAAAGCAATAAATAGAGCTGATTTGGGGGAAAAGTCAAATAACTTACACAGTAAACCAACCTGAGAAGCTAAGAATATAGAAGGTAAATATATGGGAAAAAGTGGTTTGAAGAGCTACACAGCACAGAAAATGAACATCTGACCTATGAATTATAGGTATTCCTGAGGAACATACCAAAATAATTTGAAAAAGCAATAATTTAAAATTTCATTAATGAGAAATTTCCTTAAAAAATTGAAAAGGGATCTGAAAGCACTCTTAACATTATAGGCAAAAGTCAATAAAAAGATACTCATACATAAAGATAGCTAAGAAAAGTCTTTTTAATAAGTAAATCTCCAAGAATTAAGAACAACCAAAAGGATTTCTATAACAGACAAATCACACTGGTCTAAGATTTGCTTCTATAATTCTGTATGCTAGAAAATAATGAAGCAATATTTACATATTTTTCACAATAAGGCAGTTTTCTTTTATGTGTGAAGAAATAGAAAGACATTCTCAAATATGTCTGAACTCAAAAAATATATGTGACCTACATTCCACTGTTGAACATACTACAGGGAAAAAGTTTAGGTTCCATTTTCTCCAAAAATGACAAATTAATTTAAGCTGATTCTCCTTCTGTGAACAATTAGAAAACTGGGCAAGATGAAAAGCAAAGCCAACAACAAGAAAAATTGAGAACTTCAGGTGAGTATTAAGGGGCCATGATCCAATAAAAGAAGAAATCATCAAAAGGTGGACCTGGCATGTGATGCCCACGCTTCCTTCTTTACCTATTTCTCTACCTGCCAATCCCACAAGATGAGCAGATTTCAACAAATTCTTTGATGTAGGGGAACAAAAATTGAAAATGGGAGACCTAAAAATCCCCCTAGGATGTGGTCAGAGGTCCCAAAAGGCCACACCATAGAGTAAAGGGGAACCAGAATTAGAATAACCCTCAAAAGGACTGAAAACCAGCCTCAAATCATCTCAAGAATGGATCATAGGTCTTCTTTTTTAAGCTGCATTAAAGTGACCTGGATTGCTAATGTCCAGAGCCTCAAAATTTCCAGAAGCACAAGCAAATCCTATTTGAAGAAATATAACCTTCTAAACCTCAAATTAGCTCTATAGTTTTTCTATCTACTAGCTTGCACACAACACACACACATGAACACACATATACACACACGCACACACACACGTATATATACACACACACGTGCGTGTATATAGGGAATGCACAAATTTATACACACACAAACACACAAGACAAGTAAACAAAAGAAACAACAATAAAATCAGAATTTCCAGAGATTCAAAAATTGAGTTATCAGAAACCAACTTTCAAATAACTATGCTTAATATGTTCTATAAAGTAAAAGGAAAGTTTAAAAATATCATCAAGGAACTGGAATTTCTTTTTTAAAGCACCAAATGGAAATTCTAGAATTTAAAAATACAGTGAACAAAACTAAAAATACAATTGGGAGGCTGAAAGATTAGTGAAGAGGAAGACAAGTCAGAAACAAGATTCAGAATGTAGCAGAGAAAAATGAAATGGGGGAGGAGAATACAAGAATTATTCACTGAAGACACAGAAGAAAGGTCTACCATATGTTATTACTGGAGTTCCAGAAAGAGGGATGAGAAAAACAAAACAAAAAAAACAAATATATACATATATGCACATATGCAACTTTTAAAAATTATTGGCCACAGCAGAAGAAAGGATTAGTAAACTTGAAGACAGGTTAATTAAACCCAACTAAAGCACAGACAAACTTTCATCCCTCTCCAAAGAGCAGGGTGGCAGGGGATGGAGTACCTGAGACCCCTGAAACAACAGCAAATTTTTTTTTAAGTCCCAAGATAAGAGGTGAAAAAAAAGGGCAGAATACCTGTAGAGGATAACATCTAACATTTTTCCAACACTGAAAAAGAACATGAAATCACAGATTCAAGAAGCTCAGTAAATCTCAAATAGAATAAATACAAAGACCACTACACTTAAACAGATCATAAGGAAACTATATGAAATTTAGTATCATTACTAAATACCAAAAATAAGAAGAAAATCTTTAAAAGAGGCAGAGAAAAAATATCATATTACATTTAGTGATACAATTGTAAGAATGATGTCTAATTTCCATCTGGAAATTTGTTCCATTATTAGAAACAATGGAATGACATCTTTGAAGTCTTAAAAAATGTTTAGATTACAATGGAAATCAAAACAAAAAGTTATTAGAACCCAAATACTTGGAAATATTCTTCTAAATAACAGGCAAAGAAAGATCTAGAACCTAAAAACTTTTAAATATTTTTAAATCAATGGCAGTAAAAACACAACAAACCAAACTTTGTGGGATACAGCTAATGTAGAGCTTATAGGAAAACTGACAATCTTAAATGGAAAAATAAAAAAAATTTAATGTTGAAAGCCAACAGTCGAAGCTTTCACTTCAAGAAGCTAGGGAAAAAAAGAAGAGAAAATTAAATTCAAAAAAAGAACAGGAAAAAATAGTAAAGATAAGGGCAGAAAGCAATGAAATACGTAACTTTTATTGTTTTCTTTTCTGCTGTTGTTGTTTTAGTTCATTTAAGTATTTGGGGAAAAAAATAACACCTTCCCTGGATAAAGCTCTCAATTCACTGGAAATAAAACAAAACCCCTTCAAACTGACCATAAAGGATATCTACAAAACCCTAGAGCTAACCCCACACTTAATGGTGAGATATTCCCTAAAGTTAGGAGCAAAGCAATGGTGGCCATTCTTACCACCTCTATTCAGCATTGTTCTGAAAGTCTCAGGCAATGAAATAAACAAATAACAATAAATGGTAACAAAATCAGAAAGTAGCAAATTTGTCTTTATCTACAGATGACACCCCTTATATAGAAAATCCACTAATCAACAAACTACTAGAATAACTGAATTTAGCAAAATCATGGGATAAAGATGAATATGCAAAAATCAGCTGAATTTCTGCATAGTGTTAATAAGCAAATGGAAATTAAAATTTTAAATAATGCCATTTACAACAGCATCAAAAAAATCTAGTATCTAGAACTAATTTAACAAAAGAAATACAAAAATTCTATACTGAAAACTACAGAACACTGTTGAGAAAAATTTCAGAAGACTTAAATAATGAAGAAATATATCATGTTCATGGATGAGAAAACATATTTTTGCAGTGTCAATTTTTTTCCTAATAGAATTATAGATTTAATACAATACAGATCAAAATCCCAGCAGAATCATTTTTGCAGAAATGAAAGCTGATACTAAAATGTATATGGAAATGCATTAGATGTACAATAGGCAAGATGATTAAAGAAGAAAAACAGACTCACACTATCTGACTTCAAGACTATAAAGCCAAAGTATTTTAACATAGTTTGTACTGGTATTCAGATCAATGAAACAAAATAGATACCAGAAATATATTCATATACATATAACTAAGAGGCCAATATAAGTCAAAGGATAAACTTTTCAACACCAGGTGCTGAAACAAACCATAAGGAAATAAATGAATCATACCTACCACACCCAAGAATTAAACTTAAATGGAGGGGGCACCTGGATGGCTCAATCGGTTAAATGTCCGACTTCGGCTCAGGTCATGATATCATGGTTCATGAGTTTGAGCCCCACGTCGGGCTCTGCACTAACAGCTCAGAGCCAGGAGCCTGCTTCGGATTCTGTGTCTCCCTCTCTCTCTCTGCCCCTCCCCTACTCGTGCTCTATCTCTCTTTGTTTCTCAATAATAAATAAATGTTTTAAAAAAGAAAATAGAGGGGGGGGGATGGGCATGGAGGAGGACACTTGTGGGGATGAGCACTGAGTGTTATGTGGAAACTAATTTGACAATAAACTATTAAAAAAAATAACAATGAAATGAGAAAAAAAAAAAAAAGAAAAAAAAAGAAAATAGAGGCACCTGGGTGGCTCAGTCGGTTAAGCGTCTGACTTCGGCTCAGGTCATGATCTCACAGTTTGTGGGTTCGAGCCCCGCTTCGGGCTCTGTGCTGACAGCTAGCTCAGAGCCTGGAGCCTGTTTCAGATTCTGTGTCTCCCTCTCTCTTTGACCCTCTCCTGCTCATGCTATCTCTCTCTCAGAAATAAATAAAACATTAAAAAAAATTTTTTAATAAAATAAACTTAAATGAAGCATATACCTAATGCGCAAGCTAAACTAAAAGCTTCCACAAGAAAACAAGTGAGACTATCTTCACAAAATTGGAGAAGGTACATATTTCTTAGAACAAAAAGTCACTAACCATAAATGATAAGTTTTAGTTTATCAAAATTAAAACCTCATGCTTCATCAAAGACACTATTGGGAAAGTAAAACAGCAATCCTTGACTGAAAGAAAATATTTGTAATATATAAATCTAACATAGGACTCCTAGCAGACTACATAAAAAACAACTGTATAACAATAATAAAAAGGCAAACAATCCAATTAATGCCTATGCAAAAGATTTTATCAAGTACTTCATAAAACAAAATATCTAAATGACCCATATGCATATGAAAAGAAACTCTGTATCACTCATCCGGGAAATGCAAATTAAAACCACAGTGAGACACACACCCACCAAAATAGCTAAAATTCGAAACACTGAGGAGTGTTAGTGAGGGTGTATAGTATCTGAAACTCTCATACATTGTTAAATGAAATGTAAACTTTACAGAGCTGTTTAGAATTTTCTTATAAACCCTATGACCCACAATTCCACTTCTAGCAGTATATAACCCAAAGAAATGAATGCATATGCCCACACAAGATTTGTATGAAATGTTCAATGCAGCTTCATGTATATTGGCCATAAACTTAAAACAAACCAAATGTACAACAATATCAGAGTTGAAAACAAAACAAAAAAAACCCCAAAATTGTGGTGTGTTCATGTAGTGGAATACTTACTTAGCAAAAAAAAAGAACTACTAATATCCTCAACAATACAGATTAATCTCAGTAACATAATGTTGAGCGAAGAAGTCAGACATAAAAAGAATACATACTTGGATCTCTACTTACATAAATCCCTGATTTATATGAATATAAGAATTATACATAAACAGGAGTAGTGACTACATCAGAGTAGAAGAAACAGCATTAATTGTAAAGAGTCATGCCATTACTTTCTGGGGTGATGGAAACATTCTATTATCTTTATGTGGGTAATGATTAAATGAGCATTACACATTTGTCAAAATGGATCCAGCCATACACTTGATACTTGTGCATCTTGCTATATATGGAATATGCCTTAATAAAGTACTAGTATCACCAACAAAAGAGAGATAATGCCTGAAAATTTCCCAAACTGACAAAAGATCTCAAACCAAGAAGTCCTATGAACTTCCCCCAAAAAGACAAATATAAATATCACAATTAGACGTATCATAGTAAAGCTACTGAAAAAAATTTTTAAAATAAAGAAAACCTACTCTCAGCAATGGATAGATCTCCAGACAGAATCAATAAATAAACAGCAGATTTGAACACTACAGGCCAAATGAACATAGACATATACAGAACATTCTATCCAACAACAATATAATACACTTTCTTCCCAAGCACACATGGAACATTTTCCAAGCTAGACCATATATACAAGCCACATACAGAAAGAGACAGGCCACAAACAAGTCAAGAAGATTGAAATCATACCACACACCTTCTCTGACCACAGCAACATGAAGCTAAAAAATCAGTAACAAGAGGAAAACTGGAAAATTCATAAACACATGGAAATTAAACAACACTCTTGAATAACAAATGGATCACAGAAGAAATTAAAGGGGAAATAAAAGTTTCCTGAGACAAAAATGGAAATATACCTATCGGATGTGGTAAAAGCAATTCTAAAAGCGAAGTTTACAGTAATAAATACCCACATTAAGAAGCAAGAAAAATTCCAAATAAATAACCTAACCCCACTAAAAAAGAAAAAAAATAATAAAACTGAGCTCCACATCAGCAAAAGAAAGGAAATAATTAAGAGTAGAACAGAAATAAGTGAAATAAAGAACAGAGAAACAAAAGAAAAGATTAACCAAACTAATAGTTGGTTCTTTGAAAAGATAAACAAAACTGGCAAATCCTTAGCTAGACTAACTAAAGAAAAAAGAGAGAACACTCCAATCAACAAAATTATAAATGAAAAAGGAGATACTACAACTAATACCACAGAAATAAAAGGATTGTGAGAGGCTACGGTGAACAACTATATGCCAACAAACTGGACAACCTAGAAGAAATAGAAAAATATTTTAGAAACATACAACTTACCAAGACTGAATCAAAAGAAATAAAAAATCTGACTACAGTGATTATTAGTAAGGAGATTAAGTTAGTAATCAAAAATTGCCCAACAAATAAAAGCCCAGAAACAAATGGCTTCACTGAGGACTCTTCTCAAACCTTTAAAGAAGAAAACACCAATCCTTCTCAAACACTTCCAAAAAAAAAAAAAATCAAAGCAGACGAAACACCCCCCAAACTCATTTTATGAAGCCAGCATTATCCTGATACCAAAACCAAAAAATGACACTATTAGAAAAGAAAACTATAGGGGCGCCTGGGTGGCTTAGTCGGTTGGGCGTCCGACTTTCACTTAGGTCATGATCTCGCAGTTCGTGGGTTCAAGCCCCGTGTCGGGCTCTGTGCTGACTGCCAGCTTGGAGCCTGGAGCCTAGTTCGGAGTCTGTGTCTCCCTCTCTCTCTGACCCTCCCCTGCTCACGCTGTCTCTCTCTCCTAGAAATAAATAAAATATAAAAAATATATATATAAGAAAACTATAGACCAAAATCCTTGATTAATATAGGTGCGAAAATTCTCAGTAATACTAGCAAACCAAATTCAGTAGCTCATAAAAGTATCATTTACCATGATCAAGTAGGATTTATCCCTGGGATACAAGAATCACTCAACATATGCAAAGCAATTAATGTGATACATCACTTAATAGAATGAAAGAAAAGAATCATATGATCATTTCAGTAGACACATAAACAGCTATTAACAAAATTTAACATCTATTCATGATAAAAATTCTTAAACTAGGCATGCAAGGAACATATCTCAATATACTAAAGGCAATTATTGACAAGCCCAACAGTTGACAACACACTCAGCAATCAAAGGCTAAAAAACTTTCCTCTAAGATCAGCACCAAGACAGGGTGCCCATCCTCACCATTCCTATTCAACACAGTACTGGAAATCCTAGCTAGAGCAATCAGGCAAGAAAAGGAAATAAAAGGTATCAGAATTGCAGATGACATGATTTTATACAGAAAATCCTAAAGACTCAACCAAAAATCTGCTATATCTAATCAATGAATTCAATAAAGTTGCAAGATACAAAAATTAACATATAAAAATCAACGGCATTTCTATGCATTAACAATGAACTGTCTGAAAAAGAAATTTTAAAAATGGATCCCATTTACAAAAGCATCAAAAACAACAAAATTTTTAGGAATAAATTTAACTAGAGAGGTGAAAAATCTCTGAAAACTATAAGACAATAATTAAAGAAACCAAAGACAAAAGAGAAAGGTATTGCATGTTCATGAGTTGGAAGAATTATTATTAAACTGTCAATACTACCAAGAGCCATCTATAGATTCGATGCAACCCCTATCAAGATTCCAATGGCACTTTCTACAGAAGTAGAAAAAAAACACTCCCAAAACATATATGGAGCCACAGAAGACCCTAAATAGACAAAGAAAGCCTAAGAAAGGAGAACAAAACAGGAGGCATCACACTCCCTGATTTCAAACTATATTATAAAGCTATAGTAATCAAAACAGTATGGTACTGCATAGAAACAGACCAATAGACCAATAAAACAGAATCAAAAGTCAAGAGGTAAACTGAAACAGGGGCGCATGGGTGGCTTAGTCGTTTAAGCGTCCGACTTTCGCTTGGGTCATGATCTCGCGGTTCGTGGGTTCGAGCCCCGCATCGGGCTCTGTGCTGACTGCCAGCTCAGAGCCTGGAGCCTGTTTCAGAGTCTGTCACTCCCTCTCTCTCTGACCCTCCCCTGCTCACGTGTCTCTCTCTCTCTCCTAGAAATAAATAAAACATTAAAAAAAAAATTTAAAGAGGTAAACTGAAACAAATATAGCCAACTAATATTGAATCAAGAATACTTCAACAGACAAAAGACAATTTCCTAAATAAAATGGTGCTGGTATAATTTGACATTCATATATAAAAGAATAAAATGAAACCACTATCTTACACTAGTCACAAATATTAACTCAAGATGGATTAAGGACTTAAATGTAAGACCTGAAACCACGAAATTCCTAGAAGAAAACACAGGAATAAAGCTCCTTTACATGGGTCTTGGTAATGATTTTTTGGATATGACACCTGAAGCATAAGCAACAAAGTCAAACTACATAAAACTAAAAAGCTTCTGTACAGCAAAAGAAAGAGTAAAGTGAAAAGATAAGCTACAGAATGGAAAAAAATATTTGCAAACCATATATCTGATAAGGGATTAATATCTAAAATACAAAAAGAATCCATACAATAACCCAATTTTAAAAATGTACAAAGAACTTTAATAGCTGAATAGACCTTTTTTAAAAGCAGACAGGCACATGAAAAGATGCTCAACATCACTTGTCATTGGGGAAATGCAAATTAAAACCACAGTGAGGTATCATCTCATGCCTTGAATGGCCATGATCAAACAGACAAGAGATAACAAATGTTAGCATGGATGTAGAGAAAAGGATTCCTTGCGTACTGTTGGTGGGATTGTAAAGTGGTACAACCACTAAGGAAAACAATATGGAGTCTCCCCCCAGAATTAAAAAAACCTACCATACGATCCAGCAATTCTACCTCTGGGAATGTATCCAAAGGAAATGAAAACACTAACTCAAAAAGATATCAGCATCCCCCGTGTTTATTGCAGCATTATTTACAATAGCCAAGACATGGAAACAGCTTAAGTGTACATCAATAGATGAATGACTAGTGTTGTGATATACACACAAAATGGAATATTACTTAGCCTGTTAAAAATGAGGAAATCCTATCATTTGCAACAACATGGATGTACTTTGAAGGCATTAAGCTAAGTGGAATAGGTCAGACAAAGACAAATACTGTACGATCTCACTTATATGTGGAATTAGAGAAAAAGAGATCAGACACCGTTACCAGAGGTGGAGAGTGGGGGAGGGGGAGTTAGAGGAAGGTGGTCAAAAGGTTCTAAAGTTCAGTTATAAGACAAATAAGTACTAGGGATGTGATGTAAAACATGAGGACTACAGTTAACATTGCCAGGTGATATGTAGAAAAGTTGTTAAGAGAGTGAATCCCAACACAAGGAGAATACTTTTCTTTCTTTTTTTTTTTCCTCTTCTCTTTTCTTTATATTGTATTTATATGAGATGATGGAGGCTAGCTATAGCTATTGTAATAAAAGAAATATATGTAAATGAAACCATCATGCTGTATGCCTTAAACTCTTACAGTGTTATACGTCAATTGTTTCTCAATAAAACTGGGAAAAGGTAATTTTTAAATTTCAACAAAACAGAAAATAATTCAAAATAAAAAAGACAGTTCACCTTCAAAAGAGCAACAATGCCAGTGACTTCTCAGTAGAAACAATGAACATGAAAAGATCATGGAGTATCTTCAAAGTGTGAAAAGAAAATCACTGCTATCGAATTCTATATACAGAGAAAATAGCTTTAAAAAATAAAGGCAAAACAAAAATATTTTCAAACTAACACTGAGAAAATTTATCCGAGTAGAAGGGCACTAAAGGAAACATAAAAAGGTATTATTAAGGAAAAATAAGTAAATCCCAGATGGGAGCTTGGAAA
>NW_027532747.1:8585516-8669264 GCF_008692635.1 Crocuta crocuta
GGGGGGGGGGGGGGCAGGAAAAAAGAAAATCAAATGAATACTGGTTGCAAAGACCAATAATAATTACATGTTGTCAAATTATAAAAAACAGAAAGAGTATATAGTATGGAAGTTTGGAGGGGGTAAAAAAAAGGTAAAACCATATGTCATTTTACAGGAAAGGGTAAAAGTACTATTTTATACTAGACACTGATAAGTCAAGAATGCATGGTATAATCTCTAAGGTAATAATTAAGAGACTACGGAGGATTGAATAATTCAATAAGACAAAGACAGAATACTTAAATATACTCAAACCAGTGCAAAAGAGGCAAAAAGGAGAGAGAAAAAAGGGAACACAGAAAAGATAGGAGAAATAGAAAGCAAATAGAAAAGTGGTGAATTTAAAATGAAATATGCCAGTAACTATATTGTATATATATGGACTAGGTGCTCCAAACAAAGGTAAAAATCATAAGGGGCGCTTGGGTGGCTCAGTCAGTTAAGCGGCCGACTTCAGCTCAGGTCATGATCTCACAGTTCGTGGGTTCAACTCCCACGTCGGGCTCTGTGCTGACAGCCAGCTCAGAGTCTGGAGTCTGTTTCAGATTCTGTATCTCCCTCTCTATGACCCTCTCCTGCTCGCTCTCTCTCTCTCTCAGAAATAAACAAAACATTTTTAAAAGGGTAAAAATCATGAAAGTTGACTTTTTAAAAAATGTTTACTTATCTTTGAGAGACAGAGCATGAGCAGGGGAGGGGCAGAAAGAGGGAAACACGGAATCTGAAGCAGGCTCCAGGCTCTAGCTGTCAGCACAGAGGCTGACATGGGGCTTGAATTCTCAAACCAGGAGATCATGCCCTGAGCTGAAGTCAGACGCTTAAAGGACTGAGCCACCCAGGCCACCCTAAAATTGACTTTAAAATATAGAACTCTATGCTGCTCACAAGACAAACATGAAATATAAGAATATAAAATAGTTTAAAATAAGAGAGGAAGTTACAGTATGCAAACACTCATGAAAGCTGGTATGGCGACATTAGTCTAAGACATTGCTAGGGATACATTTCATAATGGTATAATTTTCTTGGGGAGCCTGGGTGGCTCAGTCAGTTAAGTATCCGACTTCGGCTCACATCATGATCTTACAGTTTGTGATTTCAAGTCCCTGTTATGACAGCTCAGAGCCTGGAGCCTGCTTTGGATTCTGTGTCTCCCTCTCTCTCTGCCCTTCCCCTGCTCACGCTCTATCTCTCTCTGTCTCTCAAAATTAAATAAACGTTGAAAATTTAAAAAAATATATATTGCATTCTAAATGTGTAAGCACCTAATAATGCAAACATTGCCAGTGCAAGGAGGAATACACAAATCCACAACCATAGTAGGAGATTTTAAAATTCTACCCTTGGTAGGGGTGCCTGGGTGTCTCAGTCGGTTAAACGTCCGACTTCGGCTCAGATCATGATCTCACGGTTTGTGGGTTTGAGCCCCGCATCGGGCTCTGTGCTGACAGCTCAGAGCCTGGAGCCTGTTTCAGATTCTGTATCTCCCTCTCTCTCTCTGACCCTCCCCTGCTCATGCTGTCTCTCTCTCTCAGAAATAAATAAAACATTAAAAAAAAATTTTAAATTCTACCCTTGGTAACCATAGAAGAAAAGATGCAGTAAGAATGTAGAAGATTTAAACTATACAATTAACAAATTTTATTTATTTGACATATATAGAACAACACAGTATCAAACAACTGCCAAATACAAGAACATTACAAAATAACCAGAGGCTCAGCCCTAAAAAAAAAAAAAAAAAAAGTGTAAAAAGTGTAAAAGAAATGAAATAATACAAAGTATGTTGTCTGGCCACAGAGGAATCTAACTATAAATAAATATAAAAGTTCATAAGGAAAATCCCTATGTGTTTAGAAATTAATAGCCATCCTTCTAAATGACCCATGGGTCAAAGAATAAACTATGAAGGAACTTAAAACTCAGCATAGCAAAGGAGGTTTTAGCTAGCAAAATAAGTCAACAGATATAAAAGACTTAAGGATCGAAAAGGAGACGTTAAACTGCTATTATTCAGCAATAATATGATTGCACACATGGAATTTTTTTAAACTGCAAATAAATTATTAGAATTAAAAAGTGATTTTGCAAGTTTTCTGGATACAAAATCAATAGACAAGAATTAATTGCATGTCTACATACTAGCAACAAAGATTTGGAAAGTACAATTTTTTTAAAGATGTATCAGTGACAATAATATCAAAAAAATAAATACCTAGGAACATACTACATGAGATATAGTGAAACCACCTACACAGAAAACTATAAAACAGCACTGAGGGAAATGAAAGAAAGTCTAAATAAATGAGACATACTATGCACATGGATTAGAAGATTTAATATTATAGAGAAGTCAGTTCCCCATATCAATCTATAGATTCCAGGCAATGTCAGTCAAAATCCTAGCAGTTCAGATGTGTTTGTGTGTGTTTAACTTAGCTCTTCAACTTAACAAATAGCTAGGAATAACCATGAAGTAGGAAGAAGAAAATAAGGAGAAGGAGAAAGAACAGGAAGAAGAGAAAGTAGGGGGAGACAAGGAAGAGAAAAACAATTATAACAAGGTAGAAAGACTTGCACTGAAGGATATAAAGTTTTACTATTAAGCTACATTAATTCAGACAGTGTGGTTTTGGGAAAAAGAAAAACACACTAATTAAACTAAATAAAGAACTCAGAGATAGAACCGTCCTTAAATAAACACTTGGTTTATGACAAAAATGTACCAAGCAGTAAGAAGAGGACAATCTTTTCAATAAATGATGTTTAGTCTACTATCCATTGAGGAAAAAATTGACCCTTACCTCACACCATACAGAAAAATTAATTTCAGATACAACTACATGTAAATGGTAAAATTTTGAAAACAAAGTATTGCCCAAAATGTGGAATAGAGACAAAAAGAACTCTCATACATTGGTAATGGGAGTATAAGTTAGTACAACTCTTTTCGGAAAATTGTTTGCCATCATCCATTAAAATTAGATATATGCTGGGGAGAGGGAGATGAAAAAATTAGATATGTGCACACCCTTTGATCCACCAATCCCACACTAGGCATATATCTAACAGAAATGTGTGCATGCACACACCAAAAGATACATAGAAGGATGTTCACAGCAGCATTACTTATAAGAGCCAAAAAGTTGGAACAACACAAATATCCATTAATAGTAAACTCAATACATACACTGTAGTACATTAATTTTGTAGAATATATATAGCAATAAAAATGAACAAAACACAGTTTTGCTCAACCCATAAACAAATCACACACACATGCGCGCACACACACGCACACACACATAAATAATGTATGATCCCATTTATTTACAATTCAAAAATTGGCAAAACTAATCTTGGATGTTCAAAGTCAACTTAGTGGTTACCTTTGGGATAGAAGGAGCACGTAATCATGGTGGTAAATATGAGGGAGATGTTCCCCATATACTAAAAATTTGTGTGCTTTTCCATATGTGTATAATGTACAAATAAAAAAATTTAAAATACCTTTTTTAAATTTGTGGAGATTTTACAAAAGATATAAATAAGAACTCAATAATGGAGAAAGTATGACATAAAAGTACTGGTAGACCTTCTACTTGTACACAACTCAAGAATCCAAGTGTACTAAGGTAAGGTTAGATATCTGGTAGCCTACACCAAAGTCTAACCTTGTAGTGCTTATCTTTAGTTAAGTTTTATCACTTCTGCAGGAAACTCTGTCTTGGAAATGTAGATCTTGTGCCACATCTTTCATTCCATAATACAGATGGAAACCACTCAACAGCCAGCGCTGATCTAAATTATTTACTACTCAAGACACAGTCACATACATACAAAAAAAAAAAAAAATGCTAAATATTTTCTTTCTCGCCTACAGAAGCAGAGTGTTCTAGAACAACAGAATGGCTATTTCCATTCCCAAGAAACTTCTTGTAATTTTTCATCTTTAAGACTCATATTCAATGACCAAACTAATTGAAGTAGTTTTGTTGTTGATAAATAGTAATAAGCCCCAAGGAGGTAAACATTGCATATTACCAAATCCTCACTATTCGATCTTCATATCAACTGTAATTATTCCTATGTTACTGTGCTTATAAAGAAACAATTTATATACACATATGTAAAGTTAAAATAATGGCTAATTACTAACAATCATTAAATCTAGGTGGCTATAGGTATGTTCATAGTGTTATTCTTTGAACTTTTCTGTATTTTAAAAATGTCATAATGAAAGCTTGGGAGGGAAACCTTGTATAATTATATACAATATGAGCTCTACTTTGTTCTAAAATATGCATCAAAAAACTAGAGAGAAATATACCAAAATGTTAACACTGGTCATCTCTGGGTAGTAACATTCTTTTTTCCTTCTTATATATTTCTATAATTGTTCTAAAAGCAATGCTTCCTTTTAAAAATTAATTTTACTTTTTAAAAAAGAAAAACTTTTGTCCCTAAGAAAGTATTTTAAAAAGTTCTTTTTAAAAAAGAAAAATTCTGGTCCCTAAGAAAGTATTTTATATTTGAGTTTCTAAGCCCATAAAATTCTGTATCCAAATAATTTTTATTATTAAGAGTAATGTATATTTAGAGTCAGAGTAACATCTAAATACTGATGATACCCTTCAGTGCATCTTTCATTGTGGCAGATGTTGTAGAAAATTTCTAATGCTCCTGCCAAAGTTTAATTAAGGGACTGAATTCACAGAAGTGATGTCACACTGTTAGAACAGAAAAATGTGGGTTTTCAATGAACATAATCTAAGTCCAAATTCAAGCTGTGCTCCCCTATTATCTGTGTGAATTTAAGGATGTTACTCAAACTCTGTGTCTCATTCGTCACCTGTAACATGGAAATAAAATCTACATCTCAAGATTTTTTTGTCAGGATTAATTGAGAAAATGTCTGTAAAACTCAATATGATGCTTGGTCCATAATTGTGCTCAGTCAGGAGAAGGTTAAAATATTAAGTGACATGGAAGCAGCTAGAACAATGTCTGACAAACAGCCATTGCTAGATCAATAGTAATATATGGGCCAGAATGATTCATTTTTTCCCACGATTTCTTGTTCCCCGCATAGAATGCCACAGTCAACTAGAATGGGGGTTCCAAGAGAGTCGCTACCCCAGGGCCTTGGCCAGTGCTTGGCAGGAAGCAGGCACATAATGACGCACTGTTGAAAGAAATGGAAGTGGATGGAGGTAGGATCACAGGAATGGACTGAAGAATGGAAGCTGGCAGACAGACACATCTTGTTCAGGTAGGCCAAGAAAAGATGAAAGAGTGGCTCTGATCTCAGTAGGCCTAGACTGAGCTATTCTGGGGAGACACGGTTGACTGGCTCTTCGCAGCAGGTAGGGTCGCAGGGGTAAACGGAAGCTGCTGGCAGTTTGGCAGGCTTCTGGGATGCTCTGAACAGGCAAATCTCATCATGCGGCTTCTCCGTTTAAAACCTGTCAGTGGTTTCCTTTTGCTGTTAGGATAAAATCCCAACTCCTTCACGGGCCCTGCCAGGCTTTCTGCTTATCTCGAGCTGCTCTCCTGTCAGTCCATCGTCTGACTGCACACGACCTTTTCCGGTTCCTAAATAGGATCATGCTATATCTGGCCTCCAAGTCTGAACCCATGTGTTCCTTCTGCCTCAAATTTACATTTTATCCACTCATGATTCACTCTCCCTTTGACAACTAGAGTGTACATATCTTTCAGGTATCAGCTTCCATGTCACTCACTGGATAATCTTCCTTGACAACTTAACCCTCCCCAAACTTGCCCACCGTCAGGGTGAGGTCAGAGGCCTCTGCTGCATATTCCCACAGCTCTTTCTATTTGTTCTGCCTTAGCCCCTGTTACAATGTAAGGCAGTTTCCTGGTCTTTTCCGGAAAACTGACATGTCCACACATAGTGATTTCAGTCGGCTTTTTTCATCACTTTACTGCTCAGTGCCTAGAATAACATCTAGGATAACATCGGTCGACACCCCATAAACATTTGTTGAATAAGTGATCAGTTTCCATATCCAGATGGCATTAAGCTCCATGGGGTCTGGTTCTGAATCAGTTCTTACAGCATCAGCAAACATTACCTGGCACAATAATTACTCTTCAAATATTTATCAAACAAATTTCATTTGATACTGGTTCCCCGTTCATATATCATGTAATGTATATTACAGGGATCTACTGAGAAGTTGAATATTTCAACCATTTCATTTATTTTATTAATGCTTCCAAATTTTTCCTGTTTTTATATTCAAATTAACCACTTAGCAACATTTAAACATTCTCTACTATCCATGATTTAAAACACCAATAATACTGATTTCCATTTTTTTAAAAAGTACTTACTATTTACCTTCATTGTTTTAATTAACATTTTTACTACCACTAAAGCCAGTATTATTTGTTCTGAATTGAGAATAAGCCCACCAAAGACCATCAAAGCCCAAAAAACAGGTGTTAACATCTCTTAACACTTGGCTTTCATCAGGAATACAAATCAGACACCTGAATTAAGTTAAATCCCCTGTGAATCACCTCAAATCATCTTTGGGAAGACAAGTAATACCAAGAAAGAAGGAGATTCTCAGAGCATCAGTGTACAATTTCATAATAATTTGAATAAAGGCTAACTTTGCCAAAATATTCACTTCTCCTGTTTTCATGAAAGTATGTAAACAACTAAGTGGGGCGAGAAGGCAGTCAGGGGCATCAGAAATTCCATTAGCCATAGGTTCTTTCTTTGATTTTACAATATATGAACATAAACAAAAGGCCCTAAGGCTTTACATTTAAATTCAATGTTTACATCTTGGTTATTAGTTACACAAATATTCACCAACTGTTGACTCTTTCTGTCCAACTACGCTCTCACGGTCACTTCATTTTTATTTAGTGTACGAACTGGTAATGTCGAACATGCAAGTCTTCTTCTCCAAGCAGAATTAGCCAGCTGAGGCTTTGCTAAATGGTAGGCAAATCAGCAGCAACATTCACTGCTCACACCTTTGATTGAGTTTAGCGATAGTTAGGACCCCAGGCCAGGTGTACAGCGAATGAGACTAAGACTTAGGCTATTTGCTGCGATGTCATAAATGCTTTTGAAATTGATTTTCATTATTTTATTTTATAACATCTAGTTTCCAAAAGGATTTATGACATGTCCCAAGGCACATAAATATAATCCAGCAAGATTAAAAAAAATAATAATAAGTAGGTGAGGCAAATACGGCATAAGAGAATTAAAATGGGGCATCACAGGGCTATTCTCTTCTTACCTGTGTACTGCAAGCCCCTGTATTCACTTATTGCCCCAGGAGGTTTTAAATTGGGCCAGTAATGGAATAGCATTTGTACAGCCGGAGGTTTCACTTGTGAAGGCCCATAGGCAATCACATATAAAAGATCCTAAAGGAAACAGGAAGCATATTTTGACTTAGCATCATCAATTACAAATAAAAACAGCTCACTTAATATTACCAAAGCAGTGAAAATTCCAATAGAAGGGTTGGGTGATTAATTTCCCTGACATTTCATTATCTACGTGTTTCTCAGATGAGGTCACATTAAAACATTATTTTTTTATTATTTATTTATTGGTTCTGTAAATAAGCCCTCCCTAATTCCCCTTCCAGGTAACGGGCAAAACTACACTGTCTTTTAACAAATTCTTCTCTACCCAGGATGTTAAAGAAAGATTTTAGAACAACAGAAACCAGTTTGCCAGACACTGCATTTTTAAAAATATTTTCCTAAAACATACTTCATAACAATTCACATCTTCTATTTGAAAGAAGACAGGTTCTTGAGTACCATTTCAAATTAAATACAATTATCATGTAATATAGTATTTGCTGAATTCTAAGAATAAGAGACATCCAATTACTTTTTTTGTCAGGCTACTGTGTTTGTCAATATCATTTCTGCTTTAAATAATAAGTTAACCGGGAAGGAAAGGATTCCAAGTTCTGCCACACCCAAATAATAAGACATCAATAAATTTGACCTGTTTTTTGTGAACAATTTTTACTATAAATAAAGTTTGTGGAAATAAATTAAATTTGGCCCAAAACTTACTTTCCAGACTTCTTGCTTATATTTCATGAGGCATTCCAATAATTGACAATGATACACTGTGAGGAAGAAAATATAATTTGAACATGAATTATAAATACTAGATAAAATATCCTTTGAGATATAATAAAATATATTAGTATGACTTTCACTCTAATCGTTAAATCAGAAGTTACTTATTTCCAAAAGAATAAAACTGGATCACTATCTTACACATACATAAGAATAAACTCAAAAGGGGGCTCAGTTGGTTGAGTGCCTAACTTTTGATTTCCGCTCAGGTAATGATCTCATGGTTCCTGGAATCAAGCCCTCCCCCACCCCCCACCCCCCATCTGGAGCCTCTTAGAATTCTCTCTCCCTCTTTCTCTGCCCCTTCCCAGCTCATGTGTATGCACATGCCCACTCTCTCTCTCTCAAAATACACAATATTTTGTTTTAAAAAAGAATAAATTCAAAATGGATTAAAGACCTAAATGTGAGACCTAAAACCATAGAACTCCTAAAAGGAAACATAGGTAGTAAACTCTTGGACATCAGCCTTAGCAACATATTTAAGGTTCTGTCTCTTTAGGGAAGACAACAAAAGCAAAAATTAACAAATGGGCCTACACCAAAATAAAAAGCTTTTGCACGTTAAAGGAAACCATCAACAAAACAAAAAGGGAACCTAATAAGTGGGAGAAGATATTTGCAAATAATATATCTGATAAGGGATTAATATCCAAAACATATAAAGAATTTACACAATTCAACACCAGAAAAACCCAAATAATTTTATTAAAATATGGGCAGAGGACCTGAACAGACACACAGATAGCCAACAGACACATGAAAAGATGCTTAACATCACTCATCATAAGGGAAATGCAAATCAAAACTCCAATGAGAGATCACCTCACACCTGTCAGAATTGCTAGCATCACAAAGGCAAGTAATAACAAGTATTGGTGAGGACACAGAGGAAAGGGGACCTTTGTGCACTGTTGGTGGGAATATAAATTGGTACAACCCCTTTGGAAAATAATATGGATGCCCCTAAAAATATTAAAAATAGAAAAACACCATACGCTTCAGTAATTCCACTACTGGGTATTTACCCAAAGAAAACAAAAACACTAATTTGAAAAGATACATGCAATCCTATGTTTATTGCAACAGCATTTACAAAAGCCAAGATATAGCAGCAATCTAAGTGTTCATTAATAGCTGAATTGATAAATAAGATGTGGATATAATATATAAAATGGAATATTATTCAGCCATAAAAAAGAATGTAATCTTGCCATTTGTGAAAACATGGACAGAACCAGAGGATACTACACGAAGTGAAATAAGTCAGACAAGGAAAGACAAATACCATATGATTTCACTTATATGTGGAATCTAAAAATCAAAACAAACAAACAAGCAGAAACAGACTCATAAATATAGAGGACAAACTGGCAGATGCCAGAGGAAAGAGGGGTGAAGGATGGGCAAAATAGGTGAAAGAGATTAAGAGGCAGAAACTTCCTGTTATAAAATAAATAAGTCATGGAGATATAAAGTACAGCATAGGGAATACAGTCAATAATATTGTAATAATATCGTATGGTGACAGATGGTGACCATACCTATCACAGTGAGCACTGAGTAATGTACAGAATTGTTGAATCACTATGTTGTACCCCTGAAACTGATATAGTTTTAAGTCAGCTATACTTCCATAATAAAATTTTTTAATAATAACAAAAATTAAAATAAAACATAAATATATATTTATATAAATAAATAACAAAAGTAAAATAAAAAAATTACTTATGTCCTTATAGTATTCAGACATTTCAAAAATCATGTAAGCCCTTGACTTTATCAAGCCTTTTCTGAGATCCTTCATCTTATTAACAAAAGAAATATTAAAGAAAATCCCTAGTAATAAAAATTATAGAATATAAACTTATTTCAATGTGATCAAAAATTACACAGGATAAAAAATTGCCCAATAGGATTGCAATAAAACCTCATGTTTATGGAGGGTTCATTACATGCTGGGTATTGTGCTGAAAGTCTTATATGTATTATCTCATAACCACCACATTGCACTAAGGAAACAGGCTTAGTTTCCTGTCTTGCTCAAGGTTAAACAAATAGCAAGTAACAGACTGATGGATTAGAATGGGAGTCTTCTACCATGCAGTGACCAATTTTACCATGTTGAGGAATTCTTAGAAGCCACGCAACAGCAAGCTTTTTGATTTGCCTGTGTTTACTTGTGAGAGAAAGAGACCTTCACCTAGTTAGACATACATGTTTTGTATATTCCCGAATCTGTCGTCCAACCCTATCACAGCAACGAAACAGGCTTCACTTTAATCACTGATGATCTCTGTGTCATTCAATTCAATTCACATACTTCAGTCTGCCTCTTAATTGACCTTCAGAAGCACTCATTAGTGCTGACCACTGTCTCCTTTTCAAAATACTCTCTTCCCAGGGAACCTGGGAAGGTTGAGCCCAGTCGGTTGAGTGTCCAACTTCATCTGAAGTCATGATCTCTAGTTAGTGAGTTTGAGCCCTGCATCAGGCTCCCTGCTATCAGCCTGCTTCTGATCCTTTGTCCCCTTCCCTCTCTCTGCCCCTTGGGCAGATGTTTAATAAACATTTAAATGTTTATTAACATGACTTGACTTCATGACTAACCTTCTTTTATGATGTGTGGCTGATAGTGTCGTTGCTACTCAAACACTATCAACAGCCCTTTCTTCCTTGTGTATCTCCCAACCCACAGACTACAAAGCAAGTAGTCCCAGAGCCCCTGGCAGCTAGGGATGGCCATGCGACTCAGCCCTGGCAAGTAAGACCTAAGAGAGAATCCTCTCGAGGGCTTCCGAAACATTTTTCCTCTGTGATAAAAGAGGGACAACAGGTGATCTTTCTCTAATTACCCTGACTGATCCTGTTACCTGTTTGTGGCTGTGACTACATAAGAATACAACAATTCCCACTGTGGCAGCCATCTTGCAAATATGAGGGGAAGCCCAAGAGAAACACAAAGCTGCCACTGCAGTCCCCTGATGCTGCGGCGCTATCTGCAAGACTTCCTACTAAGTAAACAAAGTAAACAACAAATGTGCTTGTCATTCAAAACACATCCTAACAGGTACAACATCTCTGTTTCCTTGGCAAGCTCATCCTCTTCCACTAGACCTTTATCTATTGGAGTTCCTGAAAGCCCAATCATAAGCCCACTTCACTTTTCATTCTATGCTCTCTCCTAAGCAATCTCACACTCATATACAACTTCAGTTACGATCCACATGCAATTCAATAAAGGTCACTGAACACTTATGAGTAGGTTCAAGGTTCATGATCTCTAGCCCAGAGCTCTGTACTGAGTTCCAGACTCATAATTCAACTTCCTAATTACCATTGCCTCTTTTTTAGTGGGGAAGCTGATTTATTTGCAGTGTTGTGTTTTGGTCATATAGAATTATTACTGAGATTATGCGTGCGGGGTTTTTTCCCCCAGTTTTATTGAGATACAATTGACATTTAACATCGTATTAATCCAAGATATACCATCTCCCCCTCAACCCCTCAAAGACACCTTGAACACAATATGTCCATAACAGATCTCATGAGCTTCCCTCAGAAGTCTGGTTTTCTTCTTCCAGTGTCTCCTTTCACAATGAATAGAACCACATGCATCCGGTGATGCAAGCCAAAAATTCTCTATATCTAATATGTCACCAACTCCTATCAATTTTACTTTTTATTTTTTTTTAATTTTTTTTAATGTTTTATTTATTTCTAGGAGAGAGAGAGAGAGACAGCGTGAGCAGGGGAGGGTCAGAGAGAGAGGGAGTGACAGACTCTGAAACAGGCTCCAGGCTCTGAGCTGGCAGTCAGCACAGAGCCCGACGCGGGGCCCGAACCCACGAACCGCGAGATCATGACCTAAGCGAAAGTCGGACGCTTAACCAACTAAGCCACCCAGGCGCCCCTCAATTTTACTTTTTAAATACTACTTTTCTTGGTCTCAACTGCCCCTAACTTTTACATGCACATGAGGTCTCCTCAAGGGTCAATCTACAACCACTCTGGTTCCTTTATTTATTTATTAGAGACACAGAGAGAGAGAGACAGAGAGAGAGAGAGAACGTGCACACAAGTAGGGGAGGAACAAAGAGAGATAGGGAGACACAGAATATGAAGCAGGCTCCAGGCTCTGAGCTGTCAGCACAGAACCCGATGCAGGGCTCAAACCCATGAACCGCAAGATCATGACTGGAGCCGAAGTCAGACATTTTCCTCACTGAGCCACCCAGTCATCCATTCTAGTTTCTTTTAAATCTATTCTCAACTGCAGTCGGTGTGACACACGTACAACCACCCAAAGTCCTTCAGAGCCTTCACATTAGACTCAGGATAAACACAGAACTCCCAAACAGCCCACATATGCTGCATGTCCTGGCCCACAGGCTTTCACCATCTTAGCTCCCATGAGGCAGCCCTCACTCGAGCTCCAGCTGTACCAATCTCTCAGTCCCGCCAGCTTACCAGGCTCCCTTCTAACACAGGAGACTCTTCTACTTGAACCCCCTATCCCTTGTAGGCCTTTTGAATGCTACTCATGCTTCAGTCCTCAGACCAAAGGTTCTTCCCCAGAGAAGCCCTCTCTGACCTCTTCAAGAAAGGAAAAATTCCAGGGCACGTGGGTGGCTCAGTCCGTTAAGCGTCTGACTTCCGCTCAGGTCATGATCTCACCTGTGGGTTTGAGCCCCGCGTGGGGCTCTGTGCTGACAGCTCAGCCTGTTTCAGATTCTGTGTCTTCCTCTCTCTCTGCCCCTCCCCCACTTGTGCTCATTCATGCCTCTCTCTCCCTCAAATAAATAAACATTTAGAAAAGATAAAAATCCCCTTTTATAGGGTCTCATAGCACCAAGTTCATCTTTCAAAGTGCTTGTCACAGCTGAAACTTTATATTTGCTTTTGAAACTATATAATTACTGTCTTCTCCCACCACAACCATATAAGCTCCATGAGGCAGGGGTAGAGGTCAGTTCTGTTTTGCCAGCCATGGTGTCTCCGGCGCCTGCCACAGACTGGATATTCAGTGACTATTTGCTAGAAACAGAAAGAGCCGTCTAGAATTGGAATTTTGTCCTTTAAGGCATCAGTGAGTTCACAGGTACAGATGCTCCAGGCCACTTTCTCCTTCTCCAGATGGCTGTCACATGAATCCAGTTCACAGTAGTCCACTGACTGCCCCTGAACACACCTGGAGAGCTCCTGTGTTTCAACTGCTCCCAGACTGCCCCTCTTACCCTATCAATCAAAACTTTATCCATATTTTAAGACCCACACTTTGTTCAAGTGGCCCAAAGCCTTTCCTGAACATTTCAATCCATAGAGTTCTCTCCCTCTGATGAATTAATACTGTCTATAGTACATGTTGTGTACTCTCCACGTGGCACTTTACGTTGTAAAGTAATGATTTATGTGAATATGCCGCATATTTCCAATTAGACCTAAGGTCCACAGCAAGCACCATACCTTGTATTTCTGGGTGGTTTTCGCAATGTCTAGCTCAGTGCAGTGAACAAAAGAATTACTCGGTTGAACAGGTCTATGCTGCACCCTTGATACACAATGGGCTACAAAGACCAAGCAGCCACTTGCTGTCTCCCCCCCAAAAAAAAATGCAAATGACAAAATGACGTCCTACCACTTGATCCCCAAAAGCCCCTCATGGATACTGCCTCACTCTTAACAGTTTCCCACAACATAAGACTAGTTTTGGGTCCCCAGTGTAATTTTTAGCATGGAATAGCTGGCTATAAACATTCCCATGAACAGATAAAGACACAGATTTGAGAATAACAGAGGTGACACAACCTGATCACAGTGATTTCCCAGGGAAACACTCAACTCCAAGAAGAAAACGGCAGACTGCAGCGACTTGCATCGCTCATTATTGAGCATTTACAATGTGCCTGTCACTATGCTACATAAATAAGCATTTTATATATACTTAACTCATTAAATGCTCACAACATTTTAAGGCATTGAAGAAATTATTATTTCTGTTTTAGAAATGAGGAAGCTAGATCTTAGGGAGGTTAAAAAACTTGCTCAAGGTTAACACGGACTGGCAATTTACTGGTGAGCTCAGCTACGACCCACAGACCTCTAACTTCATGATTTTAGGGCCCCTGCCCTACTGGCCTCCCAACTTAGAAATTAGGACCAAAGCCTCGGGATGAGATTTCAACTTACTAGACTCCAAATGAAGGGTGTCTTCAAAAAATAAAATATATTAAATACAAATGACATTTTGAGGGCCCTCCAAGCCAGAGTGAGATATGAGATAGAACTTCCAAAAAAGTATACATTTTAATTACTCATATAATAATCACATGGCATTTCATATTTAAAGGGTAACACTCCAAATAAAGAAGCATTAAGATTTCAAAATAAAACACTTTGGGGGCACCTGGGTGGCTCAGTTCATTAAGCATCTGACTTCGGCTCAGGTCATGATCTCATGGTTTGTAAGTTCTCGTCCTGTGTCAGACTCTGTGCTGACAGCCCAGAGCCTGGAGCCTGCTTTAGAATCTGTGACTCTCTCTCTCTCTCTCTCCCTCTCTCTCTCTCTCTCTGCCCCTTGCCCACTCATGCTCTGACTCTCTGCATCTCTCAAAAAAATAAATAAATGTTAAAAATTTAAAAATTAAACATTTTTAGGGGCACCTGGGTGGTTCAGTTGGTGCATCCAACTTTGGCACAGATCATGATCTAGCGGTTCATGAGTTTGAGCCCAGCATCCGGCTCTATGCTAACAGCTCAGAGCCTGGAGCCTGCTTCAGATTCAGTGTCTCCCTCTCTCTCTGCCCCATCCCACTCACATTCTTTCTCTCTCAAAAGTAAATAAACACCTTTAAAAAAAAACACTTTTAGGGGCACCTGGGTGGCTCAGTCAGTTGAGCATCTGACTTTGGCTCAGGTTATGATCTCACAGTTTGTGAGTTTGAGCCCCAAGTTGGACTCAGAGACTGGAGCCTGCTTTGAATTCTGTGTCTCCCTCTCTGTCCCCTCCCTCACTCATGCTCTGTGTCTCTCTCTTTCTCAAAAATAAATAAACATTTAAAAAATTTAAAAACACTTTTAAAAATAAACAAAAATAAATAAAACACTTTCCCCATCCTACGTCAAAAACATAATTATTATTTATTATGTAATTAAGCAGACGATTGAAAACAGTGCCACCAAATTTGTTCACTTTCCATATAAACAATATACAAAAATCAAAATTGAGTTCATATCATAGCATGTGATGCCAACAGTCAGCCTCTTTTTCAGGTCTGTTTCCCAAAGTTCATGTGCAGTTATACTAATGAATGAAAATCAAATTATACAGATGAATGGAAATGACACTCATTCAACATCAGTCCTAAGAGAAGAAATACAAGTCAAAACAACGAGATATTGTTTTTCATCTGTCTGACCGAATACAAACTTTGATAATACTCAGTGACAGGTTATTGTACTCTCGTATGTAGTTACTGAGACTACTGAAATTGTTTCAAGTCCATTAACTTATTAATCCTTCTTTTATGAATTTGTTCGAAGGAAATAATCAAAAATGTAGTAAGATTCATGTTCAAGGATTCATGCCACTGGAGTAGCAAATTCACAAAATATTCACAGTGAGTATCTTCAGTCATTAGAATTCCAGATGATTTTTTACATTTCTAATTTAATGTATTCCTATATACTTCCATTCAAATTCTAGTCAGTGTTCTAAACTTGCCCCAAACATTCAAAAAATACGACTAGCCAGCAAGATTACTGCTAATAGCAATAGGCAGGGTGAACTTCTGTCTTGTAACACATCCTCAGCTGTGTATTCCCCAAGAGGAGCTGTCCCCACATGAGAATTTCTAGCTTACTTGTTTCATATCTTGTTTAATCATCGTTTCTGAAATTAGTCAAGCCATTCAAAAGGCCACTTACCTGGGTTGGATGTGTATTGCATTGCAATCATTAGCATGGATGATGCAGACAGATTAACATGGGCAGGAACACCTTCTCTTCTTGAGGAGCCCACTGAAACAAAAAAATCTTTTGATTAGACACAATTAGTCTGTATGTAGACTTCTTGTCATGCAGCATGATAGCTGAGAGGAAACTTTTTGCTAAAGTCCAAATCAATTCAGTGGATGTTTTGCACAAATAAAACCACAAATTCTGTCCTCGCATACAAATATTACAACTGTCATGATCGACAGCAAACATTTGGTAAGAATCTCCAAGCAGGAGAAATAGTGCCATAGTGTGATGTCATAGTTTTATCAGAGAGGTACTTAGATGTGGTCTCTACTCCCAAGATGTTTATAACTAAGTGGAAAAGAGAAAAAACAAGATCCTCACGTGCTCAAATATAAAGGCAGGTTGAAGTATATACCAATAAAGGTAAAAATAGAAGGCTTATTTATTTTGAACTCAACTTGCATGTATCACCTTTCAGAGATGCAAGTGAAATAATCGTCCACTTACAGTGGGGACCTTATTGATTCAGTTAACACATAAATTTCAAATCACGTATTATAAAAAGAAACTTGTCTATTAATTTAAACATCATTTCAGCTCTCACATATCACTAAACAATTTTATTCAAACCTTTACATGTAACTCATCAGCAGCACCTTCATCCCCATGAGAACCACTTTTTTAGTTTTCCAGGGCTTACCATCTTCAAATCCAACCAAGTTGTTTGAAAGAATGCAATCTTTTTGAATCAGTAAAGAACACTGTCACCAAACATTTTAACCCGTGCCACATGTACTCAGTTACAAAGCAAGCTGGTTTCTTCAAAACTCATAGCTGTGTATCCATGATCTCCACATGATAATTGCTTACATACTGCTTTTAAGACATCTTTAAGTGGCTCGTTTATGGTGCATCCAACAGTATATTACATTTCTTTTCCTCTCCTTTTTAGTGATACATCAGGGAACTCCAAAAAACATTCAAAACTAGCAATGATGGAGGTCATTTGGGATAGTACTCCACAGAGCTGCTTCCTCCAAAGAGTACTTTGTTATTCTAACCAGCAATGGAGAGAGGGCTCACATAGGAGAAACTTTAAAAGCACTCAAATATCAAATGAATTCCTTCTCTCAGGGATAATTGCAGAAGTAGGAGGAATCTCTCCTTATATTTAGGCTTTGTGGCAGATCATCAAGAAAGCCTGAGCAGAACAGTTTACAGTGAGTATGACACCCTCAGTCAACGCTCAGTTTCCGCCACACAATAGAGAAAAACACTAATGTGGGCAACAGCAAAAAAGCAGATGACCCACAAATCTGATTGATTTTATTTTATTATATTTTACATTAAAGTACGATACGTGGAAATAATATCTCACCTCCACCCATAAAGAATAAAGCAACTTATAATAATACACATGGATAAAAGAACCATTAAACCACTACTACAAGATTTGTCAGGTAATAAGGGAGAGAAGACAGAAAATTTAACATGATGCTATTCTTTTTTTTCCGTAAAGGAAAGACTTTAAGCACCACAATGGATGGTGACCTTTCAAAAGCTTTACAGACATAAGCAAACAAATAAAGAAAAGAGATCTATCATTATGTTCTATTTACCTGAATTTACTTTTATTAATCACTCACAGCTGGGATGCTGCTACCCCCACCAAGCAGGTGATATTCAGGCAGATAAACTAGTTTGGCAGTACAATATAAATGAGTACTAATAATTATACATAGATATGCAAATCAGGCCAATGCTCTTAGATGGTAACGTTGATTAATCAAGTGAGATGAATCAAAGGAAGAGAACTTTGAGCCAAATACTAAAGAACAAGATACATTTGCTCTCAGACTTAGCCAGGGAGCTTGAGAAAATTCAGCTTTGGGGCCCATATCTAGAGTTTAACTCCATCAGTTTGAAAGCAGAAAAGGTACGAGTTTAAGAAGCACATCATATGACTCTGATCAAGCGGGCCCTGAGGCTCGTGGGAAAAGCATTACTAGAGGGATAGGAAATAAGAAAGGAAGCACTCAGTAAAGTGTCCAGATGCGGGAACAAGTGTTGATGCCCTTGTGCCCTTTGTTCAGGGAAGGGGGTGGGGGTGCGGGGTGGCAGAAAAGTCTAGCCTCTGACATACTCGAGGAAAAATAATTACATATATTTAAATAATTATATATGTGTGTACACACACACACACACACACACACACATATGGTCCTCCTGGGACGAGTGTTTTCACCTTTGTTTAAATTCATCTGAAACTTTTTAATAATAAATGTTTCTTTAAAAACATAATAAAACGACTCTTATGGGAGTCTGAGAATCCCTGTGCCTGGAAGCCTTTAAAACTGGGAGAGATGCCCAAAATGTCTCAATGATTTAGGTGAAGTCTATTTGGAGACTAGCCCAAATGGCCCTGCGACCTTTGCATGTCCCTTTTACCCCTGCTGATCTGTGCTCTCTGACAAGTATGGTCAACCACAAAGCTAAAAGTGTTCCCCTGGTTCAAGCCCTCGGAAATTGGCTCCAGGACCTCTATAAACAGACAGAGCCTTGCAATTGCTTAGCCATCTGACAGACTGAATAAAATCACCACAATTCTAATTAATAAATGTGCAGAGGCTCACATCATTTATTGAATCTAGGTAAAAAGGCATGATGTGAACACATGTGCAGCTTGTCCCCGTGAGGGTGTATAAAGCCAAAGCTACATACAATGGAAGGAAGAAGAGAATTAGTCAAAATAAGAAAACTTTACATGTAATATTGTGCTCAGGAAATACAATTAAAAGTTTTAAGACCTGTTTCCTGATCCTCCAGCACCATAAAAACAACCATTTCTAACCTTTCCTCTATGAGCTGAAACAATTCCTTAATCTGTTCCTGCATCTTATAGTTCCTAATATATTGTTGTGTACAGCTCTCTTATATGATGCCCACCCAAAAAGCAGGTAAGTATATGGGGAAGGCCATTTTATAAAGAGAAATCAGATTACTTACATGAGAGCACCAACTTAATTATTAGGACAAGAGCCCAGGTCACTTAACGTCATAGCTAATGTTCTAGTGACTTATTCATTCAAAATTCATTTAAAAATTCAAAGAACACTCTTCCCATACCTCCCATGTACCAGGCATTGTTCTTTCCCTGGTGAACAACTGTTTACAGCCATAAACAAGACAGGTAAGCCTTTGTCCTCATGAAGCTTAAATGCTCAAGCTCTGCCATCCAATATGGCAGCCACTAGCCACATGTGGCTTTTTAAACTCAAATTAATTAAACTTCAACTAAATTAAAAATTCAGTTTTTCAGTCTCACTAGATACATTTCAAGTCCCCAGTTGCCATATGTGGCTAGTGTATTGAACAGCATGGGAGTTTTTTAAAACATTTCTATCATGCAGAAAGTTCTATAGACAGAGCCGTTCTAGAGAACAGGCAAACAAGTACCCGAAGAAATGTAAAGCAGGGCAAGGGAATAGGTAGAAAGTGATGGAGGGTCCTGTTTTAGCTTGAGGGTAATGAAAGGCATCTTGAAAGGTGAGACACTTGAGCTGAGACCTAAGGTGAGTGAGGAAGAATCATATGACCATTTGGGACAGGACTACTGTGACACAAGAAAGCTTAGTGCCTTTAGGAAACTGCAGAATGGCTAATGTGGATTGGATGGAGTGAACATAGAAGAGACAGTAATGAAATACTAAGGTGAGCAGTGCCCAGAGCACAGAGGGCTGTGTGGCGTAGGGAAGGACGCTGAATGTGATTGGTCAGAGTGGTGGAAAGTGATGAAGGAAGCGACATGGTCTGATTTACGTATCTGGAGGATGGCTAAGGCTCTTTGGTGGAGAACAACTGTAGGATTGCTAGGAGTAGAAGCAGGGAGACCAGTTCAGAAACTTCTGGACTGGTCCAGGTGAGACATGGTGGTGAGAAGTGGTCTGAATTGGAATATATTTAAATAAACCCCACTAGCCTCATTCTTTTTTAAAGGGTAAAGGTAAGAGAGTCATCTGGGAAGAAGAAACACATTCTGGTGCCATCCAATAGAACCATTTCCTGTGCCTGGCCAGACTGCACTGCCTGAATTAACAAGCGTCTCTGTGTAAGCAGAGGTATTTCTGTTCCATGAGATGGACTTTGAGCATAAGATACCTATGCCTTCAGAAAGGCCTATCAGTTCAATATAATGGGAAGACTGCAACACCATGGCCCAAAAGTCAATGCAGCATTAAATATTTGTAAACTGCTAGATCAATGAAAATCATAGAGACAAGAGTGCACATCAACAATGCAGAGGTAAAGGGCCTGACTGGCTCAGTCAGTAGAGCCTGCAACTTAGATCTCTGGGTTGTAAGTTCAAGCCCCACGGTGCATGTAGAGATTACTTTAAAAAAAAATAAAATCTTAAAAAAAAAATGCCAACACGTTCTGTCAGATTCTATGAGATCAAAACCTATTCTGGTCTTTATTATCACTATACAACAAATTCTGGGGGTAAAAAATCCCAAGACCCAAAGGCTGGCCCCTTTTCTCAAGCAACGTTTAAATGATAAAACTTCAGGACAACATGTGAATTGGCGCAGAATATTGGAATTACTTGCAATGGGATGTGACATGTCCCTCATATGGCTATGGATTTGGTCTGTTATATATTTGTCTAACATGTTACAATATTCAAAGGCCATTCCTATATGTTATCTCCTGGTCTTCACGACAAACATGGAGTACAGGCAGGGGAGATCATGATAATTCACAATTTTACAGCTAAGGAAACTAAAGCTTGATGAGGTTAAGAGATTTGCCTATTGGTGAAAGACCTTCTGGGTTTCTATTCCAACATATTTCCACCAATTGAATAATAAAGCTCTTAAAGAATAGTAAGACTTAACTTTATAAAAACAATCATTAGCTGATAAAACAAGTTTTAGATCTAGAAGAATATTTAAATGTCATCATATGTGGTGTTGGGCCCTGACTGTCTTTTTATATATATATTTATTAGTTTTCAGAGGATCATAGAAGCATCACAGGCATCCTCTGTAATCATAATAGAAGAAAAATGGTCCAGGGCTAATAGCCTGGAACCAGTATTCAATTAGACCCCACAATTGCTTTCAAGTATTCAATTAGACCCCACAATTGCTTTCAAGTCAATGCAAAGATCTAAATGAACCTTTATTTTTTTCTAAGGTAAGTGACTTTTTGAGGAAATTTAAGTTGGAGGAGACTACACAGTCTAGGCTACCAAGATCCACTAGAAGGGTCTTTGATATCATTGTTCAGCCTTACTATCATCTCTGAAATAACAGAGCCTATATCAATTAATGTTCATTTAGGATCAGCTTTTCTCTTCTCTGCCAACGTCCATATCATCTTCCCAACGTCCATATTTCAAGTTGGTCCACAAATCACAGACCCTTTATTGGAAAAAGAGAGGTTTCCATGGTGAAATGCTAATGACTTTTTCAGTTTTTAGTAATTCTTTAATTTTTTTTTAAAAAACAGAGCCTGTTGCACACATTTGGAATACAAAGAAGTATATCTTATTTGTGGAAGGAGTTAAAAAGATTATTTCAGAAGAAATTTTCATAATAAATTGCAGTTTCCTCCACAGCATCTCAAAAGGAGTGATTTAAAATAAAGCCACAGTGCCAGATTTATTGACAAAAATGACAGAAGGACAAATGGATAAACGTGCACAGCCCTTACATAGGAAGAGCGGTAATACTTCATTAGATCCGCTTCAGAGCTCGGCGCTTCATAGTGTAGGTTCTTAATGACACAAACATTTAACACCTGAAAAACTGCCCACATTTTACATCTTGACCTTGTGAACACCACACCAAAGAGATAAAAGCCATCTTGTCTTAAAGTCTTTATCAAACACTCAGAAAATGCAGCCTCCTTCACCCTAACATCTCGGTCCTGAAATAAAAACATTCTGGAAGAGTTAAATGCCCCTCTCTCGTTTTGGTCGCAATTTCTAGACCCCGAAACAACTTCCAAAGACAGAAACGAAATGGATGCAGGCAACAGATACATGTTCTCACATCAATTCCTTTACACGTGATTAATCTGGAATCCAATCCCCTCGTTCTTTGGGTCTGTGTCTTTGCCAAGAAATAAATACAAAAACAAAAAACAAAACAAAACAAAACAAAAACACCTCAATCGTTTAAGAGAATGTGGTTTTAGCCTATCTAGGCACCTGGGTGGCTCAGTGGGTTATGTGACCAACTCTTGACTTCAGCTCAGGTCATGATCTGGTGGTTCCTGAGTTCAAGCCCCACATCAGGCTCTACACTGACAGTGGAGAGCCTGCTAGGGATTCCCAATCTTCCCTCTCTCTGCCTCTCCCCAACTCATGTGCACGTTCTCTCTCAAAAATGAACTTTTTCTTAAAAAGGGCATTACTACCATTTATTTTCAAAGATTTAAAGGTTCCTCAACCCACAGAGATGGTGACAATAAATGGAAGTCACAAGGAAGAAACTAAAACCAGAGCGGTAGAGATAAATGAATTAGATCAACAACTGGGTTACAGGAAGATGTGTGCCTCTTACATAAAATAAGATTGATGTTACTTAACCTAGAATTAGTAAGCCAGAAATAACCTTAGAGATGGAACATGCTTTCCAAACCTCTCCTTTACAGCCGAAAAAACAAGGGAGTCCCAGAGACATAAACAGCTTGTTCATAATTTAAATGAACACCAAGTTACTCTACCAATAAGTATTAAAATTCACACACATTTTGTAGACTCAACTCAGTATTTTGTTCTCCTCAGTTGCCAAGGCTCACACATTTAAATAAATAAGGATTCTAATGTGACTTTAAGGCATGTTTTGGGGTCTGTGCTTCTAATTAAGTAGAAATTAATAACCAAGGATGAAGAAGCAAATTGCCAGTCATCACAATTTTTGATCAGTGTGAAGCATAACTTCAGAGGCCTGACATATTCAACACCTCTCCCTAAACAATTAACTTATTCCTAAGGAGGGTACAGTGAATTTAGATTAATTATTACAAAGATGCTCCCCACCTGTAATTCTTTAAAAAAAAAAAAAAAGAATTCCTATGTCTAAATTTCACAGTTAACATAACTATAAAATTCTAAGGCTGTATCAATAAGCAAGTGCTTGTCAGGTTACAAAGAACAAAAAAAAAAGAGAAAATGATCAAATATTCTATTACTTGAACCATATCATCAGTCTGCTAATGTTTTTGAATCGCCATAAAGTTGAGGCAGAAGTGAGACTCTTTGCAAGACATGAAAACTACAATTCCCTAGCTAAAATTAAGCTTAACTGTAAAATAAGTAATGTAGCTCAAGGGTACCTATGTTTGCCAACTACTTTTACATAGCAACAACTTTAATAAGATCATAAGTACATAAAGTTAAAATGGTGAACAAAAGTCACTAGGAAATGAATGTGACCAATAAAGGTATTTTAATGGAACAAAAGTTGAGGGAAGGAGAGCAGTAAACTGACACTTAGTGAACACTTGGCATCGAGCTAGCCAGCACCTTACCAATATTCCCGGTGAATCATCTCCATTATCATAACCACCCAGGCAGCTACTATGATTATTCTCATTTCATAGGTAAGAAACAGAAAGGTTAGGTAACTTGACTAGGGCCACACAGCTAGTTTGGCAGCAGAGCTGTAATTTAAATATACATCGGTTTGACTTTAAATCCACAATCTTTTCAGGTTATCCAATGAAATATATAGATTGATTCATAATCTAGTTCTGTTTTTGTTTTTTGTTTTTTAAGAGAGAGAGAGAGTGTGTGCACGAGCAGGGGAGAGGGGCCGGGGGAGAGAGAGAGAGAGAGAGATTATCTTAAGCAGGCGCCATGCTCAGCCCAGAGCCCAATGATGGGCTCAATCTCACAACCCTGGGATCATGACCTGAGCCGAAACCAAGAGTCAGACATTCAATCAACTGAGCCACCCAGGCACCGCTCATAATCCATTTGTTTAAAAAATACATTAGAAGGATTTCGATCATAAAAACCACAACCAATCCGGTTTTTTCTCTTTGCTCTCACGTCTGGAAAGCCTATTAGAATTAAGTCTGTAAAAGTGAAACAGAATTCAAATCAGCTCCACATTTATAACAGAAAATTGCACATGAGTTGCAAGCCTTTTTCCAAAGTGTTTTCATACATTTTGACTCATTTTATCATCACAACATCCCTGTCACAGGAAGCTAATGCTAGCATCATTTTGGAGATGAGATATCAACCATGTGAGATGCCTAGCACCACACAGCACATTTACAAGTGAAGCTGAAACTAGGATCTATATGTCCTGACACTTTCTATTGCTCTTCCCATCACAACCTTCTGCCTTCAGATGCAAAAGATAAGAATTTCTATACCTGAGGCAGCACTCTCTCCATACTTTTTCCTTGTTACACAAATTACCATAGTTTCTATATAGGTAATACAGACTGTGCATTGATATGTTTTCTTCCTACCCTATAAGATCAAATTATGCAAATAAAACAAGTCTAAGGATTAACCATCATTCATTCTTTGGTTCTCTTCATAATCATCATGCTGAAATGACAATTTAAATCATAGCACATGGATATAGCAAGTGATTCCATTATAATCTTGAAACTCTACAGCCTGAAACAGCGAAAGCAATTTCCATTCATACAATATGTTAAAAGAATCTAGTATTAGGTAAGACTGAACTTACATATAGCCATTGGTAGAAAAGATGTGCTAAGATATTCAATAATATCCTTGTGCAGAAATGGAGGAAAGGTAGCTAACGTTGATATCATCGTGTAGGGCAAAGTACTCAGAATATCATCATTGAGAAAGGGTAGCAAACATGTAGTTGTATAAAATATCGACTGTCCAAGATCTACAAAACAAAAGTGAGTAATTAGTCACGGAATATTTTGTCATTTAACAAAATATGCTAATTCTATATTTTTAGTTCTTATGAACTGGCTTAAATTATAAGCAGCTTTGCTGCCTTCTTATGAAGATTTCTGAAACATAATGCTCAGCAGAGTGCATAGACAGTGTATTTGTTCAATAAATGACTGGTGAATGACTGCATTAAGAAAAATAAATATCGATTTCATGAAGCTTTTCCTCAACCCTCTATCAATCTTCAGCAATACTGGGTATTCCTATTATTCCTTGATTTTAGAAACTAAAAGCACTTTCCACATGATCACAAATCCTGAAATGTCGCCTAGCATTCTCACCTCCATTAGATTTTAACTGTGGCACAAAGATGCTACATTATTTCCCCACTGGAAGTTTTAGCAAAGTCAAGGGCAGGACTGGAAATAAAGCCAGGCTATCCCTGCTGCATCAAAAGCTACAGTCTTTCTACATCTCGAGTCTTGGGCAATGAGGGAACAGGCACCTTCAAGGACAGCAGCATAGTTTGCAGGTGCCTAAGAAAAGAAGCTGTAAACTGATGCTGTGTGGTCCTGTGCGTTCAGTTATCAATTATCACAGAAGAACGTATGACCTAACAGTAATCTTTCTATCAACATCTTTAATGGGGAGAGGAAGAGTACCTACCTCACTTCTAGAAGGACTGTTAGGAGGCTTAAATGAGATTAATACAGAGTGCTTAACACAGCACATAATGTGTGCTCCACAAATATGAGCCATTGTTATTAATATTAATAGTTACTATTATCACCTGCACAAGGAGCAAAAATAAAGGACATTCAAAAAAAATAACTATTTAGCTTTAGAATGCATGTACACCAAATCTCAATACACTGAATACATCTATTTGTTTTTAAGTAGGTTTCATGCCCAGCGCAGAGCCCAACACAGGGCTTGAACTCACACTCCTGAGATCAAGACCTGAGCTGAGATCAAGAGTCAGATGCTTAACCGGCTGAGCCATCCAGACAGCACTGAATATATCTCTTGATATTTCTGGATCTCCCAATATTTGTGTCACCAGGACTTGACAGTGAAGACTTGGATCACTTTCCTGTCCATTATAAAAAAAAATTATTCAATTTGACAATAAACTATTTGTAAAAAAAAAAAAAAAATTATTCCATTTGTTTGTTTCGCAGCAGATTTACTTTCTTAGTGCAATTTTGATGCCTAATGTTACTTCCAATTATCATTGGAACTAACATGCCATCTCAATGAGCACATCAACTGACAACAGAGAGGGTGAGGCCACACTGCACGATGGCGAGCAAGGGCCAGTCAACCTTGGGCTCAAGCTAATGAGACACAAAATTCATGGGTGTTTTACTAAGAATTAAATGAGGCAGTGCATAAAAGACACTGCAGCTGCACTGTAGCCTGGTTACAGAACATTAGTGCTGAAAGGGGCCTGAGAGCCAACCTGGAATATCTTTCAAGTGAGGAAACTGAGGCCTGGAGAAGGAAAGTGATGGTCCAAGATCTCCTGACAGCTGGCCCCTGAACTGTGTCAAGACTGTGGCTCTCACCAGTGCACGGCCCTTCCCCCTCGGGAGACACAGCCTCGAGCCCTCGTACGGTAGTTCACAAGCACAGTACACAAAAGAATCACCCAGAGAGCTCAGTAAAAATCCCCAGGACACACTCCTCAGCGATTCTTATTCCTAAATCCCCGTGTGGGATCCAGAATTTCATATTCAAGCTCCCTCGGTGATTCCAATGTTGTCAGGAAACACTGCTGTACTGCTTTTTAACCTCTAAGGGAGAGTCCAGTTCTTTCCTCTCTTCTAAGAATAAATACACAGTCTACAGAGAACAGTGAAGCATAAAGTCGCAACAAAGTTGTAGGTATAAAAGCAAATATATAAATCATCCCCCCTGAAATTGTTGTAATTTAACACAGTTGAATTGCAGTTAACTGGATTGTGAGTTACCAAACTGAATGTTTTTTATCTTAATAAAGGGGCTCTAACACAGTGGCCCAGTCCACGACCACCGGCTGGTCTACACTGACCTCAGGACTGGTTGTCACAAAGGAAAAGTACTTATGAGCCCACCACCACGGTAGGCTCTGTCAGTCTTATGTTCAGAGAGTCATCTCTTTGAAATTCTGAGTGGGGATAGGGAACACAGTAAAAAGTGACTGGGCTCAAAACACCTACAAAGTTACACAACAAGCAAATTTACAAATGTCTACATTTTTTAAATATTCACTACAATACAGAACTGTAAATATAAGAAAAAAACAAATTAAGTAATCATTATTCCATCATTTTTAAGAAAGTGGATTTTTTTTAAATTATTTAATTAGGAACACATTTTGCTCAGTAAACCATTAAGCATTCTTTCAGAAGAGTTAGCTATAAGTAAAAGGCGAAATAACCCCCACAACCCACTCATTTCCCAAATTCCAATTTTTCTATACAGTGAAACTGGGTTTCTTACTTCCAGGGACCAAATTATCAGTGTTTTCAAGTTAAAACAATGTTTTAACCAATGTTTTAACCATTCATTCTCTGCAAAAACCCCTTTTCTTACTGCATGCATGGTTTTCCATTTGATTCTCACAAATACAATATTGAATAGTTAAGCAATAGACATTATACTCCTTTTTATGGGTTAGAAGAAGATGGTAAGCAAGCGAGATAATGGCATTGGCTAAAACACACTGTGCAAAGGGAAAGCAGTAGGCAAAGAAGCACATTCTTAGGCCTCTGTCCTGACGCACCACTAACACTGTGTAGTATATGCCACACACAGCTTATAGGAACACCATACATCATACTAAGGGCCAACACTTTGTAATAACTAGTGATTGCTGGTTAAATTTGGAAGAGTTCTTAGAGATTTCTTCTTACCGAACCTCCTGGGTTTAAAAGACAGGACAAGCAAGTCCCAGGGAGATTCTGTGATTTGCTCTGAGAAATCACAGAATTAGTCAATGGATTTCACCTGCTCTTCAGACTCCACCTCTTACATTTTTGGGGGGGCAAGTTTCTAAATCTTAGCCCACAAATCATAATTTCAACGAGCACCTCCATGATAAGCAGATCAGGAGAAAAAAAGGCAAATTCTCATTATATCTCTACTCTTCCTTCCATCCCGTTCCCCTCCAAATGTAGGCCCACCTGGGTCACATCCCTCTGGTCATAAAAGAGCAAAAAAAAAAAACCAAATGACAGAACGGGAAATGCCATAATTCAGTTTCCGTATAAGAAGGGTTTTAGCCACACAAAGACCTTTCAAGCAATTTATTACAATAACCATGGTCTCCAGCATCCATAAACATACATGTACGTTCTCAAAGGTTTTGATTAAATGCTCACCGTGTTGGCCGTGCTGGAGTAAAGGAACTAGATCCAGAAGAGTCACCAAAGTCACGTAGAGGCCTTGATAGTCCAAAGAAGGGTAGTCTGACAAGTGAGCATCACGACTTTGCAGGCCACGTTCAGAGGGAGCCTCTCGCAGGACGCTGTAAAGGAGGGAGCGAGTAACAGTGGGGTTGATGGAACTGACCTGCGGTCTTAGAGATGGGGTGAGTGGGAATGGCACAGGAAAAAGACACATGGTCATGGGCACTGTCAAATTGGAGGCATCTTGGTTTTCCTTCTTCCCTGTGCGGGACAAAATGCTGTTGGGGGGACAAGGAAAAAAAAGAGACAACAAAGACACAAAGAACAGCACATTACATTGAAATGACACTCTAAAACAAATAATAAAACTCCAGATATATCCCACATAAGATGCAATTGCCACACCAGCAGCGTCTACGCATCAAGTAGGGGTCACATAGCTTCGTGCTCAGAGATACCAATAATGTACGGTTTCTTTGGCAGAAATTGCATTGCATCTCATGTGTTATCTGGTTAGTAAGGAGCAAAAATATAAAAATGCATGTTTCAGTGCCAAACCCATGTTTTACAGTTTATCGGTTTGGTGAAGGAGAGGTTTCCTCGAAGGAAAAAACAATGGTTTCATCTAATGAATTAGGGCTTTTATTACTAATGAAAACGAGCTTTCAAGGCAAAGGAAGTTTTCAGCTGGACGGTCTTAATCAGGTAAATAAAAACCTGCAAAATATAGGTATGGCACTTGCAGAAACATGTTTTAGCAAAGAATAAACATGTGTGTTTATTAAGAAAGTCTTAAAAATCACATGTTTATTGCATCAAAATAATGTCTATATGTTTATTATGATACTGTTTCATGACATTCTGTCAGTATCATTTGAGATAATGAAGTTTAAACAGGCATATGAATTTAGAAATAATACATATTTCTAAAATGTTAGCTAAACTACATTGGAAAAGCTATAAAATAATATATAGTAGATGGTCTGTAGCATATGCTTGTGAACTAATGATAATGGTTATTTATGTGTGTTTTTTTAATTTTGCATGTTGGGGAGGAAACATTTTATTTTATGAATACAAACAGCGGTTTATTAAATAGTTACCTTCAAAATTCTAAAGACTAGGCAAGCAGTATCTGCCATATAGCTGCACATCATACAATAGTATCTCATGTATTACTGCTGCTACTTACATTATTATTCAACAAAACTCACTAAAAACTAAAGGAAAGATAATTTAGAAAGATAAAATAAAAGTTTAATGGGAATAAAAGTAAACTCTAGAAATAAACTGGCTTTCTTTTAGCCTTCATTTTTAAATAAAAACCTTTTAGTAAAAGCAATAGAGCAGAAAAGTTGTTAATTTAAAAATGGAAGAAATGACTGCTTGGCCAGATGTTTAAGTTTTTAAAATTAGGTTTACTATTTATCATTAAAGACAATAGCTATACATTATAATGATAATCTCTGCTGCACTTACAAAGTGCTTTTATATAGTACACTTATATGTTAATCAAAATAGATAACAATTTATAAATGTTTCATTACATAAAAATAACCTTGTTTTGCACTTACTCTATGTGCATCAAACATTACTAAGCTCTTAGTTAATGATACTACATTTACAGTTTTACAGTGGTGTGAAGAATTGGTTAGTGTCAAGCATGCTTGCTATTTCAAATTTACATATATTTTTATTTACTCTTAGTGCAAAATATGTTACAATGTAAGAAAAATGACTACATGCTTTTTATTTTCCATGTGCCTAATTTACCTCGATTTCCTTTGTCTTCTGTTACCCAATGTCCAGGGAAAAACAATTAATAATAATAAAGATAATTTCAGAATAGTTATGTAATACTTCTTAGCAAGAAATAACTTAAGATTTAGTGTAATTTTTTTTTTACTTTTAAAGGGATTAAATTAACCTTTTTTTGGTGTGTGATGTATTTATCTTAAAGTAAGATACATATACTTTATAATTATACTTTACAATGGGATAATATCAACATTCCAGTACCATCAGATTTTCCATCAGACTTTATAGTTTCCTCATATAACTTGATTATTCCTAAATGTACCACCTTTAAATGTTATATTCTTGATAAGCCCAGTCACCAAAAATCTATTTTAATCCTGTAGGATTCTATCCCACTGAATCTCCTTTAGAATCACAATAGATAGAAGTTAGAAATACTATTTCCCAAACTTCAGCCCTAAGTTCACCCTACTACCTGCATCTTTTCAAAATTATAAGATGTGGATCTTCTAGGCAGTGATATAGAAAAACAACATTTTGCCTTAGAGAATAAAATTAGCTACATATCATATATTAATGCTCTCCTTTAAATTAAGTACCATTCTGTCATCAACTTTTCCTTGGTGGGGGAAATATAGCACATTATTTTTTTCAAGTATACTTCAGTATTGTTCCAAAGTTGGATATAATTTAAGACACTAGTCAAATCAACTTTGGAGACTCCATTTTGGTATTTTTCCCTTCCTTTATATGTGGGGTTCCCAAATGATAGCAGCAACAAGTTCATACATGCAGGGAGGGAGAATGTCAGCATTGAAACAGTACAACTTCTCTCTCACTGCCTCTAGATTTAATAAGTAGGTGAGGTTGAGGAAAAAAATGGCTGAAGATGAGTTATCCATGAAACCAGTTTTAAATTACCATTCATGTTTCAATGTAAGGAAATGTTTTCATTTGTGGTAAAACTTAAGAAGGGCTATGAGTCAATGTATAATGCATTGTGATTTTATGATGTTTTGTGAAGTTTATTCAGAAAAAAAAAACTTATTTCCCCAACCAAACTGTCTAACTTGGGAATGATAAAACCATCTACCCCATCTAAAATTCTTTCCCAAAGGTCTATATACCCAACCAAAAAGAATATTAAGAATGCCCTGCTCAGAAGAGTTTGACCCAGCAACCAACTTTTCACCTTTCCTCTTCCCCCTGAGATCCTCTTTATCAAACATTTACTTCCAACATCAAGAGGAAGCAAGAGAAGAAACCCCTCTGGGTATGGAGAAAGATGAAAAGTTGCCCTGAGGTATTTATAGCACAGAAAAATAACACACCAAATAAACTTTCTATAAACTTATAAATTTTGACATCTGACTTGAATCTATACACTAAATAAAATTTACTTTATCATGTGATACTCTAAAGCTACTCTCTAGACTTCAAGTCAGTCATTGGAAGGTCTATGTTTTTTTTCTTCCTAAGCAAGTAAAAATTACAATTCAATTAAGTTTATTGAACTGACACTAGAATCCCTTTTTAAAAAATGTATCAAACAGTTTCTAAAGAGTTAGCAGCAGGTCGTTTTCCCCAAACATCATGATGTTTAAGAAGGTTTTATGTACAAGTAGCTTGAATGGCACCAGAAGCGAGATCTGGGAGAAGGAAATCCAAAAGACTGAATGACATAGGAAGGCTGGAAACCTTTAAATACTGTCAGGTAAGAGGCAAGATCCTTAAAGAAGACCTTAGACATTTTAAATATTGCCCCAGAATGCTTTCAATGTAAAACAGACTCCTCTGTAGCAATGAGGCGGGAATTAAACTAGATGATCTTCATAGTTCCTTCTAATACTAAAAGCAAACAAAAAACTAAACTCTGAAGTTTGTGTAAATTGTGTGTCTGTTCCCATATTTAGGTCCCTACTAAATTAAAATGAGTACAAGTCAGCACTCAGACAAAATTTTACCCAGTACCCCAGGTCACTGCTAGATGAAATAATGCTCTAGAAGGGTTACTGCAATGGATGAAATTTGGATCAAAGTCCGCTCAATTCAACAAATATTTGTTGACCCTCTTCTAAGGCCCAAACTCTGCTCTAGGCTCAAGGGCTAGTGAGCTGAATAACACACAAGACTGGCCTTCTAGTAACCTAAAATTTAGGGAAGCTACGTGAACTCTAATGTGAGTCTAATTAAGAGCTAAGTGGACAGATGTGGACGATTCAACCACTGATATAGTCAATTACAGTAACACATAATCTCGCCTCTCCTGTGGATTAAATTAATTGAAGTTAAACACCTAGGCTAATCTCTGCCTTTGGGAATACATACAAAACTCTACTGAAATCAGCAAGAGTCATATGCCACACAGGAATACCACAGGACTATTCCTCTAAAAATGCAATTCTGACTCAAATGAAGCTGCTGGTACTTCAAGTTACAGATTTTACTCAAAATAATAATGTTAACTTCCTTGAGAATATCCAACAGACAGAGGGTTACTCTGTGAGAATTCATCTCTAATTCTTTCTTCTTGTTTCTTTCCAAGAATCTGGATTCTGAAAGCAAGAAGGGCTTCTGAATGTAAAAGTCATCTAAAATGCAAAGGGAACCAATTTGTTAGTGAGTAGAAACACTTACTGTCAATAATTTTGGACACTGAATACCCAGACCATCTTATCTGTCTTGAATTTTCTAATAGCGTAAAAAAATGAAGAAATATAAATACTATTATTATAGATTATATATACCAACAGTGAAAGTGGTCATAGCTTGGTCCAATATAGGACAATAGTTGTAAGTTCCATATTTCCAATAAGCAGAAGAAATTAAAGAGTTTTGAGCTGGGTCTTATTTTGTTTTATTTTGTATTTGGTGTTTTTTGTTTCTTTGGCTTTTTTAATGTTGAGGTAGGCAAAAAGAAGAAAGAAATAGCATCGGGTTCAGCCTAACAGTTGAACCTCTAACTACTGAAGTTCAACTTGTGACATGTTACGCTTCTTACTGTTTTCTTTCTTCCTCCCACTTCATGTGAGTGCGTCCTATAGGCTGTCAACTCTGCTCTGACTTGCTAACCACAACAAATTGCTAAGTGAGAGACATAGCTAAAGCACCTGGGAATTAAAACAGTGTCCAGATCACCTCAGATACAGCTCAATTTAACTTCCAAAAAGTTGGCAAACCTTTGCACTAAGCACTGCTTTTCCTCTCTTAATATCACAGAAAGTCAAAACTATGCTACACTCATAATGGATGCTGAGATTCCCAAAGGCCAAAGCCAAGTATTTACTAAAAGAAGTGTCTTTGTACCGTGATAACTAGTAGTACGAGGGAGAAGGAACAGAGTGCAATTATTGAGAGTATGCTGTGGATTATGACCACCAGCGTCAAATCCGGGTTCCAACACTTAACTGGATCGGTAACTTTGAGCAATTCCTTTAACTGTTCTATGCTTTAGTTTTCTTATCTGTAAAATAGGTATAATATCACATTTCTTTCATATAATTATTATAAGGGATTAAATGAGATGACATGTATAGTACTTAGAAAGTGTTTGACACATAATTACTAGTATTATCATACAATATTGCTATTATAATGGTAGCTATTGGGGGCGCCTGGGTGGCTTAGTCAGTTAAGCGTCCGACTTTCGCTTAGGTCATGATCTCACGGTTCATGGGTTCGAGCCCCGCGTCGGGCTCTGTGCTGACTGCCAGCTCAGAGCCTGGAGCCTATTTCAGAGTCTGTATCTCCCTCTATCTCTGACCCTCCCCTGCTCATGCTATCTCTCTCTCTCCTAGAAATAAATAAAAATATTAAAATAATAATAATAATAATAATGATAGCTATTGTTAATACTACCATTAGGAGCAGCTGCTGATGTTGTCTCCCTTTGAAAACAGTGGAACTTAAGAAACAAAACAGATGAACATAGGAGAAGGGAAGGAAAAATAAGATAAAAGCAGAGGGTGAGGCAAACCTTAAGAGACTCCTAAATATAGAGAAAAACTGAGCATTGCTGGAGGGGAAGGGGACGGGGGCATGGACTAAATGGATGATGGGCATTAAGGAGGGGGGAAGGCACTGGGTTCTACTTCTGAAACCAATACTACACTGCATGTTAACTAACTTGAATCTAATAAATAAATTTAAAAAAAAGAAAATGGACTCAGCTCAATGGCATAGAATCTTCAACAGCTGCTTGAACAAACTACCTTAACACCAGTTTTATCATTAAAATGCTATGAACCATGATCATATCCTAGTGATCTATTGCTCAAGAAAATGGACACTTCATGTCTTACAAACATGACTTCAGTATCCTAAATTTCCAAACTTTCTGACACAATGACTAAGACTTTCACAGTAGGCTTCAAAGTGCCAACGAGAATGTCACAGTCTCTTTGCAAAGTGAATTCAGAATCTGCTTCCTACTGAAAAACGCCTCCCACTTTGAGAACTCCCAGAATTTGTGATAAAGGACAATGTTTCCCCCTTGAGAACCCTGACCTCAAAGACAAGAGGAGAATTCAAAAGAGCAGGATCAGATGCTTGGTGTATAAACAAATTGAACACTGAGCAAATGAGCCCACTGCGATTTGAAAAGAAGGAAAATCACCTCTACTTACTAAGCAAGTATGAAATCTATGAATCTGATACACAAAGTCCCTTTAATACAGAACAGGGACACCAAGGGTTCTAATGAAGACAAGATACCCCAAAGAATAAGAACAAAGACTGGGGCTGCAGAAGACAAGCAGCTGACTTGAACATGTGAAACTCTTTCTACAAAGCACTCAGTCTGCCAAAGGCTGAGCCGTGCACCAATGGGGACTTCAGGGCAACTACACTCGTTTGGAATTCGTATTCCTTCCCTAATACCTATCTCACAAAAAATGCTGCTATTACACAGCTAAAAGAAACAGAAGCAAGTCAAGCTGTGGGTTTCCAAAATCAGATTTGGAGTGAGAAGATCACGGTGATGGGGAGATCAAGCCTTAGAATGTAATGGAAAGTGAAGCGTTCCCCTCAATTCTTCAGTGTTATTTCCCAAACATCGGAGTCTTTCCTTGAAAGGCTTCCCCTGTTTTTCCTAATGAGAACTGTGAAGTAGATAGGTCCCTCCTATCTCCGTCTTACAGTAAAAGTGGCAAGGATTTGTTTCTCATTCCTCGTCCTCAGAATTTCCATATCGATTGTAAAGTACGTTGAACACTTGAAGTGTTACACAGATTGTTATTACCATACCTGATACTTCAAGGAAAAGGAAATCCTATTGATGGACCTAAAAACGCTACTTAATTCTGATTTCCTTTAAGGCCGTTTTCTTATTAATCTTAGCAATGTAAATTCTCCTGTCAATCTCACTCTATATTAGTGCCAGACATATAACCTTTTTCACTGTATAAATCTCTTGAAAAGATGTAAAGTGGAGGAAAGCAGGCAGTAGCCATGCAACCTTTTTTTCCCCCGTTAGGCCTGTGAGCTGACCTGCTATATACGCCCAGAGAACTTGAGTCCAGACTCTTCTGGCAGAGCACTAGAAAACATAAGGCCCTACAAAACTTTCAGTGCAATAAAAGTTAAGATCCCAATCAATTCAGCAGTACTACCTAATAACTCTTTTGAAGTAGAGGATATTTTAAAGCTTACCTTAACAAGGTCTGAGAAAAGTATTTCAGGGTGTTTGCAATATCTGTTCCTGAAGGTACAGGATAAATGTTGTGAAGAACCCGGTTATGATATTCCTGTAAGTACCGGATCTTGGAAGCAACTAGATAAAAGCAAAACAAAAAAAAAGAAAAATTATCTTGTAATATGTATTAGGTACACGGTTTGTTGGGGTCAGTTTTTTTTTTTTTTTAATGATTAGATACAGGAATTTAATTAGTATTTTAAGGAAAATATGGTAAATTTTTACTGGAATCCCATGATAGAAACAATTTAAAAGACCCTTAATCTCTTGTAATTGTATCCAGCACACAAATTTTTTTTAGTTATCTAGCTTAATATCCTAGTCACAAATCTTCCATTACTTTTTTTTAATCACTAAGAAAGGCAATGCTCCAAATCATTGTATAATCACCCCCAAGTTAGCTTATTATCAAATAATAATAGATATAAATCTCTGCCACCAGAGAAATTATATTTAAGATTGCTTAAGTAAAACTGAAGGAGAAAACTCAAAGGTGTTTCAACAACACTCCAAATATCCTGAATTATAGGGAGTCCGTTGCACAATGGCATCAGTCAAAACCAGATTTTTTAACTCAATATGTGATCATAAAAGCAAGTAGTGTGTTTACTGAATGTTTGAACTGTGAGAATACATTAAGAGGAGAGTAACTTGGTGAGTGTTGAGTAAGAATATAATGACTGGATAGTAATAAAAATACAAAAAATTAATGTCACATTTTTTTTCCTTCCAAAGAGTTTCATAAATTAGGAGACTTCCTAATAGCTTTTCTGAGCAGAGCTGCTCAGATCTTCTCAAGATGCAGGAGGGACTCAATGGGCTTGTTTACCCTCCTAGACCTACCTGGAGTCACCAGCATTGTCCACATTCCTGACCTGACCTTTGACCTGGCTGCAGTGAATGGCCCAGTGCTAGTCATTCCTCTTTGCAAATCCCAAGGGGCCATGGTGATCACCGTCTCTCAGGTCTCCTCTTCCACAGAGCTCTCAACACTGTCCATTTGTCCTTTCAATCTTTAAGGCTACCAAGGGAGCCTTTTAGGTGGCATGGCTCACTGTCAGCAGTTAACAGAAGACATATCAAGTCCTGGAGAAGCAAGGTCTTGCTGTTCCCAGCAGCCCATGGAAACAAGCTCCTGGATGCAATTCTAACTGAAATGCTGGTGTAAGCAACTTAAAAAAAGTCATATGCTTTTGACAGGCGGAGAATCACAGAATGATGAAATAGAACTGGAGGGACTTAAGCAACCTTCTCCCATAACCATTTCATTTTAAAGATAGGGAAAATGAGGCACATAGGTAGTCAATGGCAGAGCTAGACCAGAATTTATACCCTTAGCCCCCATCCGAGAGCGCCTGTGCTCTTTCCACTAGGACAGACTCTAGATTACGAATCTGAGATGAAGTCAATATGCAGATAATGGGTGTTTGTTGCATGATATCAAAGCAATTTTCAACTGCCATTAGGTTAGCCATTGATTCTAAATCCCACACATACCATTGATCAAATTTGCCTTTCCTTCCCTCTGCTACCTGTACTATTTCCATAATATGGTTAGCATTTTCCCACAAAAAAAGTCTAGATTGCAGATGATAATACCTTGAGTTTATATAGCACATCACCTCTGAAGAAAGCAGCATGTTTATAGGCGTTGTCTCAATGAACCCCATAAGTATTTGGTTGTAAATAACTGTTTTCCTGAGGTGAGGTAACAAGAAGGTATACTTGAAATGTTTCAATTACATAATCTACAAAAACCCATTTTCTTCTCAATAATTTTAGTCCGCTGTTCACCACCTTTGAAAAAAATCGCACTACTGGGAACCTCCTCCCCCCTCCCCATTAACACATAGTTCCAAGCCCCAAATATTTGAGGTATGTTCTAGCTAGCATATGTTCTCAGCTCATCTACCACCACAGGAATGCTTTGTTACTGTGACTTTTCTCAAGCTTTAATATTCAGCAGGTTTCTGTCAAGTATTTCAGGGACAACATTAATGATGGTGTAGACTGTGGAAAATAAACTCATAGGAAGAGAAAAGCCATAGATCTCAAACTCTGTGCTTGCTCATAATTCAAGAGCTACAAAACCATCACTACACAACAATAACAAGCATTTAAAACCATGTGTGAAATGAATGGATATTCTTTTTATAGTTCCTTTTGTTAAAATGCAGCAATGGCTCCTTTCAACAGGTATCCAAACATGCAAGGGAAAGCAGTGATAAGAATCATTCCCTTCTTCGAGAAGTGATTTTAAAATTTTACAAATGTCACATTGCATTGTCTTTATTTACTTACCTGTTTATGTTTTCTATACCATGTTGCAGGCAGAAACTGTATCTTATTCCTGTCTCTATATCAAGCCTAACACACTGCCTGGTACTTACTAGATACTCGATATATTTGGTGGATAAATGAACAAATGAATTATTACCTTAATAATACCCTTTATCAATTTGGGGCTCCTTTTTGCATATATACACTAGATTGTTGACTCTTTTTATCCCTAGTGCCAGACATCTAGTAGATACTCAATAAATAACTGATGAGTGAAGACGGAAATAGGGAAGAAAGAAAAAAGGGGGAGAGAAAGAACAAAGATAGTGGTGAGTAATCATGAAAGACAATTTCTAGAACCTGTTGGAAAGATGTTCAAGCTAAATTTTGCATTGGTAAAATGCAACAAAATCTTAGCAGTCATAGATTTACTTAACCTTCATGTTTTCAACTATTTGAGAATATCCAGAAAGGGGCCTGATATATAGCAATGTGTAATTGTGCTGAGGATGTGAATAGAACAAATTTATGTTTCAATTTTGTACACACACAAAAAATGGTCATTTAGCTAGTTAGTAAGCCTATCTGAACAACCAGCAGCCTCAATGCAGCACTGAATTCTTATTCTTTATTCCAACCATTTACCAAAATATTGTTGCAGAAGCTCAGATAATTGAGATATAAATAAACAAATCATCTCCAAGCTCAACTGACCATAAGACTACCTTCTTTTAGCAAGCTCCTTTTTCTACCCTCTTCGATCACTGTTTCATCTCTCTCCATGTTCTTCAAAACTCCCCCACACCCACTCTTTTCTTCACAGTTTTAAGAAAACAGAAGTCATCTGTTACAGACTGCATTGTGCCCCCCTGCCCCAACTCACAGGTTGAAGGCTCAATATCAAAATGTGACTGTATTTGGAAATAAGGCCTTTAAAGTGGTGATTAAGTAAAAATTAGACCCTAAGAGTGGCTTTGATCCGGTCTGACAAGTGCCCTTATAAAGAGAGGATATTAGGACACAGAAGAGACACCAGGGATATATGTGCACAGAGAAAAGGTCACGTAAGGACAGGGAGACAGGAGCCATCTGCAAGCCAAGGAGACAAGCCTCAGGAGAAACCAAATCTGCTGACACCTTGATCTTAAACTTCTGACCCCCAGGACAGTGAGAAAATTAATTTCTGTTGTTTACACCACCTAGTTTGTGGGAATGTGTGACAGCAGCCCTAGGAAACTGACTAATACACCACCATAGAAGAAATCCTCCAATAGTATAAGCCAGAACTAAGGGTCTAAGCTCTAAAATCAAACATTTCTGGATTCAGACTTTGGTTCTACTTCTACTTAACCCCTCTTTCCTCATCTGTAATACCCACTTCATGGGGTTACTGTGAATATTAATCACTTACTGTGCCAACCACTTAGCACAGTACCTAGTACAAACTCAACAGAGGAGACAGCAAAGCCTACCCGCATCTCTTTCTTTCTTTTTCCAATCAAACATCATCAATCTGAACACTAGCACTCTCCTTCCTACTGAGTCACGTCCAAAAGCATTCAAATAAACTCTAGAATCTTCCTCGTTAACGGGAAATAAAAAACCTCTCCCTTGACCTAACATTCTGCTCCAGCACTGGCCTCTCTCTTCAGAGCCAAAATTATAAAGGTTTGTATACACGCTCTTATCTCTCCATCACTTCCAATTCTTGGACTCACTCCTGTCAGGCTTCTACCACCACCACTGCACTGAATCCCCCATTCCCACCATCATCTGGAGCCTCCATGTTGCCACATCCAATGGGCACTTTCCCGTCATCATTTTCCTGGACGTTTCAACCCATTCTGTACACCCAATCCCTTACTCCTTGACACTCACCCCCACTGGCTTCCCAGCAACCCCACATTCTAGTCTTCCCCCTTATTGCTCCAATGCAGCCCCTCAATGAACTCCACCATTTCTTCCATTAATTTTTTTTAATATTTATTATTATTGAGACAGAGAGAAACACAGCATGAGTGGCGGAGGGGCAGAGAGAGAGGGAGACACAGAATCTGAAACAGGCTCTAGGCTCTAAGCTGTCAACACAGAGCCCAATGTGGAGCTCGAACCCACGAACCATGAGATCATGACCTGAGCCAAAGTCGGAGGCTCAACCGACAGAGCCACCCAGGCGCCCCCCTCTTCCATTACTTGATATTTAACGTGAGAATTCCTCAAGGCTCGGTCCTCAATTCTCTCTTCTTCTGTCTCCATATTCTCTCCACAGGCAATCCCACCCATCCATAGGGTCTACACCATGGTCTGTGCCAATTGCTCTTAAATGTATATCTCCATCCCAGATGGGTAGCTCTTCTGAGTAACAGACCTCATCTATTCAATTTCTCCACTTAGGAATCTTACAGACATCACAAGGTAAACATGTTCCACACTGAACACTTGTCTCACCCCTTACCCTCCAAAAACCTACTCCACCATCTATGCAATCTACCAAGTCACTCCAACAAAGTATTCTGAGCATCCTGACAGCTCCTGTTCCCTCTTCCTCACACCCTTAATCCAACCTGTCATTAAAACCTGTCAATGGATAATATACCTCCAAAATATACCTCCAGTCTATTTTCTGTTCTTTATCTTCATTATCCTTACTGGGCACCATCATCTCCCCATCAATTGTGAAAGCCTCCTTACTCATCTTCCTAGTTCTATCTTGCCTCTCTCCAGCTCTTTCTCCTCAGAGCAGTCAAAGAGATCTTTCTAAAATATAAACTATTTCCAGGGGCGCCTGGGTGACTCAGTCAGTTAAGCATCTCACTCTCAATTTCAGCTCAGATCATGATCTCACAGTTTGTAAGCTTGAGCCCCTCATCGGGCTCTGTGCTGACACCATAGAGCCTTCTTAGGATTCTCTCTGCCCCTCCCTGATGCACGCACACACATGCACCCCCCCCCAACATAAATAAACTTTAAATAAATAAGTAAATAAACGAAATATAAATTATTTCATGCAAATCCTTCAGTGGCTTCCCATTGCCCTCAGAACAAAATCCAAAGTCCTTAACATATTATACCTGGTCTCTGCTTACCTTCCAACTTTGCATCATACCTTAACAGACAGACACACTGGCTCTTGTTGCAGTTTTTTGAACAGGCAAAGCTACTTTTTACCTAAAAACCTTTATATGTGCTTGTCCCTCTTCCTAGAATGCTTCTCTCTCCATATTTGTCTGGCTAACTCCTACTTCTACTTCAAGGCTGACTTAAAATATCACTTCCTAATGGAGGTCTTCACTGACTTCCCTGTCTAAACTGATTCCCTTTCCTCCACCCTCATTTTGCTCTATTCTTCCTCCCCCCACAAACACACAGTAGTTAACACAATTTTTAATACATATCTGGGTGATTTTTTTATTATCTCTCCCAAGTGGACAGTAGGCTCCAAGAACTAGGTCTCTTGTTCTCCATGATATATCCCCAAGTGCCCAATAGATACTGAATTCACTGGGTCCCAGAAAGGGTAAAAGGAAAGAAGGGAGGGAGGGGGACAGTGGCTTTTCCCAGTGGTTAAACTTTATTTCTTTATGAAAACAGCCAAGAAAGCCAACTGTTAAAGCTATAATAAAAATAAAGAAAACACAAAAAGGAGTCTGAGAAAGTGATGAATTTTATCCAGGCATACGCAAGTCTAATCTCTGCTCTGCTCCCAGCCCCACCATTTCCTAGAAGCTTTGCTACATGTGGAGAGAAAAGGCCACAAAGGCAAAATGTAAGCATTTATTTTAGGCATAGATATATAAATACTTTAATAAAATTGAGATCATTTAGTACATAAATTTTAAATCATTTTTTTCTTTAAATCTTAAGTATTTTCTTATGTCACAAGGAATTTTTAATAGCAACCTATTCTTATTTTTAAATTTGTATCAATCTATGCTTATTACCATAAAAGTAAAAAAATCAGATTAAGTCCAATGCAGAAATAAAAATTAACTAAAGACGCACTACTCAGAGAGAACTATACTTAACATTTTGGTGTATTATCTTTCCAGGAAATTTTCTCTACATAAATTCAATTTTAAAAATTGGGATTACTCTGTATATAATTATAGAATCTGTTTTCCTTGTTTTCTATATCAGAAATACATTTCTATATCATCAATTTAATGTAAGTACATTTTCTTTATGTAAGTAAACCATAATTTTTGTCACCAATCATCTATCTGTGAGATTCGGGGTTATTTTTGACTATTCTATTCAATGCTGCAAAGAATATCCTTTCAAACATGTGCACACATCTTCAGCTATTTTCTTAGAATACATTTTTAGTCACAAAATTGCTGAATCAAACAAGAATACTCATTTTAAAGCTTTTCATAGGAATTAAGACATTTTCCTTCAGAAAGACTGTTTTTCTTTATATACCAGTCATGCACCTATGAACAATAATAAACAATGTTTATTGAATGTCCACTATTTATCAGGCGCTCCATACACATTATTTTTCACAATAACATTTTGTAGTAATTATTATCATTTCCATTTAACGTTGAATAAACAAGGGTATCTGGGTGCCTCAGTCAGTTAAGCATCCAACTTTTGATTTCGGCTCAGGTATGATCTCACACATTGTGAGTTTGAGCCCAGGTCAGGCTCTGCAGTACAGCATGGAGCCTGCTTCGGATTCTCTGTCTCCCTCTCCATCTGCCCCTCCCCTTCTCCTGCTCTCTGTCTCTTAAAAATAAATAAATATTAAAAATAAATAAATAAATAAAGTTGAATAAACCACAGCTCAAGAGTAACTGACTCACCCAAAAGTACAAAACTAGTAAGTGGCAGAACTGATAGTTTACGGGCTTCTCCTCCAGGCCACACTGTTCTTTAATTATTTTTACCAGCTTAATAATATTTAATTTTTAGATATGGCATGAAATATTGATATTTCCCCTATTTCATTATTTGATGATTACATTGTTTCCAACATTTCATTAAGGAACACTGCAATAAACAGATGAAATATTAAAACTAAATGAGTTTTGTTTTTGTTTTTAGAAAACACAAACTGATACTTGTTTATTACTTCACTGGTCCCACAATTTTCTTCTTCAAAAATCAAATCCCGTTAATCCTTCAAGGCCCATATTAAGAGTCACACCATTTATGAAGCGTTCTGGTTGACTCTAGACATTATCACCATCTCCCTTTTCTGACTGATTGCTCAGAGCACTCATTATCTGCCTCAAAAATTTTGTCACTTCATTATATAAATTTATCACTGATAATAAACTGTCCAGATGGTTCTAAATTAGCTTTGTGTTTGCAAATCTAGTCACCCTAACAATACCTTAATACCTTTAAGAATATAACTGTCTTATATATCATTTGTAATTCTCTTAGAATTCGTCACAATGCTAGGTGCATAACAGATGATCAACCTTAAAATGAAGGTTAAAGCGAATTCAAAGTTTAAATGTCACCTATGTTATATCCTATTAATACTCTCTAAATAAATTCTTTAAAATTCTAATGACATTTATACAAATAAGTAATTTCTAGATAAAATGTGTTTGTATAAAATGTAAATAGTGGAGGTTTACTCAGTTTTCCTGTGTCTCTTGTGTGGATACAGAAGATAAGAATGCAGCCCAGCTGAGACCTTGATTGTAGCTGGTGAGACTGAAGCAGAGAACATAGCTTCACCACATGAAGACTCCTGAAACACTCAAAGTGTGAGCTTCCTTCAACAAGAAGACAAAAACGCACCTAGGATCTAGCTTCGTTTACTTTTTTATTTTGTTTTTAATTTTTTAAGTCTTATTTTTTATTTTATTAATTTTTTTCTTCCTCTAAAATGATGAAATGAAAGAATTTACCCAAAATAAAGAATAGGAAAAAAATGACAGCTGGGGGTTAATCAACACAGATATAAGCAAGACGTCTGAACTAGAACTTCGAACCATGATAATAAGAATACTAGCTGGGGTTGAAAAAAGCATAGAATCCCTTTCTGTAGAAGTAAAAGAAATAAAATCTAGTCTGGATGAAATTAAAAATGCTATAACCAAGATGCAATCTGAAACAGAAGTCATGACGGCAAAGATGGAGAAAGCAGAGAAGTGTTATCAGCGATATAGAAGATAAAATTATGGAGAATAATTAAGCAGATAAAAAGAGGGAAACAAGGGTAAAAGAACACTATACAAGACTTAGAGAACTCGTTGACTTATTAAAAAGGAATAACATCTGAATCATAGGAGTCCCAGAAGATGAAGAAAGAGAAAAAAGGCCAGTAGATTTATGTGAGCAAATTACAACAGAAAACTTTGCTTGCTAATCTGGGGAAGGACAAAGACATCAAATTCCAAGAAGCCTAGATAACTCCCATTAGATTCAACAAAAATTGACCATCACCAAGGCATATCATAGTCAAACCCACAAAATACAGAGAAAGGAAAGAACTGTAAAAGCAGCAAGGGAAAAAAAAGTCCTTAATCCATAAGGGAGGATAGATCAGATTTGCAGCAGACCTATCCAAAGAAACCTGGCAGTCCAGAAAGGAGTGGCAAGATATTTTCAACATGTTGAGCCAGAAAAATATGCAGCCAAGAATTCTTTATCCAGCAAAGCTGTCATTCAAAATAGAAGGACAGATAAAGAATTTCCCAGATAAACAAAAACTAAAGGAGTTCATGACCACTAAACCAGCCTTGAAAGAAATTTTAAGGAGGACTCTTTAACTGGAGAAAAGACACAACAAAACAAAAAAGGCCAAAAGCAACAAAGACTAGAAAAGACCAAAGAATATGACCAGAAACACCAACTCTACAGGCAACCCAATGGCACTAAATTCAGATCTTTCAGTAATCACTCTAAATGTCAATGTACTAAACACGCCAATCAAAAGACAAAGGGTATCAGAATGGATAACAAAGCAAGACCCATCTATATCTCTTTACAAAAGACTCATTTTAGACCTAAAGACATCTGCAGGTTGAAAGTAAGGGGATGGAGAATCATCTATCATACTAACGGGTTGTCAAAAGAAAGCTGAAATGGCCATACTTATATCAGACCAACTAGATTTTAGAATAAAGGCTGTAACAAGAGATTAAGAAGGGCATTATATCGTAATTAAATGGTTTATCCATCAAGAAGATCTAACAATTGTAAATATTTATGCCCTCAACATGGGCCACACAAACATAAAGCAATTAATCACAAACATAAAGAAACTTGTTGATAATAATACCATAATAATAGGGGACTTCAACACCCCACTTATAACAATGGACAGGTCATGTAAACAGAAAATCAACAAGGAAACAATGGCTTTGAATGACACATTGGACTGAATGGACTTAACAGATATATGCAGAACATTTTATACTAAAACAGCAGAATACACATTCTTCTCAAGTGCCTGTGGAACATTCTCCAGAATAGATCACATACTGGGTCACAAATCAGCCTTCAACAAGTACAAAAAAATTGAGGTCATACCTTGCATATTTTCAGATCACAACACTATGAAACTTGAAATTAACCACAATAAAAAATCTGGAAAGACCATAAATACTTGGAGATTAAAGAATATCCTACTAAAAAAATGAAATGGTTAACCAAGAAATTAAAGAGGAAATTTAAAAGTACATGGAAGCCAACGAAAATGAAAATACCACAGCCCAAAACCTCTGGGACAGAGCAAAGGCAGTCATAAGGGGGAAGTGTATAGCAATTCAGGCCTTCCGAAAGAAGGAAGAAAGGCCTCAAATATACAACATAACCTTACACCTAAAAGAGCTGGGCGGGGGAGGGCGGGGAACAGCAAATAAAGCCCAAAGCCAGCAAGAGGGAAATAATAAAGATTAGAGCAGAAATCAACGATATCAATTTAAAAAAAAAAATCAATGAAACCAGGAGCTGCTTCTTTAAAATAATTAACAAAATCAATAAACCAGACTGTTCAAAAAGAAAAAGGAAAGGACCCAAATAAATAAAATCACAAATGAAAGAGGAGAGATTATAATCAACACTGCAGAAATACAAACAGTAATAAAAGAATATTATGAGAAATTATATGCCAACAAATTGGGTAATCTGGAAGAAATGGACAAATTCCTAGAAACATATAAACTACCAAAACTGAAACAGGAAGAAATCAAAAACTTGAATAGACCCATAACCAGTAAAGAAACTGAATCACTAATCAAAAATCTCCTAAAAAACAAGAGTCCAGGGCTAAATGGATTTCCAGAGGAATTCTACCAAACATTTAAAGAAGCGTTAACACGTATTCTTTTGAAGCTCTTCCAAAAAACAAAAATGAAAGTAATACTTCCAAACTTATTCTACAAGGCTGGCATTACCTTGATTCCAAAACCAGACAAAGACCCCACTAAAAAGGAGAACTACAGACCAATTTCCCTGATGAACATGGTTGCAAAAATTCTGACAAGATACTGGCAAACTGGATCCAACAATACATTAAAGATTTATTCACCATGATCAAGTGGGATTCATTCCTGGGCTTCAGGGCTGGTTTGGTATATGCAAATCAATCAGTGTGATACATCACATTAACAAAAGAAAGGATAAGGACCACATGTTCCCCCCAACAATAGACACAGAAAAAGCATTCGACAAAAAACAGCATCCCCTCTCAACAAAAACCCTGAAGAAAGTAGGGATAGAAGGATCATACCTCAATATCAGAAAGGCCATATCTGAAAGACCCACAGCTAATAATGAGGACATTTGTTAGAATGACCACTGGGTGATGAATCACTAAATTCTATTCATGAAATTATTATTACACTACATGTTAACTAACTTGGATTTAAATTTTTAAAAATAACAAAGGCTTAAAAAATGTAAATAGTGCAGAAATTTTTTTATGATTTATTTTCCTCCCATCTCTCATCTTTTCCTCCCAACTCCAAATAATCATTTCCCTGGATTTATTCCAAAAATTTTTAAAGGTTCTTCACTATCATTTGCAAAATTTACGCATTTTTTTCTTCAAACAGGCTATTCATTTTCCTTCTCTTGAATTGGACCCTAAACATTCCGGCCTTAGAGTTGTCACAATGGCCTGTAGACAGCTCTGAGATGCACTGTGAGTTCCCACCTACACCTACGTGTGACCTCAAGCAAATCATTTAATATCTCTGAGACTTAGGGGTTCTTGTTTGTCTGTTTTGACTTGTTCTGTTCTGGTTTTGCCAAGTGAGAAATTAAAATAATACTTCCCCCATATTCTTTATAAGCTGGTTATTAATGTTGTAGATTTGAAAGCATGTACCCTAATTCCATCTTAATTTTTATTGGTTTCTTTTTCCACTACATGAAGTCCAAGAATTTATGGATTTGCTGTCATTGTTCCCTTTTAAACTATTCATCTTCTTTTCAGCTAAGCTTTCATTGAGAAATGACAGACATAAATAAAGAGGCCTGGACATACTTCACAAATTTGGAGTACTATAAATATTTACCGCAATAACTGAAGTAAAAAATTATGCCTCATACCTTTTTCTTCTCTTGACTTGAGGATCAGTAAAGAATCAGACATCCTTCTTAATCACCTTGTATATCTTAAGAGATGACTTTTGTGTCTCCCAGGTCCTTAAGATTCTACTTGTTGGTCCAATTGGTTCTATCTAGAAATCATCTCTAAAATCTACTCTCTCCTCCAGTTGTACTGACATCACCTTAATTTAAGCCTGTAAAATCTCTTTCCTAGATTATTGCTGTGATATCCAGACTGAAACCCGTATGACCCCTTTTTCACATGATCCTCCAGAGTGATTGTTCTAAAATGCAAATCTTCCTCATTTCCTGCTGGTTGAAATCCAAGCAATTAACTAGAAGAGTCCAACATGAACAGATCCCTGTTCATCTGTCAAGCTTCATCTGTCTCCTCCATATGTATCATAGTTTAGCCATAATAACTTGTAAAAACCCCAATTCATATTGCTCTTACCCTTCCATAGTTTTGTACACTATTGTCTCTGCAGGAATGCAATCCATACTTGTCGGCCTGGCCAACCTCTAATAATTCTTCAAAGCTCAGCTCTAACCACTTCCACTGTAGAAAACTAACCCACTCTACGACAAGATGTATCTCCTTGGTGCTTTCATAGCACACAAGTCTTCCCTCTGTCACAGCACTTACCCCTACATTCTATAATCATTAACTCATTCACTATCTCCTCCACTAGGCTATCAGGTCCTTGAGATCAGAAACTGTCTCTCTTATTTCTGCATACCCAGAATTTAGTAAGTATCTGGTTCTAAATAAATGTCTGATGAATGAGAATGAATGAATGAATTCATAGATCACATGATTCTTGGTAGCAAAGCTGTTTAGAATTTATCTGCCTTTCATGGGCTGGTTTTGGATCATGGATATAACACTAATTCCCTCTACCTCTTCTTCCTATTTATTGTAGGAAGGACAATTTATATCACAAGAACTACTGATCACTTTCTTCCCCAGTTCCACCACTAGTCATCTTGGGGGTCTGGTTGAAAGCTGACTGAAAGACTGAGGATGGGCTTGTGTCTACAAAGATGGAGAGAGAGCAAAAGATTACCTACTCCAAGAGTCAAGAGGAGCAGACAGTAAGCCCCACTCTAAAAATTTAACAGCATGAGAAACCAGGCGTGACCTTACAGTCATAGGACAATATGTGCCCCACTCTCACCTAACCAGCTCAAGAAACAGAATCAGGGCCGAGGAATATAAATAGTCCTCATCCTTTGAGTCAGTCTCAACTGAAGTTTAGAGCTATGTACCTTCAGGTTCAGTAAAATGAGATACCCTTCATTGAGGCACACCCTTAGGAAGGATAATTGGCAAAAGTAATTTCAGGAGGAGTAGCAGAAAATATACAGGGCTTGGCACAGCTAAAATTGGTCCTATTCTATTCAAAATAAATTAGGGTCACGTCCTCTGCTACATAAGGACCATGGAGAACTTGAGGGCACAGGTGCCCAGGCTACCCCATTTGCAGATACAACTTGAACTTCTGAGACTGGCAAAGAAGTCAAGCTGAAGGAACTTGGTTGAGAGGAAGACTTTACCAACAGACCAGAATTTAGAGTCTTGTCTACTGCCCGCTGAGCCTAAACTCAGCTCATTGCATTTGAAAGGTCTCATCAGTACTTAATTTCTGTCTATCCTTTATTTTCACATGGAGTTAGGGGTGATGGGATTTTAGGTTTTGGTCTTTTTATTTGTTTACTTTTTACAATGGAAACTGTAAATACATAATAGTAGAAATAAAAACAAAACGAAGCCAAGTACCCAACATTAAACTTCACTACCACATTTATTTTTTCATCAGATCATGTCACTTATAAATACTTTAGTATAATCTCCAACTAATAAAGATGCTTATAATCACAAAACTACCATCACACCCAATAAAATTAACAAAGAACTCCCTTAATATCTGGAGTCAAACAAGATTTGCAAGGGGCATTTCACAAATTGCATCTGCATCCCTTCCTCATTCCCTTCTGGTATCACAACTTCACTGTGCACTCACCAGGCTCCTAAGAAGGCTCTAGAACACAGAGAATATGGACTTGTAGTCTCCTTATTTTCATTTCTGCCCCACATCCCAGTTCCTCCAAGCCTCTCATTATTTATTTCATTATATGCCTGTAATTTTCTATAGCTACAAGAGTCACCTCAACCCTCTTCCTCACCTCACCCCCAACAGTTGGAGCTTTTCACACACAAAAAGTTCCATTTTACAGACAGAAAAATGGAGGAACCAAGAGTTAAAAGCATATGGAAAAATTGGAGTCAGCTCAACTAAAACCCAGCAGTCAGTTGAATTCAGGCTCTTCTACTTACTGGCTATGAAAACTTGGGTAAAGTAATGAACTTTCTATGAGCCTCAATTTCCTAACCTATAAAATGGGGATAATGATATCTATCTCACAAGGTTGCTATGAGGATTTTTAAATATTACATAAATAAACTACTTATCACAATGACTGGCACATAGCAGACAATAAATTGCTACTATAATTAGCAGCCACATGTGTGATCCTTCTCCTTTCCCTTTCCCAGTCCAATAATCTGAGCCTTAAAAAGGAATAACCAATTGAGTTAGGAAAACACAGCCGTGATCTTTCATCAGTAAAATCAGGCATAACCTCCTACACACACACACATCCATGCACAAACACACACACACACACACACACACAATCTACTACTGCATTTGGTACTGACATCTAGTTTTATATTGAGAGAGTTTTCTTTTTTAAAGAATAAAAAATAAATATAGCTAATAATAAAGGTATTCCAAAGTGGAGATGTGAGGAGAACAATTGTTTGGGAGGTCTAGCAAGAAACCAGAGATCACAAGTCCTTGATCAAAGAATGATACTTCTTTGAGGAAGGTCATCCTCTTCAACTGAAAGCAAAACCTCATAAAAGATACAAATGAAGGGTGCTGGAAAAGGATACACCTATTTAGAGGGCTAAAAGAGTCAAATCTCCTTTCAAAAGCAAAAAAAATTTCAGATGTCGCAAATTTCATTGTTAATTCATCCAGATATTCACATACTTACATATATGTTCCTCAGTGAGTTTTAGTTCCAGGTGGCAAACTTCACCTGGAATGTTCAGCAGCCAGGGTAGATCAGCAAAGAATACTCCTGTTCTTTGGCAAGTGAGGCCAACACCGTCAACATCATTACCTTGTATATCATCACGTTATAAAAATCATCAATTACATTTGTAGAGCCATTTGCATTTTTCAAAGCACTTCCACATACATTACTCAGTTACGTTTTTGAGCAATTAACTTGTAAGAAACAATATAAGTCAGGAGTTCGAATTTGAGACATCAAGTAAAAGTTAAGCAGCAAAGGGAAAGGAAAAAATAACAGTATTCTTAATCATTCATTAGATATTGATTGAACACTCACTCTGTGCCAGGAACTTTGAGCTGTAAATAAATCAACAATAAAAAAGACATAACCTTCATCCTATGGATCACAATAATCCCAATAATAATTCTAAATTCTGAGTATTACTTTGTGGCATAAACACAAAAATAATAGTATTACTATTATTATTCCCATATTACCAATGAGAAAACCAAAGCTCTAGACAGGTTAACTTGCCCAAGGTCACATAGGAGGTAAATGATAAAGACACTTTCTGGCATGCCACTTACAAAGAGAAACTTTTTTTAAAAGAACACGCAGATACATAAAGTCATCTAATGCCTTCATGCACGAATTAGTGAGACCTAACCACTAGACAAACAGAGAATGTCTTAACATGGAAATACTTCATTTTCCGGAGATGGGGCACTTGTAATAAAGAAAAGGGGAAAAACAATATATTGAAGACAAAAGAGAAGACTGCTGTGCAGTTTTTATTGCACTACTGGTCAGGAGAGTTTGTTCTAGGAACTACGAAAGTCAGATTCCACGCTGTGATGGAGAAAATAATAAAGGTGGTGAAATTTCTTCAAACTGAGTGTTGTATTGGATATTAGCAATGATTTGACATGGAGTATGGAGCTCCATTCTATTTTAATGCAATCAAGTCAGGTTATAGAAGATTGTTTTAAAAGTTTATTGAGCAACGTCCTCAGATCATGACTTTGAAACTGAAGAACCTAAGAGGCCAAATCTTAAGTACCGCCCACCCCATCCCAAGACTGATTCACAAACTCGTACCTTCCTTCTCATGTGACAAGACATCTGAATATTGTACTTGAAACTACATGGATGAGAGTGGAGGATGGGGAGAAGGAGTATCACTGACTTGTTCAAGGAAATATAAACCCAGATATAGATTTAGCAGATGAAAATTAGAGAATGTTTTAATCTGTCACTGGTAAACTTTACTGAACTCCCTATAATCACAGATTTTTGAGGAACTGAGGAACTATTTTGGTGGAAATAATTTCAGAGATATATAGAGGCTGATGACTATGAATTATTATTTTATGTTTCTACATCTAAGTGCAATACTCAAGACATATCTGAATTATCAACCACCAATCAATCAATCAATGTGGCTCCATCTCAAAAGGAAAGGATCGCACCGAAAATGAATTCTACTACCTAAGGAAATACAGGTATCCCAGAAATGCCTAAATAAGAAGATGAATTATAGACAGCACTGTCTGGAAATGTAAATGCCTGGCTATATAGACAAACTCTGGGAAATGTCTGGATCATGCTTTCCTGTTAAAGTGCCAAAGTCCAACCTGAGATCCATGACCCATCGGGGGTTAAACGTCAGATGTGCTATGACTCAGAACACACAATGTAATACTCAAAAATAACTGAGTCCAGGGGCGCCTGTGTGGCCCAATTGGTTGAGCAGTTGACTCTTGATTTCAGCTCAAGTCATGATCCCAGGGTTGTGGGATCAAGCCCCATGTCAGACACCATGCTGAGCATGGAGCCTGCTCTCCCTCCCTCTCCTCTGCCCCTCCTACATTCAGTCTCTCTCAAAATAGACATTTTGAAAAAAAGAATAATTCAGTCCATTATACAATATTTTCTCTAACTTGATCAAAATGGAGCAAGAAGTAAATACAAAATCATAACTCTTTAGACACTCTCTGGAACTCTTAAAATTATAACACGTCTTTATTATTTACTATGTCCCAGGCACTGTTCTAAGCATTTTAGCCTTTTAACTCTCATATGCCTCATAACAAGCTTATAAGATAGATGCCATTTCATTCCCTGCCCTTCTTTTTTCTACATATGAAAAAAAAAGGGGAATTTATTATCAATTTTTTAAAAATCATGCAGTCTCCATATAATTTGTTCTTTCACCCACTCAGAAGATATTCACTGGGGGGTCAAGGATGTGCCAAACAGACAAGTAGCAATTGACTTGGCAGAATCCCAGGCCAGCAGCGAGGAAAGCTGAGAAGCAAAGATGTGCATCTCAGATATAACAGTACATGAGACAGCTACAGCCCCTGATCTCATGACGCTACGGTGAAGTGTAAAAGACCAACAAAGAGAACAAGAAATTGTTCTAAATACCTATAAAGAAACACACAAGAAGCAAAAAGAAACATACAAGCAGCTACAACAGGGAACAAAGAAGGCAACAGAGAATGCTTTCTTTACATAGGGGGTTTGGGAAAGCTTCTGAAAGGAGATTATATCTAAGTTAAGACATAAGAATGAGAAGGTGCTAGACAGGAAAAAGTAGGAGAAATTTTCTGGGTTAAGACCACAGGGTGAACACAATCATCCAAATCATAGCACCTAGACTGCCACTGAACTACCGTAAAAAGACTTTTTTTAAACACAAGAAAGGGACAATAGGCAACAAGACTCACAGCAACATGATTTTGGAAGCTTGAAAGCCAATAGACAAGTAACAACTGACTTGGCAGAATCCCAGGCCAGCAGCAAGGAAAAGCTGAGAACCAATGATGTGCATCTCGGAATTCTCAAAAGGCATGGAATTGGCAGTACCAGACAGATCCAAAGCCAAAGATTCAGGGAAGGAATGGGAGGTATAAAAAGAGGGATTGGCTGAAAGCTATTTAAGAAGTAATTGGGTCCTTACATTTTCTCCCCTACCTCATCCCTAAGAGTATCTCTCTCCAACTCATTGGATCTAAAGTTTTTTGTCTAAAGAGAATATACACCAGAGGATCTCTGGAATGGAAGAAACCAAACACAGCTGAAGACCAGAGTAACTGACCTAAACCAAGAAAATTTGGTGGCTACATGAAATGTGAATACAGAATACAGAACCAAACCAAGCCCTGTCCCCCCACACCTAGCAGCCAGACCCTCACTCTTCACACTGGAGAATGGAAGTTCCTTTTTTAATGCTTCCCTCTATGAATCTGACCAATCAAAGAGGAAAGACCTGAAGATAGACTGTGGTATCAGAGGTTCCCAATAAATGGCTCATTAAATGCACAGGTTAGCTTCTTAGTCCAAACCCTTAACTGTGAGTAGATAGCAAAGAATGGCCAACCATCTAAAATAAAGCCTCTAGGGGCACCTGGGTGGCTCATTCAGTTAAGCATCCAATTTTGGATCAGGTCATGATCTCACGGTTTGTGGGTTCAAGCCCCGCAACAGGCTCTGTGCTGACAGCTAGCTCAGAGCCTGTAGCCTGTTTTGGATTCTGTGTCTCCCTCTCTCTCTGACCCTCCCCTGTTCATGCTGTCTCTCTCTCTCTCAGAAATAAATAAAAAACATTAAAAAATTAAAAATAAAATAAAGCCTCTAACATGGAAGACAGGCCAGAAGGAACAGAAAATTAACTACTTGAAGAAAAAAGAATCTATGTAAAAAATAATCTTCAAAAACAAAAATTGTTATTACTGTCAGAAAGATGAAAGGTTCTACCTATGAATGAAAGTTCAGGTGCTATAAAAAAAACATACAGAGAATAAAAGAAAACAGAGTTCTAATAAAAAGCATGACTGAGGATTATAATTAACAGAAGGGCTAGAAGACAGAGTTGAGAAAATTTTCCCAAAGTATAGCAGTAAGAGACAAAGTAAGAGAGAAATATGATCAATCCAGGAGGTTCAACATCAGAATATAGGAGCTTCAGAAAAAGGCAATAGCAAAATGAGGGGAGTTAAAAAGATCAACAAAATTAATTAAGAATATTGTAGGGGAGCCTGGGTGTCTCAGTTGGTTAAGAAATCGACTTCAACTCAGGTCATGTTCTCACAGTTCGTGGGTTCAAGCCCTATGTCAGGCTCTGTACTGTCAGCTCAGAGCCTGGAGCCTGCTTCAGGTTCTTGGTCTCCCTCTCTCTCTTACCCTCCTCTACTCACACCGTCTCTTTCTCCCTCTCTCTAAAAAATAAATAAACATTAAAAAAAGAAAATTTTATAAAATAGCGTCTTAAAAAGACCCATCAAAATAAATTTAAAAAGCACGTAACAATGTATATCATAGTGAAACGTCAGAAACTGATGGCAGAGAAAATATTCTACAGGCTTTTAAAGATGTTTTTAGGGCCATCTGGATCAGACTCAGTAGCTTAGGCATCTGATTTCATCTCAGGTCATGATCTCATGGTTCATGAATTTGAGCCCCACATTGGGCTCTCTGCTATCAGCACTGAGCCTGCATGGGTCTGTCTATCTATCGGTCTCTCTCTCTCNCATCTCAGGTCATGATCTCATGGTTCATGAATTTGAGCCCCACATTGGGCTCTCTGCTATCAGCACTGAGCCTGCTTCAGATCCTCTGTCCCTCCATCTCTCGGCCCCTCCCCTGCTTACACTATTTCTCCGTCTCTCAAAAATAAACATTAAGGGGCACCTGGGTGGCTTAGTCGGTTAAGCGTCCGACTTTCGCTTAGGTCATGATCTCACAGTTCGTGGGTTCGAGCCCCGCGTCGGGCTCTGTGCTGACTGCCAGCTCAGAGCCTGGAGCCTGTGTCAGTCTGTGTCTCCCTCTCTCTCTGACCCTCCCCTGCTCACGCTGTCTCTCTCTCTCTCTCCTAGAAATAAATAAAACATTAAAAAAATAATTTAAAAAAATAAACATTAAAAATTTTTTAATAAAAACAAAACAAAGATTTTTAAAATTTTCATCAGAAATCAAAATGGCTTTGGATTTCTCAAAAGCAATACTGGAAGCAAGATAAATAATGAGGCAGTGCTTTTAAAACTGAAAAAACTTATTATCAGAGTAGAATTCTATATTCAGGCAAACTATAAATCAAGAATAAAGGGACAAAAACAGACACTCAGATCAATAGAACAGAATAGAGAACCCAGAAACGGACCCACAAACGTACGGCCAACTAATCTTTGACAAAGCAGGAAAGAATATCCAGTGGAATAAAGACAGTGTTTTCAGCAAGTAATGCTGGGAAAACTGGACAGCAACATGCAGAAAAATGAACCTGGACCACTTTCTTACACCATACACAAAAACTCAAAATGGATGAAAGACCTAAATAGAAGACAGGAAGTCATCAAAATCCTCAAGGAGAAAGCAGGCAAAAACCTCTTTGACCTTGGCTGTAGCAACTTCTTACTCAACATGTCCCCGAAGGCAAGGGAGACAAAAGCAAAAATGAACTATTGGGACCTCATCAAAATTAAAAGCTTCTGCACAGCAAAGGAAACAATCAGCAAAACTAAAAGGCAACTGACAGGATAGGAGAAGATATTTGCAAATGACATATCAGATAAAGGGTTAGTATCCAAAATCTATAAAGAACTTATCAAACTCAACACCCCAAAAACAAATAATCCAGTGAAGAAATGGGCAAAAGACATAAATATGTCTTCTCCAAAGAAGAAATGCAGACGACATGCAGAAGACAACCAACATATGAAAAAATGCTCAACATCACTCATCATCAAGGAAATACATGTCAAAACCACAATGAGATACCACCCCACACCTGTCAGAATGGCTAACATCAACAACTCAGGCAACAACAGATGTTGGCGAGGATGCTGAGAAAGAGGATCTCCTTTGCACTGCTGGTGAGAATGCAAACTGGTGCAGCCACTCTGGAAAGTAGTATGGAGAAAAATAAAAATAAAAATAGATCTACCTTACAATCCAGCAACTACACTCCTAGGTATTTATCCAAGGGATACAGGTGTGCTGTTTCGAAGGGGCACATGCACCCCAATGTTTATAGCAGCGATATCAACAACAGCCAATTTATGGAAAGAGCCCAAATGTCAATCAATGGATGAATGGATGAAGAAGATGTGGTGTGTGTGTACACACACACTCACACACACAATGGAGTATTATTCGTCAACGAAAAAGAATGAANCAGCCCGCAGGTCACAGTGGAGGCTAAGACCCACATACACCAAACCACACCCATCCCTGCTAAAGCGCTCTTTTTTTTTTTTTTACCGGAGCCCAGGGCCAGGACCAACATGGATGCACTGCCGNTCCTAGGTATTTATCCAAGGGATACAGGTGTGCTGTTTCGAAGGGGCACATGCACCCCAATGTTTATAGCAGCGATATCAACAACAGCCAATTTATGGAAAGAGCCCAAATGTCAATCAATGGATGAATGGATGAAGAAGATGTGGTGTGTGTGTACACACACACTCACACACACAATGGAGTATTATTCGTCAACGAAAAAGAATGAAATCGGGGGGAGGAGGCAAGATGGCGGAGAAGTAGGGAGCTCCGTGCATTTTACTCGCCCCCATCTCTCAAACCGAGAAGGCCTGAAGCCACAAGACACTGAACTGCAGAAGTTTGGGAGGAAAAGCGACAGAGTACACTAGGAAGGCAACCTCATAGGTACGTGAGAGTGAACCGGGGAAGATAAAACAGGCCGGTATGCGGAGACATGGAGGGAGGGGAAGAAGCCCCCCTTGCGGGGAGCTGCAGTAAGTCAAGGGGAAAAGAAAGAGTGGCTGAAACTGCTCATAGAACTATCCCTGGAGAAGACACAAACCTCGCCTCAGGAGGGAAGAGTGTTCCTAGCTCTAGCCATGGTGCTGACTTTGAGCTGGGTGCCCCCAGACCCAGGCAGCGCCAGGAGAAACTGCTCCGCTGCTCTACCGACTCGATCCCAGCTGGGAAGGGCCCGACCTGCAGGACTGTGTTTCGGGTGGTATCAATAAAGCCCACGGACTGGGACCTGGAAACGAGGCATGGCATGGGACATAGAACACGGCCCACCTTGGCTACACTCATGGCACAGGGAGATCGGACCCAAAAGAGTGATTTGCAACACTTGGTTCGAGAAGCGACTGCGGCGCTGCCATTTTTCTCCCCACAACCACCAAAGTGGGACCTCAGGGAGCAGCCCGCAGGTCACAGTGTAGGCTAAGACCCACATACACCAAACCACACCCATCCCTGCTAAAGCGCTCTTTTTTTTTTTTTTTCCGGAGCCCAGGGCCAGGACCAACATGGATGCACTGCCGTGATTAATTCTAGATCAATTCTTTCTATTCAGATACATTTTCCCTAGTCTCATTCGTATCGCACCCCTCTACTGGACTGGGCACTCTGGTCATTGGTTTGCTTAAACAGTCACATTTAATCCATTCTCTAGATGTATAATCTACACCTCCACCACTACCTTTCTCTCTCTCTCTCTCTCTGGAGTAATCAGACTATATAGTTTCTCTAAGTAACATTACCTTCATTTCTTTCTCCTCACCTCCTACCATATTCTCCGTTTTCTTTTAATTAACCCTCTTAGTCTCTCTGCCTGGTCACTGCCAATTTCGCTTTCTCCCCACCCTGTCATTTCTCTCTTTGTATAAGCTCTTCCATAAGCACTGCATACACCCTGCTCTTTATTTGTAAAGCTGGGAATTCTGGTTTTATGCTTTTAGACTGTCCTTTTTCTTTTGGCTTTTTTGGCTTTTTTTCTTTTCTTTCCTTTTCTTTTTTTCTTTTTCTTATTTTCTTTTTCTTTTTCCTTTTCAGCTTGCTCGTTTGTTAGATTTGTCTGTGCGTTTGCATGCCTTTGTTCCCTGTGTGTTTGCCTGTCTGTTTTCTTTTCTAGGGCTACCTCAAGAAATAAGCCAAAGTACACATGGTGGAGAGTCCCAAATACCACTACAAGTAGGGAAATAAAATAACCAAACAATAAGAGAAACCAAGAGACAACATTGAAAGAACACTTCCTGAATGGACAGGCCATGGACAGTCAATGAGCTTTCTTTAATATAGCAGTACTCACAGGTGCAGAGCACATAACAGGCTTTTAAAACTAACAAGAGACACAAAGCTAGCCAAAATGACAAAATGGAAGAACTCTCCTCTAAAGAAATTCCAGGAAGAAATGACAGCTAAAGAGCTACTCAAAACAGATATAAGCAACATAACTGAACAGGAATTTAGAACAATAGTCATAAAATAATTGCTGGCCTTGAAAAAGATGGAAGACATCAGAGAAACTATTGCTACAAAGACTATGGAGCTTCAAAATAGTTGTGATGAATTTAAAAATGCTATAAATGAGGTGCATAATAAAATGGAGGCGTACAATATACGGATTGAAGAGGCAGAGACAATAGGTGAATTAGAAGACACAATTATAGAAAAGAAAAGGCCAAGAAAAAGATAAACTGATCCAGGAGCACAAAAGGAGAGGTCGAGAACTGAGTGATAACAATCAAAAGGAACAATATCCATATCATAGGAATTCCAGAAGAGGAAGAGAGAGGGAAAGGCACTGAAGGAGTACTTGAACAAACTATAGCTGAGAACTTCCCCAATCTGGGGAAGGAAACAGACACTGAAATCCAAGAGACACAGAGAACTCCCCTCAGATGTAAGTTGAATCAGTCTTCTGCAAGATATATCATAGTAAAACTGGCAAAATATAAGGACAAAAAGAGAATTCTGAAAGCAGCTAGGGAGAAAAGGGCCCTAACATACAAAGGGAGACCTATCAGAGTAGTTACAGACCTATCTACTGAAACTTGTCAGGCCAGAAAAGAATGGCAGGAAATCTTCAATGTGATGAACAGTAAAAATATGCAGCCAAGAATCCTCTATCCAGCAAGGCTGTCATTCAGAATAGAAGGAGATAAAAGTCTTCCCAAATAAACAAAAATTGAAAGAATTCATCACCACTAAACCAGCCCTACAAGAAATCCTGAGGAGGCCTCTATGAGGGAAATGTTGCAAGGAACGCAAGTACCAGAGACACCACTACAAGCATGAATCTTACAAAGAACACAATGACTCTAAACCCATATTTTTCAATAANTCTTTGAGATGCAGCAAAGACAGTCCTAAGAGGAAAGTTCATCGCACTCCAAGCCTATTTCAAGAAACTAGAAAAAGTGTAAATACAAAATCTAACAGTGAACCTAAAGGAACTAGGAGAGCAACAAGAGCACCCCAAACCCAGCCAAAGAAGAGAAATAATAAAAATCAGGGCAGAAACAAATATAGAATCCAAAAAAACAGTTGAACAGATCAATGAAACCAAGAGTTGTTTTTTTGAAAAAATAAACAAAATTGACAAACCTCTAGTGAGGCTTCTCAAAAAGAAAAGACAGAGGAACCAAATAGACAAAATCATGAATGAAAATGGATTTATTACAACCAGTCCCTCAGAAATGCAAGCAATCATCAAGGAATACTATGAAAAATTATATGCCAACAAACTGGATAACTTAGAAGAAATGGACAAATTCCTAAACACACACCCACTACAAAAATTCACATGGGAAGAGATAGAAAATCTGAACAGACCCATAACTAGTGAAGAAATTGAATCAGTTATCAAAAATCTCCCAACAAATAAGAGCTCTGGGCCAGATGGCTTCCCAGGGGAATTCTACCAGACATTTAAACCAGAGTTGATACCCATTCTTCTCAAGCTATTCCACAAAACAGAAATGGAAGGAAAACTTCCAGACTCATTCTATGAAGCCAGCATCACTTTGATTCCCAAGCCAGACAAAGACCCAGCAAAAAAAGAAAACTAGAGGCCAATATCCTTGATGAATATGGATGCAAACATCCGCAACAAGATACTTGCAAATCGAATTCAACAGCACGTAAAAGGAATTATCCACCATAATCAAGTGGGATTCATTCCTGGGTTACAGGGCTGGTTCAATATTCACAAATCCAACAATGTGATACATCACATCAACAAAGGAAAAGATAAAAAAACGTTATGATCCTGTCGATAGATGCAGAAAAAGCATTGGACAAAATACAGCATCCTTTCTTATATAAAGACCCTCAAGAAAGTCAGGATAGAAGGAACTTACTTAAATACCACAAAAGCCATCTATGAGAAGCCCTCAGCTAACATCATCCTCAATGGGGAAAAACTGAGAGCGTTCCCCCTGAGATTAGGAACACGACAGGGATGTTTACTCTCACCACTGTTGTTTAATATAGTGCTGGAAGTCCTTGCATCAGCAATCAGACAACAAAAGGAAATAAAAGGCATCAGAATTGGCAAAGAAGTCAAACTTTCACTTTTCGCAGACAACGTGATACTGTACATAGAAAACCCTAATCATATTTTTGCCACAAGTCCAGTTCGTGGCACAACATTGCTAGATCTGCCAAAAGCCCCAACTATGGTGAACCCTGCTTTCCTTGGACCCACTCCTGTCCTTGCTGAGTGATGTCCTCCAGGAGGGGCTCTCAAGGACACCAAGTTCAGACTGTGTCCCAGACACTATGTTTGGCTTATTTTCATGAAATGAAAGAGGGCACAGAATTATGTATATAATTTCAAAAATAATAATAAATACAACACATAAATACAAACTGGGTAGCTACCACTCGGATTAAAAGTCAATACATTCCCTACCTTACCTGTATCCAACTATAATTTCATTCCCCTTGCTCATCATAGAGGTATTGACTCCTGTTAGTCAGTCTCTTGGTTCTCTTTATAATTTTATCCTAAACATGTACATAGTGTATATAAACACTATATTATTTAATTTTTTCAAACTGAAGAGTAGGGCACCTGGGTGGCTCAGTCAGTTAAGTGTTTGACTCTCAACTTCGATTCAGGTCACGATCCCACAGTTTGTGAGTTCAAGCCCTGTCTCAGGCTCTGCACTGACAACACATAGCCTGCTTGGGATTCTCTCTCTCCCTGTCTCTGCCCCTGCCCCACTAACGCTCTCTCTTTCTCTCAAAATAAATAAATAAAACTTTAATAAGTAAGTAAATAGATTTTAAAAACAAAAAATGAAAGAGCAAGCACAAACTCAATGGTGAAAGGAAGTCAGAATATTACCACTGATTTGAATACTCCCAGATTTACAAGTTTTGGTCCTCTCTGAATGGCAACAAGAAAAAAGAAAGAATAAAGGGACTCTCTAAACTTCGCTTTGACACAAGCACAGCCTGGTTCTAAAAACAACAGCCACTTATTCAAGAAATGGATTTTAAATGCCAGAAAATAGGGGTTTTTTAATGTTTTATTTATTTCTGAGAGAGAGAGACACCGTGAGCAGGGGAGAGGCAGAGAGAGAGGGACACACAGAATCTGAAACAGGCTCCAGGCTCTGAGCTGGCAGTCAGCACAGAGCCAGATGAGAGGCTCGAACCCATAAACTGTGAGATCATGACCTGAGCTGAAGTCAGACACTTAACCGACTGAGCCACCCAGGTGCCCTGAAAATAGGGTTTTTTAAAAAGTGTCAGGTTACGTATGCTAAAAGAGGAGGATTCTGGGAAGAGGGCAATGACAGAGAAGCATTGTTTTTTAATCAACCCAAGCCTCTCCGTTAAAAACAAATCAATAACGATGACAAAACCAAAGATTGGCTGACAGTATCTACAGCAAAACTAGGTGGCAAGGTGGCCCCATGAACCAAGTATGAGAGGAGGGGACAACTTCTGACAGCTACATGCCCACGTGGTATCAGCATCCACGTTCAAAGACCCAAAAGGAAGGTCTTTGAACCTCTGATGGCCCTCTCAGTTGTCCACAGATACTCAGTAGAAACTGGGTGGCCCAATCTGAAAACCAAAGTCAAAGCAAGGAGGGTGTTCTTCAGATAAGACCTGATAGTCATGATGAAGCAGAGCCTCAGCTCTAAAACCTAACAAACCAAGGCAACCCTCAAGATAAAGCCCTGTGCTCAGAAGAAACTGCTGGAAATAGAATCCCAAGTGAACAGTATAAGGATATGAAATGCAGAAGAGAAAGAAAGTCTGAATAAAGGTGGAGATGGGAACCAATGAAAGCAGTTCTCAGAAAGTACTTGAGGATATTTTGTATCACTTTGCAAAAACAAAAACAAAAACAAAAAGCAAGAGAAGCCCTAAAAGTTATTCAGACCTTCCCCCACTAAAATTATAGGAAAATTTATCCTGCTTAAAAAATGAGCAGCAGAAGGGTGCCTGGATGGCTCAGTCGGTTAAGCATCCGACTTCGGCTCTGGTCATGCTATCGCGGTTTGTGAGTTTGGGCCCCATGTCGTGCTCTGTGCTGACAGCTCAGAGCCTGGTGCCTGCTTCGGATTCTGTGTCTCCCTCTCTCTCTCCCCTCTCCTCTCTGTCCCTCCTCCGAGGCTCCAGCTCTGTCTCTCTCTCTCTCAAAAATAAATAAAACATTTTTTTAAATGTTTTAAAAAAATGAGCAACCGAAGATTCCATATGAATTTATCATAGGATAAGAGAGTAAGGAGCAGGGACATGTGCACTAATGAGATGAAAACTGTTAATCTAATATTTCAAAAAAAGCTGAAGGAAATAGAGCTGTGTTACTGAACACATTGAAATTAGGTGACTAGGGGCACCAGGGGTGGCTCAGTCAGTTAAGCATCAGACTTCGGCTCAGCTCATGATCTGATGGTTCATGGATTCGAGCCCCACGTCAGGCTCTGTGCTGACAGCTAGCTCAGAGCCTGGAGCTTGCTTCGGATTCTGTGTCTCCCTCTCTCTCTAACCCTCTCCTGCTCACACTGACTCTCTTTCTCTCTCAGAAATAAATAAAATATTTTTTAAAAAATTTTTAAATAAAAATTAGGTGACTAGAGAAAGGAGAGATTTTCAAAAAGGTGAAAGACTCTGGAGAAAATCAGAAATAAAATAAAGGATATTTTAAAAATGAAGACTAAACCAGCACAAGCACAGTAATAAATAAACACAATGGATAATGCTTAAGAAAAATAAATCACGGAAAAAGAAATTCTTAAAAATGAAAAAGAAATGAAGGGCTTTGGGTTATGATAAAATATAGCTCTACCAATAATCCCAATTCCTCTCACATAAAACAACTACAAAGCTTAGACATAATGCAAAACAAAACAAACTGCCTGAAGGTAAAGATTGGATTTCCAGGCACCAAGAAAGAGGGAAGACAGGCAGCTAAACCAGTTAAGTTCCCATCCCACGGCTTTTAGCCTCGGGCTTAGTGCAGTCCTTGCAGCGGGCACAGAGCTGAAGGCAGACAGAAAACCCCACAACCTTTCCGGCCTGTGGAACCAGAAAAGGGATGCTGGCAAGCCGTGAATGGTGGCTGGTGGCAAACCAAGACGGGGAACCCCACCAAAGAAAGAGCAGGATGGGGTACCTGCAAATTCCAAATATTCACCTCCCTAACACACAACTACAAAGCAGACTCAAAGCAGGCTAGTTAAAGATAAAAGATCTCAACAGAATAAGAGGTTACTGCACAAGTAACAGTCTCCAGTTCAAGCCCAGCCAAGAAAATGACCTACTAAAATAAAGAAAACATTCTTCCTCAGTGGGAAATGACAGAATCCAAAGTATCCACAACTTCACATTTATAGTGTCCAGGATACCATCCAAAATTATCCAATACAAAGAACCAAGAAAATGAAACACATTCTGAGAAGTAAAGAAAATCAGTCTAGTTCCATCATGAAATGAAACAGATGTTGGAACTAACAGGCAAGGTATATGGCAACTGCTCGAATTATCTTCAATGAAGTAAAACAAAATATGCTTTCAATGCATGAACATCTCATCAGAGAAATAAGCCTCAGCAGAAAAATAAAAATAATCTAAAGAAGAGCAACATGGAATTCTAGAACTGAAAAATATAATTTCTGGAAAAAAAAATTCACTGGATAGGCTTAACAGCCAAATGGACATGACAAAGGAGAGTACATGAACTTGAAAATAGATCATCAGACAGAATCCAAGGTTGAAGAACAGAGAAAATAAAAGACAGGGGGAGAAAATAAACAGAGCTCCAGAGACCTATTAGATAATATTACACAGTAAAGTTATGGATGTGTAATTGGAAGGAGAGGAAAGAAAGAATGGAGCAAAAAAAATATATGAAGAAATAACAGCTAAAGATTTCCCATGCCAATTGAGACCCATATGATATTCAAACTGTTGAAAGCCAAAGGTAAACAATGTATCTTGAAAACAGCTAGAGAAAAACAACATATTACATACATAATTGCACGTATTACAATTGATGGCTAAATTCCCCTCTGAAACATGAAGGCCAGATAAAATATTATCCTTAAAGAACTGGAAGAAAAAAAACCCCATCAAACTAGAAATCTGTATTCAGCAAAATATTATTCAAGAATGAAGGCAAACTAAAGACATTTTCAGACAAAAGAAATCTAAGATATTTGGTCACAAGCAAACGTGCACTACAAAAAAAGGCTAAGTGGAAGTTTTGGGGTAGAAGAAAAATGATATCAAACAGAAACCTCGATCTTTAGGAAACAAAAAGAATCAGATATAACATATCCCTTGGTAAATACAAAAGACTATATTTTCTTTTTCTTCTTAATTTCTTTATTAACCATATGACTTTAACATTAAAATCACAACATTGCCTTGTAGGGTATATAATATATGTAGATGCGTTACATTTAATAACTATAAAATAGGAGCACCTGGGTGGCTCAGTAAGTTGGGCATCTGAGTTCAATCCAGGTATGATCTCACCATTCGTGAGTTTGAGCCCCGCACCTGGCTTTGTGCTGACAGCTCAGAGCCTGGAGCCCATGTCAGATTCTGTGTCTCCCTCGCTCAGAGCCCGATGTGGGACTTGAACCCATGAACCATGAGATCATGACCTAAGCCGAAATCAAGAATCAGACACTTAACCATCTGAGCCTCCCAGGTGCCCCAAAATTTCCTATCAGCTTCTTAGATATTGTCTTTTGCATTTTTAAGTAAAGTTTGCCCTGGCAATTAGAATGTACATCCTGGGGGTGCCTGGCTGGCTCAGTCAGTATAGCATGTGACTCTTGATCTCAGGGTTGTAAGTTTGAGCCCCACATTGGGCATAGAGATTACTGAAAAATAAAATCTTAAAAAAAAAGTTTAGAATGCACATCCTTAATTTTTCAAACTTAATATAGTTAATCATGTCCAACACTAGTTAATATATAGAAACCTTGCAACCTTAATGTCCATATCACTCTTCATTTTATAGTTAAAAGTTTTTAATGTTTATTTATTTTTGAGACATACACACACACACACACACACACACACACACACACACACAGTGCGAGCGGGGGAGGGTCAGAGAGAGAGGGAGACAAGAGAATCCAAAGCAGGCTCCAGACTGACTCCGGGCTGTCAGCACAGAGCCTGATGTGGGGCTTGAAACCACAAACCGCAAGATCATGACTTAAGCCAAAGCCAGATGCTTAACCAACTGAGCCACACAGATGCCCCTAAATAAACATTTTTTAAGAAGTATTTTAAAAAAGAATGCTAATAGGAAATGTTTAAAGACTGTAAGGAAATTAATGGAGGATATATGCCACAAAAACAGTAAATAAAAGTAGCCTGGAGTTTAATATCAGGTAAGTAGATTTCAAAGCAAAATATACTAACAAGAATAAAGAAAATACTTCAAAATAGTAAAATATAAGATTCGACGGGAAAACATAACAATCATAAGTAAATATGAACCCAATAATAGAGCTGCAAAACACATGAAGCAAAAATGGAAAGGTTGACAGTTTCATAATCATAGTTAAAAACTGCAATATGCTTTTATCAACTGATTAAAAAAACTAGAAAAAAAAAGCAAGGACATAGATTTAATCACATTACTCAACAACTGCAGAACAGTCATTCTTTTCAATTATACAGGGAATATTTACAGTATAAACCACATTTTGGACCATAAAACAAGTCTCAATTAATGCCAAAAGACTGAAATCATATAGATTATATTCCCTGACAAAAATGGAATTAAGTTAGAATCAAAAACAATAACAAAGATGACCAGGAAACATCCCAATTATTTGTGAATTAATACAATACTAAAAAAAACTTGGGGTCAAAGAAATATTACACTATAAATTAGAGAATATTTTGAACTGAACAGTTAGGAGAATACAACCCACCATGATTTGTGGAACACAGCTCAAGTAGAGTTTACAAGGAAATCTGTGACTTTAAGTGCCCATATTAGAAGAGCAGAAAGGTCTCAATTCAATAATATAAGCTTTCACTCTAAGAAACTAAAAAAAAGAGCAAATTAAATCTAAAGTAAATCAGAGAAGGAAATTATATAGATAAGTGCAGAAATCAATAAAACAGGAAAACACATTAGAGAAAATAAGCCAAATGCTCACTATTTGAAAAGATCAGTAAAACTGATAAGCCTCTAACTAGATAAGTCAAGAAAAAAAAGAAAAAAATATAAATTGCCAATATCAGAAATGAAAGAAGACATAGCAACAGTTTCTCCAGATATAAAAAGGATAAAAGGGGGCACCTAGGTGGCTCAGTCGGTTAAGCATCAGACTTCGGCTCAGGTCATGATCTCATGGTTCGTGGGATCAAGCCCCACGTCAGGCTCTGTGCTGACAGCTAGCTCAGAGCCTGGAGCCTGCTTCAGAGTCTCTGTCTCCCTCTCTCTCTGGCCCTCCCCTGCTCACGCTGTCTCTATCTCTCTCTCAAAAGTAAATAAAACATTTAAAAAAATTTTTTTTTAATAAATAAAAAAATAAAAGGATAAGAGGGATTGTTACAAATAACTTTATGCCAATAAATGGACACCTGGACAAATTTAACAAATGCACAAAACAGACATATTCCTTGAAAGACACAAAGAACAGGGCTCATGGGTGACTCAGTAGGTTAAGCATCCACCTCTTGATTTCTGCTCAGGTCATGATTTTATGGCCATGGTATCAAGCTCTGCATTGGACTCCATGCTGACAACAAAGAGCCTGCTTGGGATTCTCTTCCCCTCTCTCTCTGCCCCTCTCCTACTTACATGTACACGCATATACACGCACTCTCTCTCCCTGAAAATAAATAAACACGTTTTTAAAAAGACACAAGGAACAAAACTGATAAAGAAGAAATTAAAATAACAACAAAAACCTTGAACATCTCCAAATCTATTAAATTCAACAAAAAATTTAAAACTTTCCCACAAAAAAAGAAAAAAACACCTTCTGGCCCCAGTGGCTTCAGTCATGGATTTTATCAAAAATTTAAGAAAAAATAGGGCCACAGAGGTGGCTCAGTCATTTAAGCATCTGACTTCAGCTCAGGTCATGATCTTGCAGTCTGTGAGTTCAAGCCCTGTGTCAGGCTCTGTGCTGACAGCTCAGAGCCTGGAGCCTGCTTCAGATTCCATGTCTCAAATTATTCTCTGCCCCTTCCCCACTCACACTTTGTCTTTCTCTGTCTCTGAAAAATGAAGAAACCTTTAAATTTTTTTTTTACTTTAAGGCAAAATGAGTATCAATCCTATACAAACTCTTTCAGAAAATACAGAAAAGGGGAACTTGTTTTATGAGGACAATTTTACTCTGTTCCAAAACCAGACAAAGATAACACAAGAAAACTATAGACCAGTATCTCTCATGAACATAGACAGAAAAACCCTTAACAAAATATTAGCAAAATATAACACCATTTTTAAAAGATATACATAATGACCAGATGCAATTTATTTCAGGAATGCAAGGTTGGTATAATATTGTGAAAGGCTCAAAGCTTTCTACCTAAGACCAATAACAAAGCAAAGATGTCTGCTCAAATAACTTTCATTTACATTGTTCTGGAGGTCCTAGCCAGTGCAATAAGGAGACATAAAAGGCATAAAGATTGGGAGTGCACAGATAGCTCAGCCAGTTAAGTGTCTGACTCTTGATTTCAGCTCACGTCATGATCTCACAGTTGGTGAGTTTAAGCCCCACATTGGGCTCATGCTGACAGCATGGAGCCTGCTTGAGAGTCTCTGTGTCCCTCTCTCTCTGCCCCTCTCCCACTCATGCTCTCTCACTCTCTCAAAAATTAATAAATATTTTTAATTGAAATTTATTTATTTTTGAGAGAAAGAGAGACAGAGTGTGAGCATGAGAGGGGCAAAGACAGAGGGTGACACAGAACCTGAAACAGGCTCCAGGCTTTGAGTTGTCAGCACAGAGCCCCACATGGGGTTTGAACTCACCAACCCCCGGAACTGAATTTGTACACATTTAACTAACTGAGCCACCCAGGCATCCCAAAACATATTTTTTAAAGGCATAAAGATTAGAAAGGTAGATGTGAAACATTCTTTATTCAAAGATGACATGATGGTGTATGTTAAAACCTTAAGTAATACACCCCAAAATGCTACTAGACTAATAAGTAATGAGCATTGCGGCAGTACAAAATATAAGATCAAAATAGAAAAATTAACTGTATTTCTCTTTAGTAACACCAAATAATTAGAAAATTAAATTTGGAAAACAACTCCACAAAAATAATTAGGAATAAATTTAATGAATGATGTAATAATTGCAAAACATTATAAAGGGAAATCAAACAAGACCTAAAAAAGTACACATACATATCATTCCAAGGATTAGGAAACTCAGCATTCCTAAAATAATAATCCTCCTCAAATTGATGTATAGGTCAAAATCCAAATAAGTTTTTTTTGAAAAAAATGACATGCTGGTTTTTAAATTTACATTGAAAGAAAAGGACCTACAGTTAAAATAATCTGTAAAAAAAAAAAAAAAGAACAAAGTTGGAAGACTTATACTACTTGATTTCAAGACTTGCTATAAACTTATAGTAATAAAGAGAGTATGTCATTGGCCTAAGGATAGACATATAAATGAATAAACAGAGTAAGATCTACAGAGAGACCCAAACATATGATAGGTTGATTTTCAACAAAGACTACCAAGATAATTCAATGGAGACAAGACAGTTTTTTATAACAAATGGTGCTGGAACAACTGGATATTGTATATGGAAATAATGAACCTCAAACCTTCCCTCTTGCCAAACATAAAGATTGACCCAAAGTGTTCATAGACCTAAATGTTAGAAATTAAACTATTATATTTCTAGAAGAAAACAATGGAGAAAATATTTCTGTCATTAGGTGAGGCAAACATTTCTTAAACAGGACACCAAAAGCACAAATGATAAAAGAAAAAAATGTTTGATAAAATGGACTTCGTGATTTGAAACTTTCACTTCTCAAAAGTCAGTTAAGAAAACACAAAGGTAAGCCACCGACTAGAATCAAAACTTTTCACAAGAAAGAGCTTATATTCAGAATCAACAACTTTTACAGCTCAATAAAAAGGCCAAAAATCTAATAAAAGGGACAAAAGATTGAAAGAGACATGTCCCATAAAAAGAGATACAAATGGCCAACGAGCACATAAAAAGATGTTCAATATCACTAGTCCTAAGATAAATGCTAATTAAGACCACAGTGAGATACCACTACACACACTTTCTAGAACAACTTAAGTTATTATCAAGTCAATGCCAAGTGTTGGTGAAGATATGGGATAACTGGAACTACCTCTTACAGTCCTGGTGAGAATGCAAAATGTCACAGTCACTTTGATAAACAATAAGGCAATATCTTATAGTGTTAAATATTCATTTACCATACTGTCAAGAATTTCTACTCCTAGATGTTCACTCTAGAGAAATAAAAAATATGGCACCATGAAAATATGTATGCAAATATGTTTAGCAGCATTATTTGTAATAGCCAAAAACTGAAATCAGCCCCCATTGCATGCATACCATGGAATACTGCATAACAATAAAAAGGGTCAAAATATTAATATATGCAAAAATAATTAGTCTCAAAGACATTATGCTAAATAAAAAAAGTCAAAAGAAGATTATGTTCTAAATTGTTCTATTTATATAAATTCTAGAAAACACAACACAATAGCAACAGAAAGCAGATCTGTGTTTGCCTGGGACCTGGAGTAGAGGAAGGAGATCAAGAGCAAAGGTGCAGAGGGGCGCCTGGGTGGCTTAGTCGGTTAAGCATCCGACTTTCGCTTAGGTCATGATCTCGTGGTCCATCGGTTTGAGCCCCGTGTCGGGCTCTGTGCTGACTGCCAGCTCAGAGCCTGGAGCCTATTTCAGAGTCTGTGTCTCCCTCTCTCTCTGACCCTCCCCTGCTCACGCTGTCTCTCTCTCTCTCTCCTAGAAATAAATAAAAATATTAAAAAAAAAAAAAAAAGCAAAGGTGCAGAGAAATTGGTGCAGCCACTGTGGAAAACAGGATAGGAAGTTCCTCAAAAAAATCAAAAATAGAAATATCATATGATCCAGTAATTCCACTACCGGGTATTTATCCAAAGGAAACAAAACACTAATTCAAAAAGATATAGTCACACCTATGTTTATTGAAGCATTATTTACAATAGCCAAGATATGGAAGCAGCCCAAGTGTCCATCAATAGAAAAATGGATAAAGAATATGTGGTAGGTGGCACCTGGGTGGCTCAGTTGGTTAGACGTCCGACTTCAGCTCAGGTCATGATCTCACAATTCATGAGTTCGAGCCCCACGTTGGGCTCTGTGCTGACAGCTAGCTCAGAGCCTAGANTCAGCCATATAAAAGGATGAGATTTGGCCATTTGCCACAACATAAATGGACCTAGTGGGTTTTACACTACGTGAAATAAATCAGACTGAGAAAGAAAAATACCATATGATTTCCCTTATATGCAGAATTTAAAAATCAAAAAATGAATAAACAAAAAGAAGAAACAGACCCATTGACACAGAGAACAAACTGATGGTTGCCAGAGGGGAAGGCAATAGGGGGCTGGGCAAAATGAGTGAAACAAAATAGGATAGAGACTTTCATTTATGGAATAAGTAAGTCAGGGGAATAAAAGGTACAGCATGGGGAATATAGTCAACTGCACTGTAATAGCATTCTATGGTGACAGATGGTAGCTACACTTGTGGTGAGCATAGCATAATGTACAAACTTGTCAAATCACTATGTTGTACAACTGAAACTAATGTAATATTATATGTCAACTATACTTCAATTTTTAAAAAAAGCAAAGGCACACAAGGACTCTTTTATGATAAGGGGACTATTTGTTATACTGGTTAGGGTAGTAGTTACACTATTATATATACTTAGCAAAATTCATTTAACTCTGCCTTGAAAATGGGTGCATTTTTATATATAATTATTTCCAGGGAAAATAAAGAGAACAAAATACATGTATTCCAATATGGAGGTATGTGGCATGTTTACACTAGAAGACATAATGACATCGTCAGATGCTTGTATTTACTTATAATGAATAAGTTTGAATTTGTGAGAAATAAGATAATATTCAACTGAACTGTTTCATTTTTTTACTTTATATTTGACATTTCAAATTAAGGGTTAAATAAATATATTTCTTTTTTTTTAAAATAAATATATTTCTATATATATGTGGAATCACAAGGAACAGGCTGATTCACATATAGAGAAATGAAAGTATATTGTGTGGGTGACCCTTAAAAAATTCAAAAGAATGAAGAGATTATAAAAATATCCAACAGAAATTGATCCATATAGAAGATAAGCAAAAGATAAAAAATTACATATGATAGGGATCACAAAGAATGTCAAATAATAGAATGAACACTTTCCTAAAATTAAAAAAAATCTTGAAATTATGGCACCTGGGTGGCTCACTTGGTTAAGCATCTGACTTCAGCTTCAGCTGGTTATGCATCTGACTTCAGCTCAGGTCATGAACTCACAGTTCATGAGTTCAAGCCCTCCATCAGGCTCTGCACTGACAACATGGAGCCGTCAGCCTACTTCGGATTCTTTATCTCCCTCTCTTGGCCCCTCCCCCAAATGCGCTTTGTCTCTGTCTCTCTCTCTCTCTCAAAAATAGATAAATATTTTGAAAAATCTTAAAATTACATACTGAAAAGACACATCACAATCATTTCAGCATGGCCAATGCAGAATCATATTAGACTTAAAACTACTTTAAAGGAAAATAAAAAATCATTTGGGCAACCAGGCAAAAAGGCTAAGTCACTCATAAGGGAAAAAAAACAAGACTGTCACTAGACTTTTCAACATTTCTTAATGCCCACCTCACACTCAAAAAAATAGTGTAACATATTTAAAATACTCAAGGTAAAGAAATATGAGTCAAGGGTTTTATATCTAACCAAACTGATCTCTAAGTACAAAACTACAAACTACTTTATAAACTTGCCAAATTTGGGATACATTGGTCCTATGATCCTTTCCTAAAGAATCTATTAGAAAAAGACATTCAGACGATCAAAAAGATTGAGGGACATAATATGAGAATCTGTGATGGTCATTAGATATAAATATACCTGTAGAAAAAACCTAAACTGTGGTTATAAAGGAGACAATATAGTAAGTACAGTATAATTATCAACAGTTAGGTAGGGAAATAAGGAGTGCATATGGATATCACTGTCTAAGAGACACTGATTGGAAATAAAAGAATATTACTTTTTTTTAATTTTTTTAATGTTTTTATTTATTTTTGAGAGTCAGAGAGAGACAACACGAGCAGGGGTGGGTCAGAGAGAGAGAGAGATACAGAATCTGAAACAGGCTCCAGGCTCTGAGCTGTCAGCACAGAGCCTGATGAGGGGCTTGAACCCTCGAACTGTGAGATCATGACCTGAGCTGAAGTCGGATACTTAACTGAGCCCCCCAGTCACCCCAAAAGGATATTACTTTATATCAGATAGTGGAGTAGAAGGAGTAAGGGAGAAGAGATTACCAGATAATTTCAATGTTGTTTAATGTAGGCAACCAATAAGTACACCTCCCAAAAATGGACTAATGGTATATAAAGGTATTAGTAAAAAGTTAACCAATGAAACACACAAGCAGATAAAACCCCCTGCATGATGAAAAAGCATAGATAACGAAAGACATAAAAATAAAACAATATGATAGAACTGAAGCCAAACATATTAATAACATCGATAGATGTAAATGGGCTTAACTCACCTATTGAAAGAAAAGGATTTTCAGATTGGCTAATAAAGCAAAATCCAACACTATGCAGAATACAAGAGACACACCTAAAACAAAGAGATTCAAAAGAGTTAAAAATAAAAGGATGGAGAAAGATATATCAGGCAAACACAAATAAAAGAAAATAGGGTTCATAATCTTGATATCCAATAGGGTGGAATTGAGACCCAACAGCATTAAAATATATAAAGAAGGACACTTGCTAATGTTTAAGTCTAATATTCACAATGAAGATACTATAATTATTAATATTGATGCACCCAGTAACACAGCAATAGCCTTCATTAAGCAGCAACCTACAGGAGATGCAAGAAGAAAGAGACAAAAGAAACCACATTAATAATAGACTTTAACATACCTCTCACAATCCAAGATCAAGCAGATGAAAAATTAATAAAGGTACAGAAGACCTAAACAACATAAATAAGGTAAATCTTATAGATCTATATAAAACTCTGAACCCCAGGAAATAGAGATTACAACTTCTTTTCAAGTACACATAGAACACTCACAAAAATTGACTAAATCTTAGGCTAGAGAAAACCTCCAAAAGGTCCAAAGAATAGAAATAATGCAAATATCATCCTCAGATTATAATGCAATAAAAATAGAAATCAATAACAAAATTAAAAAACTAAAATATCCTTCCACTTTTAAGCAACTCTTGGATCAAAGGCAAAATACAAAATTAAACTGCAGAATTTCTTGAAAATAATAATAAAATCCAGACATCATCCAAATCTACAGGCTACAATGAAAGGATCAAAGAAAATATACTGCATGAAATGCTTACATCGAAAATATTAAAATAAATAAATTAGCACCCAACTCAAAAAGCTTTCTAGGGAAGACCAAAATAAAGCAAAGAAATCAAGAAAACAGAGAATTAATAGTAAATGGCAGAAATTAATTTAGGAACCAAAAAAAAACAGTAGGATCAATACATAAATCCAAAAACTAGTTCCTTCAAAAAGAAATCAACAATGGGCAAACCACTAATTCACTTAAGAAAAAAGGAGTTGCGTGGGGCACCTGAGTGGCTCAGTTGGTTAAGCATCTGACTTTGGCTCAGGTCATGATCTCACGGTTCGTGGGTTTGAGCCCCACATTGGGCTCTGTGCTGACAGCTAGCTCAGAGCCTGGAGCTTGTTTCAGATTTTGTATCTCCCTCTCTCTCTGACCCTCCCCTGCTCACACTGTCTCTCTCTCTCTCTCTCAAAAATAAATAAAACATTAAAAAAAATTTTTTTAAGAAAAAAGGAGGTGCGGTGGAGGGTGAGGAGAAAACATAAATATATAGCATTAAAATCACAATATTAGAAATGACAAGGAAGTTAAAGAAAATTTTTAGAAAAGTTCTAAAAAACTCTTTTGCAGAATTCTATAAAAACAAATTTGAAATCTGAGATGAAATGAATAATGTTTTAGAGAAATAAAACTTGCCAAAATAGACCCCAGTAGAATCAGAAATTCCAAACAGAACAAGGGTCATGGAGGGCATAGAGAAAGAAGTTAAAGAGGCCCACTACAAAAGAGCACCAAGCCAGATGGCGTCACAGGGGAACGCTAACAAACTTAAAGATCAGATAACCTCGCTGTTACCTTAATCATTCCAGAGCATAAAAAGAAAGAAAACTTCTAAACTCATTTTCCATAGTGAATACATTGTTCTCAGATCCTGACTAGAACTGACCCCAACCTCCAACCCTACAAAAATAAATGAATGAACAAACAAATGAATGAATACATAATTTTTTAAGTTTAAATTTATTTATTTTGAAAGAGAGAGAGTGCATAAGTGGTTTAGGGGCAGAAAGAGAGAATCCCAAGCAGGCTCCACACTGTCAGCACAGAGCCCAATGCAGAGCTCCATCTCACAGCTGGTGAGATCACCACCTGAGTCAAAATCAAGAGTCAGGTGCTTAACTGACTGAGCTGCCCAGATGCCCCCATAAATAATTTTTTTTTTAAATCTGTAGACCAATCTAACTCATGAGTATCAATGCAAAAATTATTAAATAAATTATGACAAAATCCAATCCAGCATATTTATACAGTTAACAGAGGTCATGGCTTCCATATATACAGAAAATTCACTGGCGCCTCGGTGGCTCAGTTAGTTAAGCGTCCGACTTCAGCTCAGGTCATTGTATCACGGTTCGTGGATCTGTGCTGACAGCTCAGAGCCTGGAGCCTGTCTCGGATTCTGTGTCTCCCTCTCTCTCTGACCCTCCCCTGCTCATGCTGTCTCTCTCTCTCTCTCTCAGAAATAAATAAAACATTAAAAAGTAAATAAAGAAAATTCAGCACCAGTCAGGTTTTTGCAAAAAGTTCAATAGCATAGAAACTGATGGATACTTCCTTAGTAAATTATCTCAGCCCCAAACAATTGCTTATTTAATAGAGAAATACTAGAGGCTTTCCTACAAAAATTAAAAACAAGGCAAGAATACCCACTCTCTATGCCATATTTAACATTGTGTTGGAGATATTCACCATTGCAATTAGAAAAGAGAAAGCAATTCAAGATATAAGAATTGGAGAGAAAAGAAAGGATAAAATTATTTCCTGTTCCAGAATGTATAATTATATATATTGAAAACCCAAAAAAATAAATGGTAAACCACTACACAAAGAAAATAATTTAGTAAATAAGATTATAAAATTTGCATACAAAGATCTATAGCCTTCATGTAAAAAAGTTTAAAAATGGAAGATAGACACCAATTATGATAGAGAAAAAGAAAAGTACTAAACATAAACTTAACAAAAAATTCCAAAGCACCCCTAAAAAGGCGTGAAAAGACTTGAACAAATGGAAGGACATGTTGTTAGATAATAAAATTCAATATCCTGGGGTGCCTGGGTGGCTCAGTCAGTTAAGCATCTGACTCTTGATTTCAGCTCAGATCATGATCTCACGGTTGGTGACTTCGAGCCCCATGTTAGGCTCTGTGCTGACAGCCCGGAGTCTGCTTGGGATTCTCTCTCTCCTCTCTCTCTCTCTCTGCCCCTCCCCTGCTTACACACCTGCATTTTCTCTCTCTTTCAAACTAAATAAATAAATATTTTAAAAATAAGATTCAAAATCCTAAAGATATTAGTTCTCTCTAAATAAGTTATTTTCTAATTTTAATGTGATACTCCTAAAAATGTCATCAGGCTTTTTTCTGGAGGTACATAACTTTATTATAAAATTAATTTGGAAGACTGAAGAGGAATAACCAAAAAAGTCTGGAAAAGAAGAACAATGTTGAGTAGGGGCAGGGGATTCTAACAAGATTCTCTACAAAAATTTTAGCCTCCAGTAAGAACAACAACAACAAAAAGCAATAAGGGTCAAAAGGAGTAAGCACTGTCTCTCTATGAATAAGTCATGACAAGTTCACTTCAATTTCTTATTATTTTTAGGGACCTAGACAGCATATCAAAGGAAAGCTGATAATAGAGTATATACACCTCAGGAAAGTGGGATGCCCCTGACTACTCAACTGTAAACTCCTCTAGAGCCTAATACAGAGTCTGACACATTGTAAGCATCCAATAAATATTTGCTGAATAAGTGAATGGACAAGTTGATGAAATATGGATTGCTTGTTACCACAAAAGAAATGGAAAAACAAGACAAAAATATAATGTATGAATTGAAAAAAAGCTAAAAATTCTAAATAAAATGGTTGAGATTTCCACACTACAGAAAGCAAGCTTATTGATAAAAATACATTTTGCTTACTGTACTTTTTGATGCAATATACATTTCAGTTCTAACCCAACATATGTGCCCATCTATGAATAGCTACTCCTATCTTTTGAGAATATAAGCAATAAATGTGAGTTTACAACACAACAATACTACAAAATGAAAATCCCAACGTAAAGCCTACTTATTGGTTGAGTAATCAATACATAAAACTTGAACAGATGTATTATCAAAGGATCCACATCAAATTACAGCATAGAGTCCCTGACTTCAAATGTATTGTCACTTTATCGTAAGAAGAACAGTTGGCTGCGTACTGAAAATTGTCTACCAATTAGGAATCATAATTATTATGCTGAATATAGTAACAGAAAATTTTAGCTAAGGAGAAAGAAACAAAAACACAATTAACATTCAGAAAAGGTATAACTTGTTATATAAATACTATGAAATTTGATTTAGCAAATATGTTTTATATACTGTTAAAGTACATTTTATTTACTTGTAAATCCAATTGAAAGCATGCATTCTATAGTTTATATTCACAATGTATTGAATGCAGAACTTCACATTAACAAAAATGTGAAATCTTCAAATTAATGTATCCAAAAATTGGATTATGTAATCCTTCTTTATAAAAGACATTTAATTCACTCTCAAATCATTTTTACTTTGAAGAAACGGCTTCTGTGCATACACTGTGCTCTAGACAATGGTGTTTGCACACTGGCAACACAGAAATGAACATAATACAGTCTATACATAAAGTAAATGAGGTCACCTAACAAGAAAACAAATTATTCCCTACAGTGTGAGTACACAGGAGGGGCGTACAAGGGAAGACTGGCAATCAGGCAGGGCTTCCAAGCTAAATATTGGACAAAAGAAAGGCAAAGAAGAGAGCATGGAGACAAAGAAAGCATTTCAGGCAAAAAAAAAAAAAAAAACCACAGTACATTGGAGGAACTGGAAAAAAAATCCAATGTAACTAGATCAAAGAGTTGGGCAGCAATTTAGTTGCATGGGCTAGAATCAACAGGGGTTGGTGATTTGTTGAATCTCTGTAATAACAGAGAGTAGGAGAAGTTTAAGAAGTCTCCTCAGTTTTTTCAGTTGGGTGAATGAGTAGATGGTGGTGCTATTCAGTAAAATGAGTAATACATACAGAAGAACAAGCGTGGGGCAGAAGACAAAGAGTTTGGGTGTGAGATGCCTACAGGATGCCTGGATAGAGATAGAGGCTTTTGTTCAAGAGGCATGTTTAGACTCTAAAATTGTATCTGGGTGCCATCCACATAGAGTTGATCATTGATACCATGAAAGTGAATGAAATCAAGAATCTGTGCAATTTAAAAAAGGAGGGGGGAACCTAATGACAAAATGCTGTTCATAAAAGATAGGGAGAAGAAAGTAGCCATAAGGGAAATAATTGAGTAGAAACAGCCAGAAAAGAAAGAAGAAAAGGAAAGTTCAAATTTAAAATGTGGCAACTACTGTCAAATGATGCAGAGAAACCATGTAAGACAAGAGCTAAAAACCATGTGTTTTTTGCTACCCCAAATATGGCTAATAACCATATTCCAATTTTTGCATATGTAATAAAACTAGTTTTCTCTATAAGAGGTTAGCAATGTTGTTGTGCCAAGATTTCTAAACAACTACAAGTTGCAGTGCTGTTCAAAGAGGTGTTTTTCTATTATAATATTAGTAATACAGTAATACTCTATATATAGTAATATAATGTACATAAAAACTTTTTAACTATCAATTTCTCTAAATATGACCTTTAAAATGCATGGGACACGGCCAAGTTCAACTTCAAATCATAGTGCTAATTATCTCTACTTTTAAAAGTGGTTTTCATATAATCAAAAAGATTTTTTTACTAAGATAAAGATATTGAGTAAGATTGGGGCACCTGGGTGGCTCAGTCAGTTAAGCATCTGACTCCAGCTAATGTCATGATCTCAACAGTTCATGAATTTGAGCCTTGCATCGGGCTCTCTGCAGTCGGCACAAAGCCCTTTTTTTTTTTAATTTTTAACGTTTATTTTTTATTGACAGAGAGAGACAGAGCATGAGCAGGGGAGGGGCAGAGAGAGGGGGAGACACAGAATCTGAAGCAGGCTCCAGGCTCTGAGCTGTCCACACAGAGCCCGATGCGGGGCTCGAACTCACAAACCACAAGATCACGACCTGAGCCGAAGTCGGACGCTTAACCGACTGAGCCACCCAGGTGCCACAACACAGAGCCCACTTTGGATCCTCTGTTCCACTAACTCTCTGCCGCTCCCAAACTCATGCTCTCACTCTCTCTCGCTCTCTCTCAAAAATAAACATTCAAAGAAAATTTTTTTAAATGTTGAGTAGGATAAGTACATTAAAAATAGCATATATTCACATTTCTATAATTAGCTTTTTTGAACTTACACTCAGAGGCTAATTTCCAAAATTGACAAACATTTTGATGGATTTTTATATAAATGATTTGTGTTTATCAACTACTACACTGTCATTATAATACAAAAGGTGATGGATAGGGACTTCATGCTTTAGAAATCCTCTGTTTAGGTGATTAGCCAGTGTCTTGCTAGATATACCGAGCAGAGGAATTGCCATGCAGAGATCCCCTCCCACCTAAAATGGGTTAGGCTGAATGCTACAGAGGAGACCCAGAGACAAGGAAAGGAGAATAAAAATAGTCTAATAGACCATGTCCCATTTAAATAGCATCATGGTTACTTTTTTCCCTGCTACACTCTTGGCGGGGGGAGGGGGGAGTGTAGATCCAAATTTATAATTATCCTCATTTTAGCAGCAAGCATAAAATTTTATACTTGATAATGATGATAATAATAATAGCTAACATTTATTAACCCCTCATTATGTGCCAGGATTCTGTGCTAAGCACTTTTTCATGGACATGGTCTTCACAACAACTCATTTTAATCTTCACAACGACTACAACTATCCCCATTTTATAGATAACGCAGTCGAGGTTTAGAGAGGTTAAGTTAACTTGTCCAAGGTCACAGAGATTGCAAGAAGCAGAGCCAGAATTTATACTTAGGCAGGAGTCTGATTCTAGAATCCCAACTCTTAACTTCTGCTGTTATTGAAAGAAGCTTGTTTTGAAAGAGCACATCCAAACTACTCCAGATTATTCCATTTTAACTCTTAGAAGACAGAGAAAAGGAAAGGAATGGATTCCTTAGTACCCCAAATAAAAGAATAATAAATTCTTATTTTTGTCATTTCTGATTCTATATCAACTACAAAAACATTTTCACTACAGTGAATGTTGTAAGAAAAAGAAGCATTTGGAGGATAAGTTTTAGCTATGTGCAGTCACCTTAAGAAATGGCTAGGAAGCTTTCACCTTCTATTACGACGTTTTGCACATAATACAGGAAACAGAGTGAATGTATAAAAACAGCTCCAAACTATACTGTAGCTAAAACTAGCCTCTCTTTCATCATTATTGCCTATTTCACACAAGAAAATATCACTACATAAAAATTAAATAATTTTTCACATATCTGTGATACTTTACATTTCAAAGGTAAATCACGTAATCTGTTTAGGTTGAAATCCAAGTGCTTCCTCTTGCTGGTTCAACCAAACTATGTCCACTTCCTGCACTAGGGAAACCTCTACCTACATCAAGACACCTCAGGAAGAAGAGCAACAGAAATAATATTGTGACATTATATTAAACCTCATTCTTCCCCTTGGTCCTTAGGCAAGTGGTACCTTGCATACATACTCCTGAATGCAGAGGATAAATAAACTCTGTAGTTCTGTTCTGGTGGTCTTCATAGCCAGTATAAGAGAGAAAAATCTCGTAGCCTTCCCTTCTTTCTCCTTCCTCCTAGCCATATTCCTACCAAATCCAAGGATAAAATGCCACAAATCTGCAACTTCTCTTTATTAAAAAGTATTCACCCTTCATAAACATCAACCACGCAGCTTTTCATGTGTTTGCTCTATTTTCAGGTATACAACGTGCACTCGAGTGACAATCCATTCATGTTAGTGCATGTAAGACAGGAAAAAAAAAAGAAATTTTTGACTTCCCTTCACTATAAAGATACCTAAAAACACCCAAAGCATCCTTATCCTTTTCACAGCCTATTCCCATTTACCTTCTTTGCCTTCCAGAACACTTAGGACAAAGATAGCTGCTACTATTATTCCTTACTTCATAGATGGAAACTCTGAGGCACTAAAGTATTAAGTTAATTGCCCACTGTCTCTCAGTTAATGAGAAGGGCATGCAAAACTCAGATCCACATGTTCTAGCTTCAAATATGGTGTCTTTTCCATCATCTTCAGGGGGAAAAAATCTGTTTTACAAACACTTCTAAAACAGCTTCTTACCTACACAACTACCTGCACTAGACAACCAAATCCACTGGTAGATTTTATTCATCTTGGCATTAACTGCCCAAGAAAGAGACAAGACAATGCATCCAGTGCATCTCAAACACAACAAGGAAAAGAAAACACAGGAAGAAGACAGTAATACTCACTGGCTTTAACCTGAAGTTACGTAATATATAATTATAAAATCAAATGACAGGTGGTGGGTTTTTTTAACAATATACTACAATGAAACCTTCAAGGGTGTGATATCCTCAAGTGGGAAGTTCACGCTGATTTCAACTATGTTACCATTACTCAAAACATAATGCATTCAATTTCTTTAAAGCCTCTGTAGAAACAAAATTTATCTTTGAGGTTTAGATTTAACTTTTGAAAATAGGCCAAAAAATTCATAAAAGCACTTTCTAACTAGAAGAGATGGACTATTAAGAGGGAAATAGCTATCATTTATTGAGTTCTTCTATGAGCTAGGATCACTACTCAATCTTCCATGTGTATTCCCTCGTTTATAATCACAACAATCCCATCAGCATTATTACCCAAGGTTTAGAGATGAGGAAATAAAGTTTAGAGACGTCAATTATCTTGCCCAAGGTCAAACATTAAATGGCAGAACTAGGATTCAAACTCAGGTGTTCCAGATTCCAAAAATAACATTGTTAAGATGTACAAGCACTGGGTGGTAGGTGGGCATAGACAATCTCTAATGAACCATCAATCTGGGAATTCTATGAGCCTTCAGTTCATTTCATCTATCTGGTGAATAAGCAGCACACTGCATATGCGCATCATATACAACATAATGCCCCACAATAATGAGACTACTGTTTTGGGTGGCTCACAAAATGGCTTTAATAGCCATTCCAAAGAAGAATTACAAAGACTTTTAAATAGTGACAGGAAAGCATTATCAACATAACTGTGTACTTCTTTGAAAGAAACAAGAGTCAATTAAATGAACCATTTCTGGCATATTTGTTAAAAATTCAAATTCATTGCTTAATAAAAACATCTTTTATTTACAAACATAACCTTAAGTTCTGAATCCCTCAAGTGCACTCAGGGAAAGATTTCACATTAAGCAACCTAAGAGGTACATATCAACGGCCTACAAATGCGCACTGCATTAAGAGAGGCTATGGTAGCATATTAGAAACTTCCTCTGTCCACAAGAAGTTAGCAGGTTGTTTCCAACCAAACACACAGTCAATCATTACTGGGACAACTAAAATCCTCTTGCTATTTGTTGCAGTTTGTGTGAGCTGCCCTACAAAGGAAACCTCTTTGGAAAAATAATTAGATCATTTTCCCAGAGCCCCTTTCACCTTCATACAAAGCACCAACTCTTGCTTTAACCTATGGTTAGGGTTAGTTTTGCATTAGTGTAGGTATTCCGGAGTTGATTTTCCTCACACTGGTCCAGAATTCTGCCTGACTCCCGGCTCCCTCCCCCTTCTCTCCTTTCTTGCCTCTCCAACCCGAAGTGGAAACTGCAGACTCAAACTCCCCTATGGCTCCAGCACCTAGAACTGGGCATGCTCAGAAGGCCAGGCAGGCTTTGGTTGCACTGACAGTTCTCCGCCCCTGATTTGCCGCTGCCCCCCTTCCCCCACTCCAACAAGAGATACTGAAATGTTTATCGGAAAGATATGAGGCCTCTTTTTCCCGAGAATGACCCCATTTTAATTTCATTTCGCAGGGTCTTTCAGTCTTGCCCACAAGCCCGAGAAGACCGCATTATTTTTCAGCACTGGGCAC
>NW_027532747.1:8669269-8669449 GCF_008692635.1 Crocuta crocuta
CAAACGCCGCAACTGCAATAGCTCCCAGCCGGAGGCCGGGCCGGAACGCCGGGCCGGCTGCTACTTACACTGCTCCGCTTTGGTGGACATGGTGCTGTCCAGATGGAAAGGCTTTGCCCCAAAATCTGTGTCGTGTGAGCTCCCTCGCTCCGCCAGCGATGTTGCGAGGAAAAGAGCGCA
>NW_027532747.1:8669517-8681601 GCF_008692635.1 Crocuta crocuta
TTAGGCCCGTGTCGCTACCATTCGGACAAAACGCACATCAAATTGCAGAATTCGGTCCCGGAAGGTTAGGAAATCGCCCCCGGAGAAATGGGTGGGATTTAATAGGCGGCCAAAGGCTTCCTGTCCGTCCCCTCCTGGAGCTGCCCGCGTTGATGTGGGCGGGGAGACCGAAAGGAGAGAGCAAGCTGCGGCTCCTGGTGAAATGGGAAAATGGGCTCGACCGGGGGAGGAGTATTTCCATTCATAAGGCGCTCGGAGGGGACGGGTGTTTCCCAGAGAAAAGCCTCTTAAAGTGCCGGAGTCCCCAACCATTTGGATCTCCCATCGGCGTTCTCCGGGCCTGTAAATCCTGCTCCCGGAGCAGCCCCCGGGACCTCAACGGGATGACCGGTGAGGGACACAGGTGCGTCCCACGCTTGGTCTCAACCTCCCGGAGGAAGGAGGGGGAGGCGGATCCGGGGCGGGCTGGAGACAGCCGGGGCCGGAGGGCGGCGAGGACGCTCCTGAGGACCGCGAGGAAGGAAATGCACAAGTAACCCTCAGCAAGGCTTCCCGGCGTGCTGCGGTCCGTGCCCTCTGCCTCCCCTCTCTGATGGGCTCTCCTGCTGATGATTAGTATGGGAGGTCCCACTGCCTGGGGGCTGGGAGACGACTTAGAAAGTTGGGGCTGAGAAAGGAGGAGAATTCCGCGCATGGTGAAGCTGGAGGGCCACAGAAAAGGAAAATGAAAGATCAGAGACGGAAGGAACCCAGGTGTGCTCCCTTGCAACCACCCAGGAGGAAATTGGCACGTGAGGAAGTCCCTCGGCTGAAAAAACAAAGCCAAAGGAAAGGGGCATCATGCAGATTAATAGGAAGATACTTAAAGAATCAACTAAGGAGTGAAGGGGCGTTCTGAGCCTGCACTTAGAGACAGGAAGAACCAGATTCAAGACTTAACTCATTTCAGTCTTTTAATCCCCTTGACTCTCAGGTTCTGCATCTGTAAAATTAGAATAAAACCTGCTTGGTCGCTTAAAGACTTATTGGGCAGATCAAATGGTCATGGATGTGAAAGTCCTTCTAAATTAAAGTTCTTTTCATTAAAAGTCTTTTTTTTAAATTAAAGTACTGTACATTTGCCAACCGCTGTGACCATTCTTAATTCAAATAACCTAAATACTTTGTGAAAGCTAAGGAGCAATGATCAAAGCACGTTGATTTAGCAAACGCTATGGCAACAATACTGTAAGAGTTGGCCAATTAATGCTAATAACTGTGGTAACTAAATCAATATTTTTCCATCTCACCAAAAAAGAATAATCCTTGGGGCGCCTGGCAGAGTCAGTCAGAAGAGCATGTGACTCTTGATCTCTGAGCTGTGAGTTCAAGCCCCAGATTGGGTTTAGAGATCACTTAAATGAAATTTTTAAATAAAGTAAAAATAATTTAACAATTAGAAAATTAAAAACTTAAGAAGAATAATCCTTATTTTAGGGGAAAGGATGTTAAATTAAATATGATATGTACAACATATTCAAAATAAATCTGACAATTAAAAAAAAATGTGACCACATATCAAGAAAAGATGTTTCTGAATAGCCTAAAAAAGTCTTCTGACAGCAAGGAAATTGTCCATTGTGACATACACAGTAGCCAAGCCTCATAGTATCAGCAAAAATGTTAGCAATTTAGCTCTTTGAGGCATATACACAACAACTAAGACTATATCACCTCACTGACTGACAGGTTGGTCTGGCTAACTGGGCTGATCATCCTACACCATTGTTCATTCCCAAAGATACATTCCACAGAAAAGTTTCATTTTTCAGTCAAAGATAAACAATGATGTAAAGAATAATGCTGAAGAGTTAATTTGGGGTTAAAAATAAGTTGGAACTATTCTGAAAGAAAATATGAATATAATATAAATCTTTGAAGATTTCAAGCATTGTGTGATTAAAAGAAGGCTCAATGAGTTATTCAGAAATTTCTGGAAGGCTTGAGACTTTGATAAAGAAAACAACTAGAAAAAAAATTTAATGGTTTCTGATAACCCAGAAACAAAGCAACAATGTGTTGGAAACTACTCTCCCATGGCCTGCTTACTAACCTTGCTGTTTGTATAAATTAAGCCTCCTGCTACCCCTCTGAGAGTATATAACACTGTTAAGGGGTACAGACTCAGGAGTTAGATAGCCTGAGATTGACTTCCAGCTCTGCCTCAGTGTGACCTTGAGCAAGTTACTTCTCTATGTCTCAATTTCCTTACCTACAAAATACTCATAATAATATAGCTACCTCAAAGGTTGTTGTCAGGATTAAATGAGTCTAGAATAATCCCTGACACATTTTAAATGACATGAGAATCTAGAATAATCCCTGACACATGCAAGTGTTTGCTTTTGTTGGCATTATTGTTCAAGCAGTTCAAACGTACCCATTCCATTAAGGCTAGTTCTGTTTCAAAACCTGAAATCATCCATATAATTGATACTCTAATTAACAACCTAGGCTCTTACAACCTCAAACTTCGAACATGCCTATTGAGCTAATTCACTACCCTGGATCATATCCATTATCCGTTTTCTCCACTCCAATAGATGGCCTAAATTACTACTTCAAAGAAACAAAGATGAACCTCTACTTCTCTTTGTCTCCCCTACCTGTGTCAACCTTTCTTTCTTTTATTCTACTGCAAAAGGAGAGCCTCTCCTCATTGCCAGGTGAAATGCCCTTTTCTAAAACTATACCTGTAATTAAAAATGCTCCCATGAATTGTCCCTTCTTTCCAGCATTTTAAGTCTCTATCTTTTCAATGGATTGTCCCAGTCTGCTCACAGCATGAATCCTGGAAAAGCTGTACCTGTCACAATACTGAATAAGTGATCTCCATTTCTCCACCTACTGCCTCCATTTCTTCAGCATCCCACCTACTAGCAACTCTTTGCTGAAACAGTTTCTTTCAATAGTCACAAATTTCCTAATAGTCTATTACAATTATCTTATCTCTTGGTGACTAATTCCAGCATTTCAAATATCTCCCTATTTATTTTTAAAACTACCTCTTCCTTTAAGTTCTATGCTACAATGTTCTGGAAAATCTTCCCCAAACCTTTTGGTGTTCTTTTGTTTAATGAAGTTATTGCCCACATAAAAATATAAAAAGCAGGGGCACCTGGGTGGTTCAGTCAGTTAAGTGTCCGACTTCAGCTCAGGTCATGATCTCACGGTTCGTGGGTTAGAGCCACGCATCGGGCTCTGTGCTGACAGCTAGCTCAGAGCCTGGAGCCTGTTTCAGATTCTGTGTCTCCCTCTCTCTCTGACCCTCCCCTGCTCACGCTGTCTCTCTCTCTCTCTCAGAAATAAATAAAACGTTTAAAAAAAATTTTTAACAATATATAAAAAGCAATGTAACCACAAATTTTGCCACTACCCAGTGCCATAGATCTTAATATTTTGTCATATTTTCATTAGATCCTTTATTTTAAAGAAATAAAACATCTTATTTTTTAAGATTTTTAAAAATTTTTTAACATTTGCTTATTTTTGAGAGACAGAGAACGAGCAGGAGAGGGGCAGAGAGAGGGAAACACAGAATGAAGCAGGCTCCAGGCTCTGAGCTGTCAGCACAGAGTCCAATGCGGGACTCAAACCCATGAACTGTGAGATCATGACCCAAGCCAAAATCAGATGTTTAACCAACTGAGCCACCCAGGCGCCCATAGATTTTGTTTTTTTAAGTAATCTAGACACCCAGGGTAGAGCTCAAACTGACAACCAAGATCAAGGGTCACATGCTTTACCAACATGAGGCAGCCAAGCTCCCCAAGAAATAAAACATTTTAGATTCATGAGAAGCCCCCTGAAAACTCTTCTAATTTTGTGGTTAATCAAACCTTCATATATCTATACTATTTAATTATTCATTCAGCAAATACTTATTGAATACCTATTACATATATTCCTGGAGGTACTATAGTGAACAAAGAAAACACCAATCTGCCTTCATGGAGCTAATAGTCTAGTGCAAAAGAAAAAAAAAGTTAAATGAAGTAAACATATAGTACATTAAATACTGAAAATTGCATAAAAGAAAAAATGCTAACCCAGGTAAACAAGATAGGAAATGTTTAAAGAGATTGGTATTCTGGATAGGGTACAATTTTAGATAGGGTTGCTACAGACATACTCTCTCTATATATATATCTGTATCCAAAACAATATGAGTTGTTTCACATATTTTTTAAATTTATATAATTAATACTATACCATACATATCTTTCTGAGACTTAACACTTTTCAGTCAACATCGAACTTTGACTTAGTCACATTGGCACATATAGCACTAATTTATTCATCTTTACTATTGTATAGGATTTCATTTTATAAATATCCCACAATTTATTTACCTCCTGTCTTATTGATAAACATATGGGTTATCTTGCCATTTTTCCTATTATCAAAAAAAAATGCACTGATCATTCTTACATATGTATTTTTGTGCAAAAAATTGTTTCAGGATATTCTCAACTTCAACTTTTACTAGCTATTGCTAAATTCCTCACTAAAATTATTGTATCAACCTATACTCCCCTCTAGGTTCCACTTGTAGTATGGCCAAATAAATTATTCCTGGACCTACCCTTTCAAAGATAACAGCTATGGACTGAGTAAAATACAAAAACAAAACATAACATAACATAACCTACCTGAAGCAATTGAAGACTAATCAAAAGCAGGTAGATTCTGGAGAGGTGTTAACACTTGGAAGAAGTGAATGGCCCAGGAATATGGGTTTCCATTCTTTATGGCTTGTAGCCTGGATGATGGCTTTAGTTCATGCCACACAGGGTGGCTAAAATTCCAGTAGCTTGCTCACAGGTATTTTTGGTCTGAATTACCAAAGCACGTAGTTTAAAACAATCCTATCTACTGGAAATGGAAAGGGGAACCCCAAGGAAGGGAGAGCCAGAGGGAAGGAAATGTAAATTATGTGTCTGCGTCCAAGTCTCTAGCTGATCCCTGAACCACAGACATGCAGGACTGTGCAAACAATGACAATGCAGCTAGGAATAAAAGAACCAAACTCAGACTTAAGCTGCCACCCAAGAGTTAGTTTTGAGTTTGAGTCTATTTAAATTATCTACTAAAAAAATAAAAAATAAACACCTTTTAGAGGAAACTAACAAAATACAGAGTCTTCACAGCCTAACATTCACAATGTCCAGAATACAATTCAAAGTTATTTGACACATAAAAAATAGGATCTTTTCTCAAGAAAAAAAAGAAAAAAACAAGATCCAGAGTTGGAATTAGCAGACGAAGATTTGAAAGCCTAATTCTGCTCAGTGAGGCAAAAGAAAATATGTGCATAATAAGTGAAAAGAAAGGAATGCCAGCAGAGAAATAGAAAGTTTTTTTTTTATAAAAGAGCCAACTGGAAATTTTAGAACATAAAAATACGGTATATCTAATTAAAATTTCACTGGATGGGCTTAGTGTTATAAAATAAATGAAATAGTAAAGCTGAATATAAATTTGTGGAAATTACCTAATATGAAGAACAGAGAAAGGGGAAAGATGGTACAGAATGAATACTGCCTTGGGACCTTTGGGTCAAAAGCAAAATATCTAACATGTGTGTAGTATTAGTCATAGAAGGAAAAGACAGAACAGGCAGGAAAAAAATACTTAAAGAAATAATGGCTGGGGGGAAAATGTTATTTCACTGCTTTCTGGAATCCCCTATTGATGAAAAGTTTGCTGTCACTCTAATTGCCTTTATTAAATAATCCATTTTTATCTCTCAGTAGCATTTAAGACATTATTTTGATCATCAGTGTTCTGCAGATCCACTATGATGTGTCTATCTGTAAATTTATTTTATATTGTTTGGTATAAGAGTACATTTTCTATCTCAGAAGTCATGACATTTTTCAATTCTGGAAAACGTCTACCATTTTCTCTTAAATATTTGTTCTCTACTGCTTCTTCCCTTTTCTTCTTGAGGAATAACTATGTGATATTTCATAACTTTTCATTCTATCCATATCTCCTAACTCCTTGTTCATATTCCTTATCTTTTTACCTTTCATGGAGCATTCTGAGTAAATTCTTCAGAATTATCTTTTAATTCACTAATTCTCTTTGTGTCCAATCTGATGTGTGTCCCAACTATTGAGATTTTAATTTCAACGATGTAAATTTTTCATTTTTATATATTTAATTATATTACTTATAATTACTTGTTCTCGTTTCATGTATGTTTGATATTTGTTCATATTTTTTTCTATGGATTTTAGTCCCTTATTTAATCTAAAACATACTTGTTTTAAGATCTTTGATAGCTTGTTCCATTAAAAATAGATTTATTTATATTGAATTCATCTTATAATTTTTTCTTGCCCATGTTTCTTGCCATTGGACTTATTTATGTAATCTTTGTTTTAATGTATCTTATTTAAGAGGCTTTTTGTTCTTATTTTTATTTTTCTCTCTTTTCCTCTGTGTTCAACCTTTCCTTAACAGTTCCTATGCCAGCAGATATGATTGTTAAATAGAGATATCACAAATCCAGCAACAAGTGATTGGGCAGTTTTGATTCAGTCCAAGTCTCAACGCTGTCTCAATTATCTTCCTGAATCTCTATGTTTACAGTGTGCTCTAAGCTATATGTATCCCAAGAAGGAGTCAACAGGTTTTTTTCAGACTCTTTTTAAGGTGGAGTAGGTCTGGGGAAAGCAGAAGACTTCAATCAGTAAGTGTAGTTCTAGTTCCTGTCTTACATGAAAGACTTTTTTTTAAATGTTTTTTATTTATTTTGTGAGAGAGAGAGAGCGTGAGCAGTGGAGGGTCAGAGGGAGAGGGAGACACAGAACCCGAAACAGGCTCCAGGCTCCAAGCTAGCTGTCAGCACAGAGCCCGATGAGGGGCTCAAACCCACGAACCATGAGATCATGACCTGAGCCAAAGCCAGACGCTTAACCGACTGAGCTACCCAGGTGCCCCTTACATGAAACACTTTAAACCCCATTACCTTGGAAGAGCTAAACCCAAAATACCATTGCCTACTTTCAGCCTGGAGTCCAGCAGGCTTGTGACATTAACTCTACTCAAAATTTCTCTTTCAGTTGTTTGTAGTACAAATTGGTATTTATCTTGTTTTGAACTCAGCCATATTTTATCTATCATTCCTATAAGCTTAGGCTCAATGCATAAATATACTATCATCTTGGCCAAGTACAATCTGACTACTTCTCCATTGACCCCTCCTTCATCTTTGGCATTCTAATCCCCCAGATGGGAGTCATTTCTCAAAGCGTCAGCCTTGGAATTCTTATCTTTTCTCTAAACCTCTTCCTCCTCCAGATATATCATCCACTCCCATGCTTCAACTACAACTTACATGTTGAAAATTCTCAATTCTCTTTATTTTTCCCCAGCCAGTCTGCCAAGATTCAAGCTCAAATTTTTAACTATTTGATAGATGTTTATATCTGGATGTCCCGTTAGTACCTTAAATTCTATATACTTAAACTGTGCATTATTTTCTTACCCCCCATCAACACCTTTTCTTGATTTTATTTATCATAATGGAGCCATTATTCTCAGTGTTACCTAGACTTGAAATCTCAATGTTGTTTTATTCTCCACTATACCTCATCCATATACACTAATCAGGCTTTGCTATGGACTGAATGATGTCTCCCCCATCAAATTCATATATTAAAGCCCTAACGCCAAGTGTGATGATATTGGAAGGTGAGGCCTCTGGGAGGATTAGGATTAGACAAAGCCATGAGACTGGGGCTCTCATGATAGTATTAGTGTTCTTATAAAAGCAGGAGGAGACAGAGCAGAGCTTGCTCTCTTTCACTCGCTCTCACATGTGAAAACACAGTGAGAAAATGGCCATCTTCAGCCACCCTCACCAGGGAACTAAATCGCCCAGCACCTTAATCTTGGATTTCCCAGCCTCCAGAACTGTGAGAAATAAATTTCTGTTGCTTAAGCCATCCAGTCTATGATATTCTATAGTATTAGTGAACTAATAAAGACTAAGTCACATCATTTCTCTTTCAGAATCATCCTTGAGTTCAATTCTTTCTTGCCATATTTTTTACTATAACACTAATCCATTTCTTCTTGATCTCATATCTGAATCATTGAAACTTCTTCCTTAGTAGTTCCCTAATGTTACTCACTCCGCTGTAATCCATTCTTCATGCTCCTCCAAGATTAATCACCCTAAAGTAGTATGTACCATAGATCCTAGTACCCTATCTTATAGTCAAACTGATCCTTGTGATTTCTCATCATTAAGCCTTTATTCATGTCCTTCCCCTTGCCTAGAATTCCTTTCTGTACATTTCCACATATTAAAAGCCTACCTCTGCTGTTCAACGGCTTATTTTAGCCATAAAGATCCTCAGCATTCACTGAGAAAAAAATTGCTCCTTCAGAAAAAAAATTAAAAAAAACTCCCATAATGCTCTGCCTGTCCTATTCATGTGGCACTTATTTGTTCACTTATACCACACACTTATGCCATCTATTTACTGTTAGTTCCTTGGAGATGGGGTCATTAACAAACCCACATCAAACCTAGCAAAAGGCTTACCCATAAGAACAGTAAAAAGAATTAACCTTTGAGATAAATTGTCATTCAAATGCTGGCTCTGCCACTGCTTAACCTTGGGCATATTAAATTTCTCTAAATACTAAATCTGTCATATAGTGTGCCTGATACCCAGAAGCTTTTTAGGTATTTGACCCAAAACAGCCTCTACTGAAAGAGTGTAAGAAGGGGTGCCTGGGTGGCTTAGTCGGTTAAGCGTCCAACTTTCGCTTAAGTCATGATCTCGCAGTTCGTGGGTTCGAGCCCTGTGTCGGGCTCTGTGCTGACAGCCAGCTCAGAGCCTGGAGCCTGTTTCAGTCTGTGACTCCCTCTCTCTCTGACCCTCCCCTGCTCACGCTGTCTCTCTCTCTCTCTCCTAGAAATAATAAATAAAACATTAAAAAAAAATAAAAAAAAAAAAATGAAAGAGTGTAAGAAGTTCCTTCCAAAAAGATTCCCCCTCACAGAAAGGTAAACAAAAATGTTTTCAAAATGAGCAAGTTAGTCATGGCAAGTGAAGAGCACAGATACATAAATAGGCAAGTAGGGATCCCTGAGATAGGTCAATGGTAGACCACTGCACAAAGACCGACAGACTGAGCTTCTAAGGTCCCTAAAACTCCAAGAATTATGAATGACCACCTCATTCCAGGCTCTATCTCAGCTTGTCATGGTTCCCAGTCTTCCTCAGGCCTAGTAATTTAGCTTTTCCCATACAACTATTAACTAAGATTCCTGTTTCCCACATTCACATGCACACAAGCACACACACACACTTCCTTTATTTAATATAATAACATTTGCATATCTTCTTATAGGTGTGCAAATATTACTATATTATTATACTAAACCATTAACATTATGAAATAATACATTATTATATTTTATATTATAAAGTAGAGCCACAATTCCTCTTAGGAGGTCAATTGTATTACTCTAGTCTAAATACTCTGACAAGTGATTGGGAAAAGAAAGTCTTACAGATTTAGGTGTAGAGAGAACTATTCTGCCATGGATAAAAGGTATTTTCCTGTTATTCATGATAAAGAGAGGGAAAGGAGAAGGAAAAAGTAGAGACAGAAAAATGATAGAAGTCTGTCCAGTGCTTGGACTGACTGACTCCTTTCTGTCCTCCCATGAATATTCAACAAAGTTAGATCAATAGTAAAAAGTCTTGGTGCAAGGGGATATTTTGTGGAAAGAACAGTCTGGACTTTATGGTCAAGACAATATGAGACAAAACTTATGTAATCTCAGAAATGTAGGGGTAGAAGCTGAGAGAAGCATGATAAAACGTGACAAAGGAACAAGTAAGTACCAAAGAAAGGCCAATTTAACCAGACCTCTACTGAAAAGAAATACCCCACCTAATCTTGGGATTGCCCCCACACTAAAACTTCCACTACTTGTGGTAAATTTTGGTTCTATAGAAACAAAGGGACCATGCTAACGTGCCAAATTCCTTGTATCTGTAAAATGGTAATGATGGCTACCTGAAAAGGTCACATGTGAGAATTAAATGAAATATACATGTAAATTGTTTAGCATGGTGCTTGGCACATATTAAATATCTAATAAAATTAGGCCTCTTTTTTCCTCAAAAATTGTAAGAGGTGAATAGAAAAAAAATAGCAAAGAAAAAATAGAATGACTGTACAGAATAGACCTACCATTAATTTATGTTGTCTAATTTGAATAGGGCCTAGCAATCATTTCACATATTTCTTTTTGATTCCCTAGTAGCCATTCATCATTTTGTTCTGGACAATTTCTTCTTTTAAAATTTTCTTATTCCCCAATATTTCACCAAGAAATGTGACATAACCCAAAATGATTTCCCCTGTTTACACCTTCCATCATATTCATTTCTACCTTCATTACCCACCTTTATGTGGGTACATAAAGCAATTCTTGAAGTTCTTGCCTATCCAAACCCTATCTATTCAAAGAGCAGTTTTCCTTCCTACATGAAGACCTTCCTGACTACTGCAGCTGTTACCAATTTCCCTCTCCTCTAAAACTCTTCAACATTTATAGACTAAAACATTCAGGAAATCCTAAACTATCTTGGCAGTATTCAATGCTTCATTATGGTTTTGTCTTGACAATCAAACTACAAATGATTAACCAAGTGCAACTCCTGTGAGCCACAATACCTGTACCACACTGCCCCAGGACCATCCAACAAACATCAGGTACATAAAGCTCTCTAGTCCAGTCTGCTACTCAAAATTTCAGTTTTAAACTAATCACTAGGCTTGCTTATGTGATCAGGCTCTACGAATTACTCTAGACATTTTTTATTTCTGCCCACATTTTCACGTTTATGTGTAAAACTTATGCGCCCTTCCAAATTTATATGCAATATTATAATCCAGGCCCCAACTCTGGCTCTTCCCCATAATGTTGTTGCTTCACTATCCTGGATGCCCTACCTCAAATCCCCTTGGCATACAGTCCTCTTGGTTACACTCAATCTTGTGCCTGGGGCAACATCCCACCTAACTGGTTTATCCCAACCTGGTAGATAGGACCAAATCACAAGATTCCCATGGCTTGCAAAAATATATACCTTATGCTCCTGTATACCCACCTCAGATAAAACAGAGCAGCTAAGTTCTTCAGAGGTACAGAGAAAATGTCAGGAAAAAGAGGGAGTCAGAACTTCTGAAAATTCTTTTCCATAAAAGCAAAAGGAAAATTAGTAAAAATGGTCAGAATCAGTTTCTGAACTCGGGAAATTAACTAAAGGTTTCCAACAATCCAAGCAGCATTTTAAAAACAAACAAACAAACAACAACCCTGAGTCTCAGTAAGAACAGAGAGCTTTGTGGCATTTTAACTTGCTCTAGTCCAATCCCCCATTCTGCTCTAAGGCAGCCTTGAAAACTAACAGACTGCAATTGCAGTGAAAACTAGCAACTGGCAGCCACTGGATGGGGTAGAATCAGCTGGGGGCTTCTTCAAAGCTCAATTCAAAGAGGATTCTCATTATCTGGTCTGTCTGGCTTTCTGGAAGTTTGCACTTACAAGGCTGATTGTGTTTAACCTGACTTGTAGCTTGCCCAAATGCAAATTCAAAAAGACTGTTCCTAAGGCATTTGTTGAAAACAATCTCTGGCAATTTTTTAACTTCATAGCTGCCTGAGGGAGTGTATAATATTTGAGGTAAACAACAGACTAACCAAAAAGCTTAACAGGAAAAGATGGAGAATGAGATGCTGTTGGGCCTTTGAAAAGCTCCAACATATTCCTAAGAATCTAGAAGACCATCCACACATAAAGGTCTATGCATATACCCAAAGGTGTGCACATGCTCAGGAAATACCTGAGAAGGCCCTAAGCTCTAACCTCTGCCTGATCATAAGACATTATATACGAAGTGAAGGCTAAGACAGAGTTGCCAACTGCCTGGCTGAAAGTTAAAGTTTTACCCCCAATACACACACACACACACACACACACACACACACACACACACACAC
>NW_027532747.1:8681607-8682076 GCF_008692635.1 Crocuta crocuta
ACACACACACACACACACACACACACACACACACACACACACCTTCAGCAAAGACTGGATGGCTTGTTGGTTCCAAACAGTTAAACTTCCATCCAATAATCAGCTGACCACTAAGCTAACCAGAGACTTCAGTGACTACACACAACAAAGAATACAGACTTTATGGGTTGCCTGGGTGGCTCAGTCAGTTGAGCATCCGACTTCAGCTCAGGTCATGATCTCACAGTTTGTGGGTTCGAGCCCCGCATCGGGCTCTGTGTTGACAGCTCAGAGCCTGGAGCCTGCTTCAGNACAAGCTAAACAAGCCATAACAAAACAATAACAATAACCAACCCTGGATAAAAGATGAAAACCCTGATTCCCAGAGTTACTACATTATGTTATTTTAAACGTCCAGTTTTCGACAACAAAAAACTAAGAGGCCAAGAAACAAGAATATATGACCCACACATAAGAAAAAAAGCAACCA
>NW_027532747.1:8682084-8698506 GCF_008692635.1 Crocuta crocuta
AAGAAAAAAAGCAACCAACAGAAACTGGCCCTGAGAAAGCCCAATGTCTGAACAAAGACTTTAATCAGCTTTTTAAAATATGTTCAAAGAACTAAAAACACCACATATAATAAAAGACTAAAGGAAAGTAGGAGAACAATGTCTCACTAATTAGAAAATAGCAATAAAAAGGAAAACTTTTAAAGAGCCAAAGAGAAATCCTGGAGTTGAAAATGACAGAAACTGAAACAAAAAATTCACTAGATAATCTCAGGGAAAGATTTAAACACAGAGAAGAAAAACATCAGGGAGCTTGAAGACAAGCCAGCTGACAGTGTTCTGTATGGGAAACAAAAAAAAAGTAATTTTAAAAGCTGAACACTGCCTCAGAGACATGTGGGACATGATCGAGCATACTAACATACGTGTAATGGAAGTCCCAAAAAGAGAAGGGAGAAAGATACACATATATTTAAGAAATAATGGCTAAAAACCTCCCAAATAGGATGTAAATATTAATTTACACATCTAAAAAGCTTAACAAATGCCTAGCGGGATAAATTCAGAAAGATCCACACTTAGATATGTACATCACAGTCAAAAGCCAAAGATAAACAAAATCTTGAAAGTTGTAAACAAAAAGCAACCCAACACTTACACGTGAGCCTCAACAGCATGAACAGCTGATTTCTCATCAGAAACCATGTATACTTGTGGCGCCTAAGTGGCTCACTCGATTAGGTGACAAACTCTTCATTTTGGCTCAGGCCATGATCTTACCATTTGTGAGATCCAGCCCTGCATCCAGCTCTGTGCTGACACATTGTGAAACCTGCTTGGGATTCTTTCTCCCTCACACTCTTTTCCCCTCCCCCTCATGTGAGCTCTCTCTCTCAAAATAAATAAATAAACTTAAAGAAAAAAGAAACCATGTATACTAGAAATGGTGAGTGATACATTCAAAGTACTAAAAGAAAATAAGTTATCAACCAAAATTCTATCTCCAAAAACGAAGGTGGAAATTAAGATATTCACAAACAAACAAAAATGTAGAGAATTCATCACTAGCAGATCATCTTGAAAAGAAATGTTAAGGAGAGTCTTTGAAAAGGAAATGAAAGTACTTAAATACACAAGAAGAAGTAGAGTACTGTAAAGGTAATTACACAGATAAATATAAAAGGCAGTAAAAATGCATTTCTTATAACTCCTTTTTCTTCCATATGATTTAAAATGCAGCTGAATAAAGCAATAATCATCAATCTATGTTGATATGAGGATAAAATGAACTAATACAAGTAACACCCTTAGAAAAGTACCTGGCACCTAGTGAGTACTTAATGATGAAGCATTATCATTATTATTATTATTATCAGTTATTATTCCAATGTGTATGAAACCTCAGTGGAAATAACCACATAGCTAGAAAAGGCTAACCAAACCTCGTGATCAATGAGACCATAGATTTCACAGTCAAATAGCCTTCATTTCTGTCTTGAGAATAGTAGAACTATTGGTGGAGGTTGGGAATTTGAAAGAAGTTAGTCATGGGTTCTAGGAATTCTATTCAGAAGACATTTAGCTTGAAGTGATGGTGGAATGAAACATTCAAACATCCCAAATAAACCTAAAATAATTGGACTGGAGCTTGAAAGGAAGTAAAAGCCTACAAATTATTATCACAAAAGTGATGGTTGAAGTAACGGCATAAGAGTAGCTTCCTCAGTGAGATAGTATGCATAGAGAATAGCAGAGGGCCAGAGACTGAGACTTTAAAGAAAGCTGAAGAATGGGGGCAGGGGACATGGAGGAACTGGGCAAAGCATAAATATTTTCTAGGGGGAAACTAGCCAGTCATACAACAAAAAGAAAAAGGATTCTTGAATTTCTAATAATGATGTGGCTTTTAAAAATTGGTTCAATTTAATTGTTTCTATAAGAAGATTCTAAGGAAAATACTAAAAGATAATCTACAGTATATCTAAGAGGTTTGTTTTTAAGATTTTATTTTTAAATAAGCTCTACACCCAACATGAGGCTCAAACTTACAACCCCAAGATCAAGAGTTGCATGCTCTACTGACTGAGCCAGCCAAGGCTGCCCCTACCTAAAAGAGTTTATACATGCATACTTCACATGACTATAATACTGAAATTTATTTCACCAAGAAAAACAGCAAGCATACTTAAGTAATGCTTTAATGACTTTATCTCAAAATTATTCTTGACAGGTAAAAATTTTGGAAATAAGCCTGTGTCATTTGGCTTACTTTGATAAAGAAGAGAATCTTATTTCCTATGTTAATTATGAAGAACTGTAACCTTTATTCTCAATAAAGTATTAACTGAAGTCATCAAATGTAAGGACTAGTTTCTGAAAAGAGTCCTATTTAATGACTGAGTGCTAGGTTAGTCCAAGAAACATTTACTGAATCCTACTATGTGAAATAGATTCTGTTCCTCATTCTCTGGAATATCAAAGTTTCTCTCTGCAACCTGATGCAAAAGACCGTAACTAAGAAGCTAATAAGAAATTTTGGGGTGGCCGGGTGTGGCTCAGTCAGTTAAGCATCCAACTCTTGATTTTGGCTCAGGTCATGATCTCATAGTTCATGGGTTCAAGCCCCATGTAGGTTTGTGCACTGATGGGCGCAGAGCCTGCTCGGGATTCTCTATCTGCCCCTATCTCTGCTCGTGCACACACTTTCACTCTTTCAAAATAAATAAATGAACTTTAAAAAAAAAATAAACAGTATTCTTTAAAAAAAAAAGAATGTATATTTTTCTGTTTAAAGATATTATACATCTTTTCATTGATCTAGTCAAACAGTATTCTTTTTTATACTGCTGTAAATGGTCAGGTTTTTTATTTCATTTTACAACTGTTTCTGGCTAATGTACGGAACTATAATTGATTTTTGCTTAGTGACCTTCTATCCTACGTCTTGCTAAGCTTATTTATTAATGTTAATAATTTACTTGTACATGCTTTTGTTGCTGTTGTTGTTTTCTAGAAAGAAAGAGTGAGCACACAGGTGAGCAGAAGAGGGAGGGGAAAAGAGAGAATCTTAAGCAGGCTCCATGCCCATTGTGGAGCCTGGGTGCAGGACTCAATATCAAGACCCTGAGATCATGGCTTGAGCTCAAATCAAGAGTTGGATGCTTAACCAACTGAGCCACCCAGGAGCCCCAATTTGTACATATTTTGGGATATTCCTATACATAATTATCTACAAATAGTGACAGTTAATTTTTTCATTTTAATATGTATTCTTTTCCTTACTTTTTAAAAATTTTTAATGTTTTATTTATTTTTGAGAGAGAGAGAGATAGAGACACCATGAGCATGGGAGGGTCAGAGAGAGAGGGAGACACAGAATCCAAAGCAGGCTCCAGGCTCTGGGCTTGCTGTCAGCACAGGGCCCGAGGTGGGGCTCAAACCCACTAACCGCGAGATCATGACCTGAGCCGAAGCCGGTCGCTTAACTGACTGAGCCAACCAGGCGCCCCTCTTTTTCTTACTTTCTTGCACTAACTAGCACTTCCAGTACAATGCTGAAGAAAAGTAGAGTAGGCATCTTTGTCTTTCACACAAGAACAATCCCTTTACTTTCCTTTTTTTAGGATTGTGTCTCCAGTAATATAGGTGGATTTTTTAAACCGGTATGAATATTCTAGTAGAGAAGTTTGATTCACTGNAGCAGGCTCCAGGCTCTGGGCTTGCTGTCAGCACAGGGCCCGAGGTGGGGCTCAAACCCACTAACCGCGAGATCATGACCTGAGCCGAAATCGGTCGCTTAACTGACTGAGCCAACCAGGCGCCCCTCTTTTTCTTACTTTCTTGCACTAACTAGCACTTCCAGTACAATGCTGAAGAAAAGTAGAGTAGGCATCTTTGTCTTTCACACAAGAACAATCCCTTTACTTTCCTTTTTTTAGGATTGTGTCTCCAGTAATATAGGTGGATTTTTTAAACCGGTATGAATATTCTAGTAGAGAAGTTTGATTCACTGAATTTTTGATTGGTAGTAAAATTAAACAAAAAGTCTCAGTGGACCCTAAATATTTATCCTCAAGCCAAATACAAATGAAAGCAAGTCAAAGAAAAATACAGATATAAAGTAAAAGCAATACCTAACTCATCAGTGCCGCAAAACAAACAAAACTGGAAAATGGGCTTAAAGCGGTTCAGGGCATGTCTTATAGTAGAATCACTCTGAGAAAGTATTAGACATGAAGAAAGGACAAAAAGAGTTTTATATTTTAGATAAATATGTAAATCCAAGCCTGTTTCACAAGAATGCTGTGTCCCTATTGCTTCTCACATTGACTCTGACCGGGACATTGTAGTCATTATGTTCATATTGATTTTTCTATTTTCATTATTCCCACCCCTAGGAGAAATCATGGCCTAGAGAAAGACAAATGGTCACTCTCCGGTTGGCCCAAATAAGAGGTGACCATGACAAATTGTGCAGCCTGTTGCTTAGATTGTCTACCTGCCATTACCACCGCCCAGAATAGCTGGGCTTACCCGGACAAGGAAGTAATGCAGGAAGTCAACACCCTTGTAATTACTAACATTTTAAAAAGTATTCCTGCCTTCTAATGTTATTTTTTTCCAATTTATAATTCATTGTTGTTATTTTCACTTTTTGCCTTTATTCAGATTCATTTTCTTTTCCATTTTTCCCTCTAGCAATTTTGAACATATAAAGCCTATTTTATCTTCTTATAACTACACTTAAATTGTGAAGAAACACATTTTCATTTAAATATTAGCTCCATAGCCAACACATCTCCATCAATATCAGTATCTATAGTCTTCCCTGCTGGTCACCATCTACCATTATCCCAGTACATACCCTACCATCTGAGAGACTCATCCAAGAGCCCAGTTCCAGATTATTAAGTTGTTTATGTTTACAAATCCAATTATTACTTAGACTTAACTACTTCATTTGATCTTTTTCAACACTGTTTCATTTACCCATCTCTTACTGTTCCTTATATTCGACTGCAAGAGAAATGTAGAGAAATAGATTTATGATAGTCTTCAAATCAAAATCAGTATGAAAGCCACCCAGATAAGAGTCAGAGGACAGAGCTGTGAACAAAAGATTTCTATGAAATAAGAGGCTCAGGAACACTGGACACCACTGCTTTCTCTTCACAATGAAGGAAATGTGGTAATGCTGTCCTTTGTTTAAGAATCAAGAGAGCCGGGGCACCTGGGTGGCTCAGTCGGTTAAGCATCCAACATCGACTCAGGTCATGAGCTCACAGTTGGTGGGTTCGAGCCCCACATCGGGCTCTGTGCTGACAGCTAGCTCAGAGCCTGGAGTCTGTTTCAGATTCTGTATCTCCCTCTCTCTCTGCCCCTCCCCTGCTCTCTCTCTCTCTCTCAGAAATAAATAAAACATTAAAAATTTTTAAAAAATAATTAAAATGGTGTAGCAGAACCAAGGTTAAAAAAAAAAACAAGAGAGCCAAGTATCAGTTCCCACTAATGGAAACACATACATTATTTCTGACTGGTGACCTCAACCTCAAGAATAAATGGGCAAATACAGGAAGGCTTGAGTTTTTCAGATCCCATAGAACTTTTCTCTGCCTGGATATCATCTCCAACAGCTGCACATCCCATTAAGAACCTGAGGGCCATGAAAAGATGCACTAAAATAGATACACTCCATCTGATCTGCTCTATGCAGCAACCTCATTCGTAATATCATGTGCATCCTTAATTAATTAAATAGGAAACAAGAAGAAAAGATTTTTGCATGAGTCAGAAAGGAAAGGATAATTTTCTACAACCCACAAACCAAATGAAACACCCACCCCAAGTGGCAAATTTTGAGGCCTTGCACATCTAAAAATTATCTTTAATTTTTCCCTCCCTCTTAAATGCTCTTGGGACTAGGGACAGTACTCTAATCAGTTAAAAACTCATTTTCCCTATCTTTGAAAGTGCTATTTCATTACCTTCAAAGATTTTTATAATAAGATCTGAGTATTTCTTTGTAGATACCTCTTTTTCTTTTTCTGTTTGAAAGCTTTTTAGAAACTCTTCTTTATCCTTTCTTTGTCTTCTCAGATTTCACCATAATGTATTTAGGTGTGGGCCTTTCATAATTTATCCTACTTGCACTTGATGTATTGTTGGAATGTGAAGATTTTGTCCTTTCAGGCTCTGGGAAAACTTGCTTCTTTGATTCCTTTATTTCCTCCCTTCCATTTTCTCTATTCTATCTGGAATTCCTATCAGACACATACTCAATTCCTGAATCTATATTCCATGTGCTTTTTTTCTGACCATTTCTAATCCCTTGACCTTTCCTCTGTGTTCTCAAAGAATTTCACAGCTTGCTCTTGCAGCTATTTTGTGCTTTGTGTCACTCTGTTTTAAGCCAGATAGTGCTCTCCATCTTAACGTGTTTAATATCCAAGATCTGTTTCATAGTTAAGGATGCAACATTCTCAAATCTATGAGAATACAGTTGTTGTAAAATCTTTCTCTGCTTGCTGTATTAACTGACTTTTCAGTATTATTTTTTCTATTTTCTTTAATTTTTTAAATGTTTTTGAGAGAGAGAGACAGAGACAGAGCATCAGTGGGGGAGGAGCAGAGAGAGAGGGAGACAGAACCCAAAGCAGTCTCCAGCCTTGAGCTGTGAGCACAGAGCTCAACATGGGGCTTGAACTCACAAGCCGTGAGATCATGACCTGAGCTGAAGTCGGACACTCAAACCAACCTAGTTTTTTCTATTTCTTAATTGGTAATTCGTTTTCATGGCATTGATTTTTCTCAAGTATTTGGTGAGACTTGGTAGCCTAATTACTTCTGTACTTGAAAATTTTTATGCTTTTGTTTGACTATGACCTGACTCTGGTAAAGAAAGGGAGAAAGACAGGGTATGTCCCTCATAGGGCCTGACAGTTGTTATAGAAGCTCTTCATCCCATCTAAAAATCAGTAGCTACCTGCAGAAAATTCCAGTCTCTTTAGGCCCCGTGACCATGTTTACAACTGTAGCAAGAAGTCAATGCCTGTCAATTGCATATGTGAATGATATATCAACAAAGCTAATCTTTTAAGTCAATGACACACATTGGTAAGGGAAGGGGCTGACATACTAAGCATCTAAGTGGAATTCCTGTCAAAAGCCCCCTGAAGATTTTCCCAGACCCTTTTCCCACTCCTTGCATATTTTGAAACTGGCCTGGAATTCCTACCAAAACATCCATCTATTGTGACTACTAAGGTGTTTTTTCCCCAGACTTATTTGCAGTTGGAACATATGTGCCCAGACCACCTTCTTTATCTAATCTTCTACCCACAAAAAAATTTATTAAGATAAAACCTAAATTATAATATGGATAAATCTCACATACATAATGTTAACTAATGAAGACAGAGGTAATATAGTGTGTTCTGTATTATTACATTTATATAAAGTTCAAACAGGCAAAACTAATCTATGCTGTTAGAAATTGGCATAAGAGTTACCTTAAGGAATCTAATAACTACAATAAGGGCTTCTTGGATCTTGGTAATCTGTTTCTCAGTCTGACTGCTGGTTAACATGGCTGTATTAACTTTGCAAAATTCATTGAGGCAGAAGGAGGAATCAAAATGGTGGAGAAGTAGGGGGGCCCGAAGTTCCCTCTCCCTCAAACACAGCAGTATTGTGGCCAGAAGACTTGGATTTCCAGGAATCTGGGCTACAGACTGACAGAAACATCTCCAAGGGCCCACAGGAACAGCTTGGCTGGCCAAAGGTACATGACTGCAAATTGGTAGAGACAAAATGGGTGGCATAGGCAAGGAGGGGAGGGATCCCCTTCTGTGGAGAGACAAAAGGAAGAGAAAGAGAGGCCTCTGAAATGTAGGATTGTATTTGGACAGGAGAAAAACCTCTCCGGACCATGGACAGGGAACGGAAGAAAATGGAGAGCCAGTTTCTAACTTGCAAGCAGTCTTAGGAGTGCCGATCTAGGGTTGCAGTACTTCCTCCAGACTAGGGCCTGCAGCCCTGTACAAGCACCTCGGGGAGAGGGGGAGCCAGCATCAGGCTTGGTAGCTACCTCAGATGTGCATTGGGAGAGCAGTCCCCTCCCTCAAGTGCTGTGGGAAAAAGATACATGGCCACTCCAGGGACAAAAGATCTTGCAGGGGCCCACCAGCCACAGGCCCTTTGTCAGCTGGGCGGAGCGGCACTACCCTAGAACCAGGGCACACGAGCAGGATCCTTTAAGAGAGCAGGGTTTGAATCCCAGCTGAGGGCTTAAGAAGCGCATGAGACGGTGGAGCAAGACAAACCGGCCACTCCCGCCTGCACTGCCATGGCGCTGTGAGGACTGACTGAACAGTGTGGTTTGAGACATCCATTCTGGGAAGGAAAGACTAGGGTGTCACCATTTTTCTCCCCATCACCAACAAGGTGGGGCTTCAGGGAACAGGACAGTGGGCCCACAGTGGAGGTGAAACTACTTACACCAAACCCCACCCCTCCGTGCCTGGTAATTGCTTAACTACCAGAGTGAGATTGACACTGACGAACTCAGGCAGCCCCTCCTCCAGACCAGCACAGACACCGGTTCCAAGGCACCATCAGAGATCGGTCCAGCAATTTTGCATTTTCTTTTTCTTTTTAATGTTTTTATTTATTTCTAGGAGAGAGAGAGAGAGAGAGCGAGCGAGCGTGAGCAGGGGAGGGTCAGAGAGAGAGGGAGTCACAGACTGAAACAGGCTCCAGGCTCTGAGCTGGCAGTCAGCACAGAGCCCGACACGGGGCTCGAACCCACGAACCGCGAGATCGTGACCTAAGCAAAAGTCGGACGCTTAACCGACTAAGCCACCCAGGCGCCCCAATTTTGCATTTTCTGATTTGATTCTTGATCAATTCTTATTTTATATTTATATATTTTTTTCTTTTTGTGCTCTTATTTCTTTCATTCTCTATTCTGGTTGTTGGTTTATTTAAGCAGACATTTTTCATCTATTTACGCCTCTTCTGTATCTCCTTTTCCCATATTCTCCCCTCTCTCTCTCTGGATTAAGTCTCATAGTTTCTCTGATTTTCTGCCGGGTCAATTTTTTTTTCCCTTTTCTTTTCCTTCTCCTTGAGTCTATCATTTCTCTCTTTGTATGGGATAAGGCTTCTTCCACCACCATCCCACTTTTAAATTTTTTCCAGGGTTATTTCAACAAACAAATCAAAACACACCTGGTGGAAATAGGGAGATAAAGCAAACTGAATCACAACAAAGAGCACGCAACACACTCCAAAAACACCTCTGGAAGGGGCAGGCCATGGACAGCGTATGACCCCTTTTTAATATAGTAGAGCTCACAGGTGCAGGGCATTATGGACACACTATTAAAACACGCAAAGGACAGAAAACTAGCCAAAATGATGAAACAGAAGAATTCTCCTCAAAAGAAAATGTCTTTCCAGGAAGAAATGACAGCCAGAGAATTGCTCAAAACAGATATAAACAATATCTGATCAAGAATTTAGAATAATAGTCATAAGACTAATAGCTGGGCTTGAAAAAAAAGCACAGAGGACAGCAGAGAATCTACTGCTGCAGAGATCAAGGAACTAAGAAATACTCATGACAAATTAAGAAATGCCATACATAGGGGGTACCTGGGTGGCTCAGTCAGTTAAGGATCCAACACCAGCTCAAGTTATGATCTTTGCAGTTCATGAGTTCAAGCTCCACATCAGGCTCTCTACTGGCAGCTCAGAGCCTAGAGCCTGCTTCATATTCTGTGTATGTATGTCTCTCTCTGCCCCTCTCATACTCATGCTGTGTCTCTCACTCAAAAACAAATAATCATTAAAAACAATTTTTTAGGGGCACCTGGGTGGCTCAGTCGGTTAAGCATCCAACTCTTGGTTTCAGCTCAGGTCATGATCTCATGGTTCATGAGAATTCTTTCTCTCCCTCTCTCTGTCCCTCCACCACTCTCTGTGTCTCTCAAAATAAGCTTTAAAAAACTTTTTAATGTTTTTTTAAAAGAAATGCTATAAATGAGATGCAAAATAAACTAGATGCAGTGACAGCAAGGATGGAGGAAGCAGAGGGGACAATAAGTGAAATAGAAGATAAAATTATGGAAAATGAAGAAGCTAAGAAAAGAGATAAAATGCTACATCATGAGGGGTGAATTAGAGATCTAAGTGATTCAATGAAACACAACACAAGTTGTATCATAGGAGTACCAGAAGAAGAAAGAGAGAAAGGGGCAGAAGATTTATTTGAACAAATTATAGCTGAGAATTTCCCTAATTATAGTTGAGAACTTATAGCTGAGAACAAAGCAAATATCCAAATCCAGGAAGAACAGAGAACTCCCTTTAGAATAAACAAGAATAGGTCATCATCACGGCATATCATAGTGAAACTGGCAAAATGCAAAGATAGAGAATTCTGAAAACAGCTAGGGACAAACAGCCCTTAACCTAAAAGGGTAAACACATAAGGGTAGTAGCAGACCTGTCCACTGAAACTTGGCAGGCCAGAAGGGAGTGGAAGGAAATATTCAATGTGGTGAATAGGAAAAATAAAGAATCCTTTATCCAACAAGGCTATCATTCAGATAGAAGGAGAGATAAAGGCTTTCCCAGACAAACCAAAACTAAAGAATTCATGACCACTAAACCAGCCCTACAGGAGATCCTAAGGGGGCTCTAGGAGTGGAATGCTGCAAAAACTACAAAGGACCAGAGACATCACCACAAGCATGAAACCTATAGATAACACAATGACACTAAACCCGTATCTTTCAATAATCACTCTGAATGAAAATGGACTACATGCCCAATCAAAAGACAGAGGGTATCAGAATGGATTAAAAAAAAACAAAATCTATCTATATGCTGTCTACAAGAGACTCATTTTACACCTGAGGACACCTGCAGATTGAAAGTGAGGAGATGGAGAACCATCTAGCATGCTACTGACAAAAGAAAGCTGGAGGAGCCATACTTATATCAGACAAACTAGATTTTAAACTAAAGACTGTAACAAAAGATGAATAAGGGCATTATATCATAATTAAGGGGTCCATTCATCAAGAAAAACTAACAATTTTAAATGTTTATGCCCCCATGTTGAAGCACCCAGATATATAAATCAATTAATCATGAACATAAACAATCTTATTAATAATAATATGATAATTGTAGGTGACTTTAATACTCCACTTACAGCAATGGACAGATCATCTAGGCAGAAAATCAATAAAGAAGCAATGGCTTTGAATGATACACTGGACCAGATGGACTTGACAGATATATTGAGAACTTTTCATCCAAAAGTAGAATACACATTTATCTAGAGTGTATGGAACATTCTCCAAAATAGAGATCACATAATGGGTCACAAAACAGTCCTCAATAAATATAAAAGAACTGAGATCATACCATGCATATTTTCAGATCACAACGCTATCAAACTTGAAATCAAACACAAGAAAAAATTTGGAAAGTCTCCAAATGCATGGAGATTAAAGAACATCCTCCTAAAGAATGAATGGGTCAACCAGGTAATTAAAGAAGGAATTAAAAAATATATAGAAGCAAATGAAAATGAAACATGACAGTCCAAACCCTTTGAGAGACAGCAAAGGCAGTCCTAAGAGAAAACTACATCGCAGTCCAGGCCTATCTCAAGAAATAAGAAAAATACCAAATATAAAACCTAACCTCACACCTAAAGGAATTAGAAGCAGAGCAACAACAACAACAAACACAAAAAACTCAGAGCCATCAGAAGAAGAGAAAAAATAAAGATTAGAGCAGAAATAAACAACATAGAATCAAAAAAAAAAAAAAAAGAACAGATCAATGAACCTAACAACTAGTTTTTTGAAAGAATAAACAAAACTGATAAACCCCTGGCCAGACTTTTCAAAAAGAAAAGCGAGAGGACCCAAATAGATAAAATAATGAATTAAAGAGCAGAGATCACAACCAACACTGCAGAAATACAAACAATTATTAGAGAATACTACGAAAAATTATATACCAACAAACTGGACAACCTGGAAGAAATGGACAAATTCCTAGACATCCACACACTACCAAAACTTAAACAGGAAGGAAAAAAATTTTGAACAGACCCATATTCAGCAAGGATATTGAATCAGTTATCAAAAATCTCCCAACAAATAAGAGTCCTGGGCCAGATGCCTTCCTAGGGGAATTTTACCAGACATTTAAAGCAGAGTTAATACCTATTCTTCTCACATTGTTCCAAAAAACAGAAATGGAAGGAAAGCTTCCAGGCCCATTCTATGAAGCCAGCATTACCTTGATTCCCAAACCAGACAGACACCCCAGTAAGAAGGAGAATTATAGGCCAATATCCCTGATGAATATGGATGCAAAAATTCTCAACAAGATACTAGCAAATCAGGTTCAACAGTATATTAAAAGAATTATTCATCATTATCAAGTGGGATTCATTCCTGGGCATGAGGGCTGGTTTGGTATTTGCAAAGTAATCAGTGTGATACATCACATGAACAGAAGAAAGGATAAGAACCATATGACCCTGTCAATAGATACGGAAAAAGCCTTTGATAAAATACAGCATCCTTTCTTAATAAAAACTTTCAAGAAAATTGAGATAGAAGGGACATACCTTAACATTATAAAAGCCATATTTAAAGGCCCACAGCTAATATCATCCTCAACAGGGAAAAACTGAAGAGCTTTTCCCCTGAGATCAGAAACACTAGGGATGTCCACTCTCACCACTGTTGTTTAACATAGTGTCAGAAGTCCTAGCCTCAGCAATCAGACAATAAAATGAAACAAAAAGGCATCCAAATTGGCAAAGAAGAAGTCAAACTTTCACTCTTCACAGATGACATGATACTCTACATGGAAAACCAAAAGGCTCCACCAAAAAGCTGCTAGAACTGATAGATGAATTCACCAAAGTCGCTGGATATAAAATCGATGTACAGAAATAAACTGCATTTCTGTACATCAATAATAAAGCAATAGAAAGAGAAATCAAGGAATTGATCCTAATTATAATTGCACCAAGAACCATAAAATACCTAGGAACAAACATAACCAAAAATTGTGAAAGATCTACATGCTGAAAACTATAGAAAACTTATGAAAGAAATTGAAGAAGACACAAAAAAATGGAAAAACATTCCATGATGATGTATTGGAAGAACAAATATTGTTAAAATGTCGATACTATCCAAAGCAATATACACATTCAATGTAATCCCAATCAAAATTGCACCAGCATTTTTCACAGAGCTAGAACAAACAATCCTAAAATTTGTATGGAACCACAAAAGACCCTGAATAGCTGAATAGCCAAAGAAATGTTGAAAAAGAAAAACAAAGCTGGAGGCTTCACAATCCCAGACTTTAGCCTGTATTACAAAGCTGTAATCATCAAGACAGTATGGTACTAACACAAAAACAGACACATAGACCAATGTAATAGAATAGAGAACCCAGAATTAGACCCACAAATGCATGGCCAATTAATCTTTGACAAAGCAGGAAAGAATATCCAATGGGAAAAAGACAGCCTCTTTAGCATACGGTGCTGGGGAGAACCAGACAGATACGTGAAGAAGAATGAAACTGGGCCGCTTTCTTAAACCATACACAAAAATAAACTCAAAATTGGTGAAAGACCTAAATGGGAGACAGAAATCCATCAAAATCCTAGAGGAGAAAACAGGCAACTACTTCTTTGACCTCACACACTCCAACCTCTTATTCGACACGTCTCCAAAGGCAAGGGAATTAAAAGCAAAAATGAATTATTGGGACCACATCAAGATAAAAAGCTTCTGCACAGCAAAGGAAACAATCAACAAAACTAAAAGGCAATCTATGGAATAGGAGGAGATATTTGCAAATGACATTGGATAAAGGGTTAGTATCCATAATCTATAAAGAACTTACCAAACTCAGCACCCCAAAAACAAGTAATCCAGTGAAGAAATGGGCAGAAGACATGAATAGCCACTTTCCCAAAGAAAATCACTCATCATCAGGGAAATGCAAATCAAACCCACAAAAAATGGCATACCACTTCACACTGGTCAGAGTGGCTAAAATTAACAACTCAGGAAACAACAGATATTGGTGAGGATGTGGAGAAAGGGAAACCTTGCAATGTTGGCAAGAATGCAAACTGATGCAGCTGCTCTGGAAAACAGTGTGAAGACTCCTCAAAAAATTAAACATAGAATTACCCTACGACCCTGTAAAAGCACTACTTAGGCATTTATCCAAAGGATACAAAAATACTGATTTGAAGGGGTACACGCACCCCAACGTTTATAGCAACACTATCAACAATAGCCAAATTATGGAAAGAGCTCAAATGTCCATGAACTGATGAATGGATAAAGAAGATATGGTACACACACACACACACACACACACAATGGAATATTATTCAGTGATCAAAAGGATAAAATCTTGCCATTTGCACAACGTGGCTGGAACTAGAATGTATTATGCTAAGTGAAATAAATCAGTCAGAGAAAGACAAAAATCATATGATTTCACTCATATGTGGAATTTAAGATACAAAACAGAAGAACATAATGGAAGGGAAGCAAAAATAATATAAAAACAGGGAGGGAGACAAAACATAAGAGACTCATAAATATGGAGAGCAAACAGAGGGTTGCTGGAGAGGTTGTAGGAGGGAGAATGGGCTATAAGAGTAAGAGGCATTAAGGAATCTACCCCTAAAATCATTGTTGAGCTATATGTTAACTAACTTGGATGTAAATTAAAAACAAACAAACAGATGAACATAGGGGAAGAGAAGGAAAAATAAGATAAAAACAGAAAGGAAGGCAAATCATAAGGGACCCTTAAATATAGAGAACAATCTGAGGGTTGTTGGTGGGGGTGAGGAGGATGGGCTAAATGGGTGATGGGCATTAAGGAGGGCACTTGTTGGGATAAGCATTGGGTGTTATATGTAAGTGATGAATCACTAAATTCTTCTTCTGAAACCAATAGTATACATATGTTAAATAACTTGAATTTAAATAAATATAAAGATTTTTATGTTATTGAAATATATATGTGTGTATGTGTGTGTGTGTGTGTGAAAACAAAGCAAAAGTATGTCAAGAATGGTTCCTATGTTTATTTCTGGTATAAGCAACTGAAACACAAACCATGGTATTTTACTTGTGAGACTCAAGGCAAACATGATTCATTTCTAATTACACTTACTTTAATAAGCTTAAATTACTTGTGTTATATTCCTAAAACTAGATTCTATCACCTCCATGTTCAAAACCCTTAAGTAGCTCTTTTGTACATATAATAAAAAATGTTTAAATCTATAAGATGACCTATAAGGCCATCTATGACTTGGCTCTCACCTACCCCATATCATTTTCTCACAACATTTTGCCTCTTACCAACAACACGTACGGTTATATAGCTTTCTTTAGTTCTATAAAATGTCAAGATCTTGGCCACAAATGGTCTCCTGCATGATGTTCCTTCTATAAAAATTTTAATTTCCTTCCCCACTCTCCACCTCTTTATCTTTTAGGTATCAAATTATATACTATTATAACAAATGTATCTTCAATGACTCTCCATCCCCCAACTTCCATTAGGTCCCCTGGTTATTCTTCATATCTTATCTGTGATAATATATTTAAGTTTACATGTTTGTCTGTTTCCCCCTCTAGAATGAGTTAGTCCAGACTAACTAGACTAACAGTGACATTATCTATTTAATTCCTAAGATATATCCAGTACCTCATACAATATATTGTGGTATATAGGAGGTGCTCAAATACTGAATGAATGAATGAATGAATGAATGAATGCATACAGGAAGAAGAGCAGATGTAAAGGGAGAAACATTTCAGGTTGGATTGTTTTTAATGTTTATTTATTTATTTTGATGGGTGGATGGGCAGAGAGAGAGGGAGAGAAAGAATCTCGGGCAGGCTCCATGCTGTCAGTGCAGAGCCTGATGCAGGGCTCTATCTCACAACCCTGAGCCAAAATCAAGAGTTGAACACTCAACCGACTGAGCCACTCAGGTGCACCAGGTTGGATATTTCTAATATGAAATATCTGTGCAATATTCAAGAGGACCACAGACATAACTATCTGGATTTCAGAAGAAAGATCTAGGATAGAAAGATTGATTTGGGAGTAATCAACAAGTAGATAGCAACTTAAGTCAAAGTTATGAGAGTACATAGAAGAAATTTTAAACATTCTTTAATGTTTATTCATTTTTGAGAGACAGAGAGAAAGTGAAGGAGTGTGTGTGTGTGTGTGTGTGTGTGTGAGAGAGAGAGAGAGAGAGAGAGAAGGAGAGAGAGAGAGAGAGGGAGAGAGAGAGAGGGAGGGGTAGAGAGAGAGAGAGAGAGAGAGAGATGGGGAGAGGGAGAG
>NW_027532747.1:8698526-8713034 GCF_008692635.1 Crocuta crocuta
GAGAGAGAGAGAGGGAGGGGCAGAGAGAGAGAGAGAGAGCACCCAGAGTAGGCTCCAGGTTCTGAGCTTAGAAGAAAATTTAAACAGAAGGGGAAGGGAGGCTAAAACTAAGAGGACAATCAAACTTTTATTCAACATAGTACTGGAAGTCCTAACCAGACCAATTAGGCAGGAAAAAAAATAACAGTCATTCCAAATTGGGAAGGAAAAAATAAAACAGTTGCTATCTGCAGGCATATGATTTCATATATAGAAAACCCTAAAGATGTTACACACACAAAAAACTATTAGAACTAATAATAAATGAATTCAATAAAGTTACAGGGTATAAAACTAGCATACAAAATCTGTTGCATTTTTATATACTAACAATAAACTATCAGAAAGAGAAATTAAGGATAATCCCATAACTACATCAAAAGAATAAAATACTTAGGAATAAAATTAACAAAGCAGGTGAAAGACCTGTACACTGAAAACTGTAAGAAACTGAAAGAAACTGAAGGTATAACTAAATGGAAAAATATTCCTTTCCCACGGATTAGAAGAATTAATATTGTCAAAATGCTCCATACTACCCAAAGCAATCTACAATTTCAATGCAATCTCTATCAAAATTCCAATGGCACTTTCCACAGAAAAAGAACAATCCCAAAATTTAGATGGAACCACAAAAAATCTCAAATACCCAAAGCAACCTTGAGAAAGGATAATAAGAGGCATCATGCTCCCTGATTTCAAATTTGATTATAAAGCAATAGTAATCAAAACACTGTTATTGGCATAAGAACGAACACATAGAACAATGGAACAGAATAGAGAGCCCAAAAATACATCCATGCATATATGATCAATTAATTAAAGACAAAGGGGTCAAAAATATACAATGGAGAAAGAAAAGTTTCTTCAATAAATGGTATTTTAAAAACTAGAAAAGAATGTAACTAGACCACTACTTTACAGTATACACAAAAATTAACTGAAAATGGATTAAAGATTTGAATGTAAGACCTGAAACCATAAAACTCCTAAAAGAAAACATAGGCAGTAAACTCCCTAACATTAGTTTTGGTGATGACTTTTTGGACCTGACTCCAAAGGCAAGGTCAATAAAAGCAAACAAATGGGACTACATCAAACTAAACAGCTTCTGCCCAAAGCAAACCATCAACAAAATGAAAAGCAAACCTACCAAACGGGAGAAGATAATTGTAAACAATACATCCAATTAGGGGTTAATATTCAAAATATATACATAATTCATCCAACTTAATAACAACAATAACAACAAACAATCCAATTAAAAAATTGTGGAGGACCTAAATGAACATTTTTTTGAAGAAAACATACACATGGCCAGCAGGCACATGAAAAGATGACCAATATCTAATCAGGGAAAAGTAAATCAAAGCAACAATGAGAGATTACCTCATACCTGTCAGAATGGCTATTATTAAAAAGACAAGAAATAACAAGTATTGGCAAAGATGTAAAGAAAAGGAAACCCTCATGTGCTTTTGGAGGGAATGTAAATTGGTGCAGCCACTATGGAAAACATCATGGAGGTTCCTCAAAAAAGTAAAAAATAGAACTACCATTTGATCCAGCAACTCCACTTCTGGGCACTTAGATATCTGAGGGAAATGAAAACACTGTGTCAAGGCATAAAGGAGTAAACATGCATCCCGATGTTTATTGCAGCATTATTTACAATAGCCAATAGGGAAACAACCTAAGTGTCCACTGATGGATGAATGAATAAAGATGTGGCATATATACTTATGAGATGTGGTTACAATATAATACACAGTGTATATATATATGTATATGTACATATACATATACATTTCATATACATATATATGAAATACTACTCACCATTTTTAAAAACAGTGAAATCTTACTATTTGCATGTGACAACATAGATGAACTTTAAGGGTTGAAGGCATTGTGCTAAGTAAAATAAGTCAGACAAACACAAATACTGATTGATTTCACTTATATGTGAAATATAAAAACAAATGAAACAAAAAAAAACTCATAGATACAGAGGACAGATTGATGATTGTAGGGATGTGTGAAAAGGATCAAAGGTACAAAATTCCAGTTGTAAAAAATTCTTGACGATATTATGTATAGTATGGTGACCAGAGTCAATAATATAGTATTGCATATTTGAACATTGCTAAGAAAGTAGATCTTCAAACTTCTCATCGTAAGAAAAAAATTTATGACTCTTATGATGATAAATTACTGTAGTGATCATTTCACAATGTATACAATGTTAAATCATTATGTTGTACAACCAAAACTAATACGTTATATGTCAATTATATTTCAATTAAAAAGGAAGGAAGAATCAAATTGGTAGGAGGTAAATAAAAAGTATGTGATACTGTGTGTGATATCATTGAAGAGATTATAGGCACCTCTCATTTTATTGTACTTCAGGTTACTCTGCTTTCTCATACACTGCATTTTTTACAAACTGAAGGCTTGTGGCAACCCTGAATCAAGCAAGTCTATCAGCACCAGTTTTCCAAAAGCTTTGCTCACTTCGTGTCTCTGTGCCACATTTTGGTAATTCTCACAGTATTTCAAACTTTTTCATTATTATTACATCTGTTATGGTCAACTGTGATCAGTAAACTTTGATGTTACTATTGTAATTGTTTTTTGGGTGCCGTGAGCCATATCCATATAAGATAAATGTTGTGTGTGTCCGACTCCTCCACTGATCAGCTTTCCCCCCATTTCTGTTGCCCATTCTCTTGGGCCTCCCTATTTTCTGACATGCAACAGTACTTAAACTAGGCCGGTTAATAACCCTAGAATGGGCTCTAAATGTTCAAGTGAAAGGAAGAGCTGCACATCTCTCACTTCATATCAAAAGCTAAAATGATTAAACTTAGTGAGGAAGGCATATTGAAAGCTGAGACAGGCCAAAACCTAGGCCTCTATCACCAGGTAGCCAAGTTATGAATGCAAAGGAAAAGCTCTTGAAGAAATTAACAGCTGAATAATGAGAAAGCAACATAGCCTTATTGCTGATACAGAGAAAGGTTTTTTGTTTTTTGTTTTGTTTTGGGCTTTTCTTTTCTAATTTTTATTTAAATTCTAATTAGTTAATATATAGTGTAATATTATTTGCAGGAGTGGAATTTAGTGATTCATCACTTACATAATACATCCAGTACTCAACACAAGTGCCCACCTTAATTCCCATCACCCATTTAGCCCATCCTGTAAACACCTCCTGCCATCAACTCTCATTTTGTTCTCCATCATAAAGAGTCTCTTATGGCTTGTTTCCCTCTATCTTTTCCCTCCTTCCCATATGTTCATCAGTTTTGTTTCTTAAACTCCACATACAAGTGAAATCATATGGTATTTGTCTTTCTCTGCCTGACTTAATCCACTCAGCATAATACAATCTAACTCCATCAACATCATTGCGAATGGCAAGATTTCATTCCTTTTGGTGGCCTAGTAATATCCCATTGTGTATATACCACATCTTCTTTATCTATTCATCAGTTGATGGACATTTGGGCTCTTCCCACAGTTTGGCTATTGCTGATAATGCTACTATAAACATCAGAGAACATGTGACCCCTTCGAATTTGTATTTTTGCATCCGTTGGGTAAATACCTAGTAGCACAATTGTTGGATGGTTCACCTTTTTGAAGAACCTCCATACTGTTCTCCAGAGTGGCTCCACCAGTTTGCATTCCCACCACCAGTACAAGAAGGTTTCCCTTTCTCCACATCCTCACCAACACTTGTTTCTTGCATTGTTAATTTTATCCATTCTAACAGATATGAGGTGATATCTCATCACAGTTTTGATTTATATTTCCCTGATGATGAATGATGTTGAGCATCTTTCATGGGTTTGTTAGTCATCTGGATGTTTTTCAAAAAATGTCTATTGATGTCTTCTGCCCATGTCTTCACTGGATTATTTGGTCTTGGGGGGTTAAGTATGGAAGTTTTTTATAGGTTTTGGATACTAAAACCAGATATCAGATATCAGATATGTCATCTGCATATATTTTCTCCCAATCCATAGGCTGCCTTTTAGTTCTGTTGATTGTTCCCTTCACTGTACAGAAGCTTTTTATCTTGATAAAGTCCTAATAGTTTCTTTTCTTATATAGTTTATTGTCAAGTTGGTTTCCATATAACCCCCAGTGCTCATCCCAACAAGTGCCCTCCTCCATGCCCATCACCCCCCTTCCCTTTTCCCCACCCCCATCAGCCCTCAGTTTGTTCGAGTGAAAAAAGTCAGGCAGAGAAGGACAGATACCATATGTTTGCACATATAGGTGCATTAAAAGGATCTTAACGGAGGACCATGGGGGAGACGAAGGGGAAGAATAGTTGAGGAGAGAGAGGGAGGCAAACCATGAGAGACTCTTGAATGCTGAAACCAATAGTTTATTTTTGCTTTTTTCTCCCTTGCCTCCAGAAACCTGTCTAGTAAGAAGTTGCTATGGCTGAGGTCAAAGAGGTTGCTGCCAATGTTCTCCTCTAGGATTTTTTTAAAATGTTTTATTTATTTTTGAGAGAGAGAGAGAGAGAGAGAGAGACAGCATGAACAGGAGAGGGCCAGAGAGAGAGCGAGACAGGCTCCAGGCTCTGAGCTGCCAGCACAGAGCCCCACATGGGGCTCGAATCCATGGACCATGAGATCATGACCTGAGCCAAAGCCGGATGCTCAACCGACTGAGCCACCCAGGTTCCCCTCTAGGATCTTGATGGTTTTCTGTCTCACATTTAGGTCTTTCATCCATTTTAGGGTTATTTTTGTGTATGGTGTAAGAAAATGGCCCAGTTTTCCCAACACCATTTGTTAAAGAGGCTTTTTCTTCCATCAGATATTCTTCCATGATTTGTGAAATACTAATTGACCACATATTTGAGGCTCCATTTCTCAGTTTTCTACTCCATTCCATTGATCTGTGTGTCTGTTTTTGTGTCGTCAGTATTATACCGTCTTGATGACTACAGCTTTGTAATATAACTTGAAGTATGGAATTGTGATGCCTCTAGCTTTGCTTTTCTTTTTCAAGACTGCTTTGGCTACTTGGGGACTTTTGTGGTTCTATACACATTTTAGGATTGTTTGTTTGAGTTCTGTGAAAAACACTGGTAGTATTTTAATAGCGATTGCATTAAATGAGAAAATTGCTTTGTAGTATAGGCATTTTAAAAATGCTTGTTCTTCCAATTCATGAGCATGGAATGTTTTTCCATTTCTTTGTGTCATCTTCAATTTCTTTCCTAAGTGTTTTATAGTTTCCAAAGTACAGATCTTTTATCTCTTTGGTTATGTTTATCTTTGATATCTTTTGGGTTTTGGTGCAATTGTAAATGGAGTTAATTCCTTGATTTCACTTTCTGCTACTTCATTATTGGTGTATAGAAATGCAACAGATTTCTGCATGTTGATTTTGCACCTGCTATTTTGCTGAACTCATGTATCAGTTCCAGCAATTTTTTGGTGGAGTCTTTGGGTTTTCTATATAGAGTATCATGTCATCTGAGAATACTGGAAGTTTGACTTCTTCCTTGCCAATTTGTATGCCTTTTATTTCTTTTTGTTGTCTGATTGCTGAGGCTAAGACTTCCAGTTGTGTTAAATAGTAATGGTGAGAATGGACATCCCTGTCTTGCTCATGACTATAGAGGAAAAGCTCTTTGTTATTTTTCCTTCAAGGATGGTACCAGCTGTAGGTCTTTCATATATGACCCTTATGATATTGAGGTATGTTCCATCTATCCCTACATTGTTGAGGGTTTTTATCAAGAATGAACGCTGTATTTTGTCAAATGCTTTTTCTGCATCTATTGAGAGGATCATATGGTCCTTTTCCTTTCTTTTATTAATGTGGTGTATCACACTGACTGATCTGTGAATACTGAACCACATGTGCAGCTCAGGAAAAAATACCACTTGATTATGGGGAATGATTCTTTTAATGTACTGCTGGATTCGATTTGCTAGTATCCTGGTAAGAATTTTGCATTCATGTTCATCAGGGATACTGGCCTGTAATTCTCCTTTTAATAGTGGGGTCTTTTGTCTCGTTTTGGAATCAAGGAAATGCTGGTCTCATAAAATGATTTTTGAAGTTTTCCTTCCATTTTTATTTTTTGGAACAGTTTGAGAAGAGTAAGCATTATCTCTTCTTTAAATGTCTGGGAGCATTCCCCTGGGAAGCCATCCACCTAGCCCTGGACTTTTGTTTGTTGGGAGATGTTTGATTATTGATTCAATTTCTCTTTTGATTATGTGTCTGTTCAAATTATCTATTTCTTCCTGTTTCAGTTTTGGTAGTTTGTGAGTTTGCAGGAATTCATCCATTTCTTCCTGATCACTCAGTTTGTTGGCATATAATTTTTCATAATATTCACTTATAATTGTATTTCTTTGGTGTTGGTTGTGATGTCTCCTCTTTCATTCATGATTTTATTATTTGGGTCCTTTCCCTTTTCTTTTTTGGTAAGTCTGGCGAGAGGGTTATCAATTTTATTAATTCTTTCAAAAAACCATCTCTTAGTTGATCTGTCCTAATGTTTTTTGTTTCTATATTATTTCTGCTCTTATCTTTATTATTTCCCTTCTTCTGCTGGCTTCAGGCTTTGTTTGCTGTTCCTTTTCTAGCTCTTTTAGGTATAAATTGGGTTGTGTATTTGAGACTTTCCTTGCTTCTTGATATAAACCTGTATTGCAATATACTTGACACTTAGGACTGCCTTTGCTGTATCCAAAAAGTTTTGAACAGTTGTGTTCTCATTTGCTTCCATGTATTTTTTTTATTTCTTCCTTAACTTCCTGGTTAACCCATTCATTATTTTGTAGGATGTTCTTTAACCTCCATGTATTTACGGTCTTTCCAAATTTTTTCTAGTGGTTGTCTTCAAGTTTTATAGTGTTGTAGTTCTGAAAATAAGCATGGTATGATCCCAATCTTTTGAACTTGTTGAAGGCTGATATGTGACCCAGTATGTAATCTATTCTGGAAAATGTTCCATGTGCACTTGAGAAGAAGGTGTATTCTGCTGCTTTAGGATGAAATGTTCTGAATATATGTTAAGTCTATCCAGTCCGGTGTGTCATTGAAAGTCATTGTTTCCTTGTTGATTTTCTGTGCCGATGATCTGTTCAATGCTGAAAGTGGGGTATTAAAGCCCCCAGCTTTTATTGTATTATTATCAATGAGTTTCTTTATGTTTGTGATTGGTTGATTTATATATTTGGATGCTCTCATATTGGGGGCATAAATATTTATAATTGTTATCTCTTCTTGATGGATAGATCCCTTAATTGTAACGTAACACCTCTTTTCTTTTTTATTTTTTTTATTTTTATTTATTTCTGAAAGAGGGAGAGGGACAGTGTGAGCAGGGGAGGGTCAGAGAGAGAGAAGGAGACACAGGATCTGAAACAGGCTCAAGGCTCCGAGCTGTCAGCACAGAGCCCAACGCGGGGCTTGAAGCCACGAACCATGAGATCATGACCTGAGCTGAAGTCGGACACTTAACTGAGACACCCAGGCGCCCCGTAACGCCTCTTTTCAACTCTTGTTACAGACTTTGGTTTAAAAATCTAGTTTATCTGATATAAGTAGGCTTCTTTGGCTTTCTTTTGACGTCCATTGGCATGACAGATGGTTCTCCATCCCTTCTCTTTCAATATGCAGGTGTCCTTAGCTCTAAAATGAGTCTCTAGTAGGAGCATATAGATAGGTCTTGGTTCTTTATCCACTCTAATAGCCTATGTCTTTGGATTGGAGCATTTATTACATTTACATTCAATGTGATTATTGATAGATATTAATTAGTGCCTTTGTGTTACCTATTAAATTGGTATTTCTGATGATATTCTCTGTGCCTTTCTAGTCTCTGCTGCTTTTGGTCCTTTTTTCCCCACTCAAAGAGTGTCCTTTAATATTTCCTGCAGGGCTGGTTTAGTGGTCATGAACTCCTTTAATTTTTGTCTGTCTGGGAAATTCTTTATCTCTGCTTCTGTTCTGAGTGACAACCTTGCTGGATAAAGTATTCTTGGGTGTCTATTTTTCCCATTCAGCATGTAGAATATATCATGCCACTCCTTTCTAGCCTGCCAAGCTTCTGTGGACAGATCTGCTGCAAACCTGTTCTTGTAAATTAAGGATTTTCTTTTTTTCCCTTGCTGCTTTCAGGACTTTTTCCTTATTGTGTACTAATGAATTTGACTATGATATGTCTTGGTGATAGCTAGCCTCTGCTGAATTTAATGGGAGTTCCCTGTGCTCTTTGGATTTCAACGTTTGTTTCCTTCCCCAGATTAGGAAAGTTTTCAGCTATAACTTGCTGAAATAAACCTTCTGCCCCATTTTCTCTGTCTTCATCTTCAGGGACTCCCATGATACAAATGTTACTAAGCTTTAAGGAGTTCCTGAATTCCCTAAGTCTACATTCATTATCCAATAACTTTCTTTCCCTCTTCTTTTCAACTTTATTATTTCCCATAATTTTACCTTTGTTATCACTGATGTATTCCTCTGTTTCACCCATCCTCACTGTGATGGCGTCCATTCGGGTTTGCATCTCAGTTATAGCATTTTTAATTTCGGCCTGACTAGTTTTTAGGGGTTTTTTAAATGTTTATTTATTTATTTATTATTGAGAGAGACAGATGGACAGAGAGCATTTGTTCGAGCAGGGGAGAGGCAGAGAGAGAAGGAGACAGAGAATCCCAAGCAGGTCCCATGCTGAGAACGCAGAACCCAATGCACAGCTCAGTCTCAAGAACCAAGAGATCATGACCTGAGCCAAAACCAAGAGTCAGACAGTTAACTGACAGAGCCACCCAGGTACCCCAGTTTTTATTCTTTTATCGCTGCAGTAAGGTGTTCTCTAGTGTTTTGTATGCTTTTTTAATTGCCCAGCTAGTATCCTTTTAATTGTTTTAAATTCTAGTTCGGATATCTTATTTATATCTACAGTGATTAAATCTCTGGCTGTTAACTTCTTCCTGCTCTTTCTTTTAGGGTGAAGTCCTCCATCTTGTCTTATTTTTCAAGATCACTGTTTTTTGTGTGTTTATTAGGAAATCCTATTACATTCCTGCTCCTGAGAGCAATGGCTATATTAAGAAAAGGTTAAAAAAAAAAAAAAAAGGAAGTTAGATCCTAGGTTTCTTTTGGTCTGCTTGTTAAAAGAAGCTAGATCCAAAAAGAAAAAACAAACACAAAGGAAGCTAGATCCTATTTCCCCTAGAGCTGACGCTCTGCAGCACTCTATGATCAGTAGACTTGGTGCGAGTGAGAGGTCTGTCTTGGTCTTCTGGAGGTGGGACATGTTGCACTAATTCTCAGATGAACTTGCCCTAATGGAGATGCATCTGAAGGGTGCAGGGGGGCGGAGCTTGGTGTAAGGGGCTCTGGCCTCCACTTGGTGGCGCTGTTTTGCTCACTGAAGTCAGTCTGTGCTAATTGGGGGGCGGGTGAAATGGTGTCACCCTGCTCTCCACCCTGGATTGGGGAGCTTGCGCCTGTCACTCTTCAGTGTCTGTCACTCTTTTGCACCTGTCACAGCTCAGGAAGCCCTCACAGAAGAGCAAACAATCATCTCTCTTGTGTCTCCATCTTCTGCCAGATTTCCACCTTCACTCTGCCGGTGTCTGAGCTGTCTGCCTACCAGGCAGCCCAGCACTTGTGTTTTATCTCAGGTGCATGGCTGGGTTTCAAAGCCAATTTTTAACATCCACCTGATGCAGACACAAACTGATCCTCTGGAATGGGGTCTCACTGTGCTGTGGCTAATGCCAGTTTGTCCCAGAAATTGGTTGTGTGACCTTACAGCAGCTCAGGATTTATAGTAAAGCACATCAGAAAGCCAGCACCAAGACTTGCTGCCCTCAGCCAGCATTCCCTATTCCTGTGTTGGTGAATGGGCAGCTCAATGGCACCTGCCAGTTCTTTTGCCCCAGGATAGTCTGGGCCACCTCTCCCAAATGCACTCCAAGCAGGGGAACAGCATCCCAGGGGATTCTCAGACCACACTGCACATTCTTGGGTCTCCACTCCTCTTTCCCACTGGAGTACCCCTAAGCCCACCAGGCAAGACCCTGGCGATGGCACAGACATCTAAAACTTTAGCTTCTGTGCTTTACAGTTTAATACCTTGCAGTATTCAGCCCCTTTCCCTTTCCCAGTCAGTGGTTTGGGGGAAGAGTTTTTCTTGTACAATTCCCTACATGCACTTTCACTCTTTCTCTTTCTTGATCCTCCCTCCATGATCAAGGCTCCCTCCCCATCACAGCATCCACAGCTCTTCCCTCTCCGATATCAGCTATGCAGCTCCTAACTTCCACAATGTGGCAGTTTTTTCACCCCTAATTGTGTGTTTTTGCTCTCTTAGTCCTCATATCTATTTCTTGGATGTTCAAAATGATTTGGTGTTTATCTAGCTGTGTTTGAGGGACAAGGCAAGCCTAGGGTCTCCCTACTTCTCCACCATCTTAATGCCTCCCCGCCCCACCCCAGAAAGTTTTAGTGGTCTGGATAGAACATCAAACCAACCACAACATTCATTTAAGCCAAAGCCTAATCCAAAGCATGGCCCAAACCTTCTTCAATTCTATAAAGGCTAAGAGAGATAAGGAAGCACAGAAGAAAAGTTTGAGACTAGCAGAGGTTGATTCATTAATTTTAAGGAAAGAAACCATCTCCATAATATAAAAGTGCAAGGTGAAGCAACAAGTGCTAATATAGAAGCTGGAGCAAGTTATCCCAAAGATCTAGCTAAGATAATTTATGAAGGTGGCTACACTAAACAAGATTCTCAAGGTAGACTAAATAGCCTTCTATTGAAGAACATGTTATCTGGGAATGTCACAGCTTTCAAAGCTTCAAAGAAAAGGCTGACTCTTCTCTTGTTAGGGGCTAATAGAGCTGGTGACTTTTAAGTTGAAGCCAATGCTCATGTACCATTCTCAAAACCCCAGAGCACTTAAAAATTATGTTAAATCTTCTCTGCCTGTGCTCTATTCTATAAATGAAACAAATAAGCCTAGATGACAGTATATTTGTTTACAAGATGGTTTATTGAATATTTTAAGCCCACTGTTGAGATCTGCTCAGTAATATTTCAAAATATTACTGCTCATTGCATGATAAGAGAAATCATTTGTGAAAGAGTCCATCAGTGAAGCAAACTTCACTGTTGTCTTAGAAACTGCCACAGCTACCCTAACCTTTCTCAATCACTGATCATTCAGCAGCCATTAATACTGAAGCAAGACCCTCCAACAGCGAAAGATTATGACTCACTGAAAGCTTAAATGATGGTTGTTATTTTTACCAATAGCATATCTTTTAATTAAGGTATATACATTGTATTTTTAGACATAATGCTATGGCACACTTAACAGACCGTAGTGTAATGTTAACATAATTTTGCATGCACTGGGAAACCAAAAACTTTGACTCTTTATTGTAGTGGTCTGGAACCAAAACCCACAATATCTGCAAGGTATGCCTATACACTTAGCTACAATCAAAACATATTGTGTCCATGAATCAAAATTTGGCACCAGATCTAGAAGCCATTAAGGGAAACCAGTGAGCAGCGAATAGATTGAGAACTACTTAGCCCTGAGAGCTATACTCACCTTCAGAGCAAACCATATTCTTCTGATCCCCTCTTACTTCATAATTAATGGAGAGTTAACCACATTTTGGCTTTCTGTCTCAGGCCTACTCTGCCTGTGCTCTATAAACAAAGCCTGCATGACAGTATGGTTTACTGAGTATTTTAACCCCACTGTTAAGAATTACTGCTCAGAAAAAAAAATTCCTTTCAAATTATTACAGCTCAGTGACAATGCACCTGGCCACCCACAACTCTGATGGAGATCCGTAAGGAGATTAATGCTTTCATGCCTGCTAACATAACATCCATACTGCAGACCATAGATCAAGGAGTAATTTTGACTTTCAAGTCATTATTTAAGAAATACATGACACAAGGCCACAGTTGCAATAGATAGTGATTCCTCTGATGAATCTGGGCAATGTACATGAAAACCTTCTGGAATGGATTCACCATTCTAGATGCCATTAAGAACATTCATGATTCAAGGGAAGACGTCAAATATCAACATTCACAGGAGTTTTGAAGTTGATTCCAACCCTCCTGGATGACTTTGAGGGGTTCAAGACTTCAGTGAAGGAAGAAACTGATGATGTGGTGGAAGTAGCAAGAGAACTAGAATTAAAAGTGGAGCCTGAAGATGTGACTGAATTGCTACAATCTCTTGATGAAGCTGTAACAGAGGGGCAAAGAAAGTAGCTTCTTGAGATGGAATCTACTCCTGGTGAAGATGCTGTGAAAATTGTCAAAAAGACAACAGCAGCCACAAAACTAGATTATTACACAAACTTCATTGATAAAGCATTTGCAGGGTTAGAATAGAACTCCAATTTTGAAAGAAGTTCTACTGTGAGTAAAATGCTATCAAATAGTATCACATGCTACAGAGAAGTCATGAAAGGAAGAGCCAATCATTGGGGCAAACTGCATTGTTGTCTATTTTAGAAATTGTCCCTACCACTCCAAACTTCAGCAACCAGCACCCTGGTCAGCAGCCACTCAATACTGAGGCCAGACCCTCCTCACTAACAGATTTTGCTTTGCTGAGAGTTGAGAGGTTAGGGTTTTTTTTTTCTTTGTGGTATTTTTTAAATTAAGGTTAGGTACACTGTTTTTTAAGGTGTAATACTACTGAACACTTAATAAACTACAGTGAAGTGTAAACATAACTTTTTTTAATATATATATTTTTTATTTATTTCTAGGAGAGAGAGACAGCGTGAGCAGGGGAGGGTCAGAGAGAGAGGGAGACACAGACTCTGAAATAGGCTCCAGCCTCTGAGGTGGCAGTCAGCACAGAGCCCAACACGGGGCTCGAACCCACGAACCGCGAGATCATGACCTAAGCGAAAGTCGAACGCTTAACCAACTAAGCCACCCAGGTGCCCCTGTAAACATAACTTTTAAATGAGTCAGGAAATCAGAAAAATTTGACTCATTTTATTGTGATGGTCTGGAACCAAACCCCTAATGTCTATCTCTGAGGTATGCCTATATTTCAAAAACAGAGTAAATAACATCAAATACTGCAAAAAGATAAGTACTAAAAACTGTCTATTAGATTTAGTGACAAAACCACTGACTTACAATATCAGTACCAATGGAATTAGAGGAGCAGAAATTAATTTTCAATTATAGGCTAATATCAGGATATTTTGGCTTCAGTTCCAGACCCCAACCCCACCCCAATAAAGCAAGTATCACAATAAAGCTACCAAAAACTTGGACGCTTATGTTAAAAGGGGATCTTAGGGCCTTTTCTTCTTTTTTAAAGGCTGGAAACTAAGCATATTTAAATTATCTGAGGTGGAATCAATAGAGAAATCAAATTTAGACAACTTCTAGAGCTTTGTATCCCATAAGAAAGATGTAGGACCCAAAGCACAGGCAAAGATCCAGCCTTAGAATGGTAATTCTCCTTCTACTGCACTAAGGAAATATGGGTAGAATTCTGTTACATTTGTAGGTGGAGGAGGGGCAATAATTAAGGAATAGTTTCAACTTTCTCTGTGAATTAGAAAATGAGGTAGTCTGGTTCGGATTCTGTGTATCTCTCTCTCTCTACCCCTCCCTTACTCACACTCTGTCTCTCTCCATTTCCCAAAAATAAATAAGCATTAAAAACATTTTTTTTTAAATGAGGTAGTCTGCTAAAATTGGGTAGAGAGCTAATAGAATAAAGTTCAGATATATGAGATTTAAATTAGTCCCCACCATGAAAAGGAAAGGAAAAGGGAAAAGAATTTTAGGAAGCATTCTGGGCCCATGAGTAAAGAAACAATCAATTTCTAATAGCACTAATAATGTGATTCTATATTTCCTCTGCAGCACTTGCCCAAGCCAAATTGAGAGACTAAGAATGATCCGCGGTTTGTAAAATAAGAGGGCAAATAAGTTAAAGGTATTGGCAGTAGAACACTTAAATGAAAGTAGACATGGTGGAAAGGCTGGGTACATAAAAAAGAAAAAATTATAAGTCCTGATGAGAATCGAGTGGAAGTCTAAGAAATGCCAAGTAAAGATGTGGTGGGAACAATGTAGTGATAAAGCTGAGTAAACTGAAGGCTGACATAATGTAGATGACATTAGTGAATTTTCCCCATTGAAAGGGCTACCCAAATATCATATTGTATGTACATGTTTATGAATAAATTATAAATAGAATCAATTTTATATACTTATCATTAAATCTTAAATATTTTTAAATAATACTTGATTTATAAAGTTTAATTCTTACTAACTCAGGTTACCATTAAAAAAATCAAGATGCCCTATTCACATTCATAAGCCACAAAATACTTCAATAATTATGTACTGACCTGAATAAAGCAAAAAGTTAAAAATCTCTAGTCTAGATCAAA
>NW_027532747.1:8713097-8714661 GCF_008692635.1 Crocuta crocuta
TAGATCAACCTGTTCATTTTACATAAAAGGAAATAGGATTCTAGAAATCAAGTGATTTACCCAAATTCAGCAACTTGCCATAGCAACAGAACTTTAAAAATAAATGGAACTTTTCAGAAAATGTTTTCCTGGGGGCGCCTGGGTGGCTTAGTCGGTTAAGCATCCAACTTTCGCTTAGGTCATGATTTCGCGGTTCATGGGTTCGGGCCCCGCGTCGGGTTCTGTGCTGACTGCCAGCTCAGAGCCTGGAGACTATTTCAGAGTCTGTGTCTCCCTCTCTCTCTGACCCTCCCCTGCTCACACTGTCTCTCTCTCTCCTAGAAATAAAAATATTTTTAAAAAAAGTTTTCCTGTATTAAAAAATAACTACTCTTTATCCTTCTAAATAGAAATATTTCATAATTATCAACCTTTCTTTTAAAAAAAACTCAGAATATTTGTCACATTTTATTTATTGTGCTTAAAAATTAAATACTGTGTTCATCATGGTTATAAATTAATATATTACACAATTCATAAGCCCTTGCCTAATTTACAATTTCTATAAATTTCTTTGCCTAAAATTATCAAGGGAAAGTAGATATGCTCAGTCAATATAGATAATACATTTTACTTACACAGCTGACTGAAGTTATTTCTTTTATAATCTTCCTCAACACAGCACTCCAGCCATTACTAGAAAGGATAAATTTGGCAAGTGAGATGAACCCTATTTGTCTTTTTTTTCTTTTAATATTTTTATTTATTGCTAGGAGAGAGAGAGACAGCGTGAGCAGGGGAGGGTCAGAGAGAGAGGGAGACAGAGACTCTGAAAAAGGCTCCAGGCTCTGAGCTGGCAGTCAGCACAGAGCCCAACGCGGGGCCCGAACCCACGAATCGCGAGACCATGACCTAAGCGAAAGTCGGACGCTTAACTGACTAAAGCCACCCAGGCGCCCCGAACCCTATTTGTCTTATCAGCAGTATAACCACTCAATTGGTATACTTAAAAAAAAAAAAAAAAAAAAAAAGCTCAGAATATATGCCAGGCATTGAGTTACGTGCTAGGGAAAAAAGATAGGAACTATCCATACTTCCATCCATACTTCCATACATAATAGAGGCTCACTAAGTACCTGGTTATAGGAAAGAGCAATTTCAGTCTTCTGATCAAAGTAAATATTTTGACTTATCCATTATGCTACACCTAAAGATTAAAAATATTATCATATGTCACTCTTCCTCAAGGAATTTTAAATTTGGCAGTGGAGATGAGACAGATAGGCATTAAGTATACCCCCTAATGAGTTAACTCTTTATCAGATGCCAGAATTTTGTATCAAACTAGGTGTTGGCCAATAGTGTACTCATTTGGGAAATGGATAGTGAAAGTTCTAATCCAATGATATCACTGTCAAAATATTTTGTAATCTTTTTGCAGTTTGCCTGTCAGTTTCACAAAGATCGTTACTTTACTATCAAATCTCATTTGTTTTTAAAATATTTTTATTTATTTCTAGGAGAGAGAGAGAGAGAGAGACAGCGTGAGCAGGGGAGGGTCAGAGAGAGAGGGAGATACAGACTC